>NC_047098.1:32940522-33264154 GCF_902459505.1 Geotrypetes seraphini
GGGGAGCAGTATTCTTTTTAATGCTTGTATTAGTTATTTAGAATTTTATTATGTAACATGTTATTATTATATTGTATGCTGAGTACCTATTGTGTAAACCGCTATGAACTGCGGGTTAGACGGTATATAAAAATAAATTATTATTATTATTATTTAGGCTGCACTTAACATCCAGTATCTATCCATGCGAATAAGTAGGGAAAGCATGCAGAGTATTGCATTCTTTCCAACTTCTCTGTGGGTTTTTATATATACATAGGCTTAAAATGTTTATTTGCAATGCCCTAAGCTCAAAAGTTGTATAAATTATGCTTCTGCTTTGAGCGGGGAGACATGGGGAAAAAATTTAAGACTGCGGGGATAGGAGGGGACAAGGATGAAAACTGCAGGGACAGTGAGGGGACGGGAATGAATTTTTGTCCCTGAGTCACTCTCTACTCTGAGTCTTTTTATGATCCCGAGGAGTAAAACAGATTTTATGCTGCATATCCTAGGAATAAGCAGTGGATTTCCCCGAGCCATCTCAATAATGACCTATGGACTTATTTTTTAGGAAATTATCCAAACCTTTTTTAAACCTTGCTAACCTAACTGATTTCATCACATTATCCGGCAATGAATTCCAGGGTTTAATTACACGTTGTTTGAAGAAATATTTTCTCTGGTCTGTTTTAAATCTACTACTTAGTAGCTTCATCGCATGCCCCCCCTAGTCCTAGTATTTTTGGAAAGAGTAAACAAACGATTCACAACTACCCTTTCCACTCCACTCAGCTGAAAAGCTCTAGCTGCTTTAGCCTTTCCTCATAGGTAAGTCATCTTATCCCTTTTATCATTTTTGTCACTCTTCTCTGTACCTTTTCTAATTCCACTACATCTTTTTTGAGATACGGCAAACAGAATTGCACATAGTATTCAAGGTGTGGCCATACCATAGAGTGATACAAGGGCATTATAACATTTCATCTTTGTTATCCATTCCTTTTCTGATAATTCATAATATTCTATGTGCTTTCTTAACTACCTTTGGAACTTTGACACTTTCAAATAAAGTCCATTTAGGAACATCATCACTCCACAGAGGTTTTTTTTTGGCTTTCTACCTACCACCACACATTGAGCTGAGGGTTTCAACATATCCTCAACGATGACATCTATTTAATCTTTTTGTTTGGAACCAAAGTACAGTACTGTATTTTTCACTCCATAAGATGCACTTTTTTCCCCAAAAGTGGGTGGAAATGTCTGTGTGTCTTATGGAGTGAATATTGCGTCACAGACCATGATGCGCAGTGTTCTCCCTAGCGTCTTTTAGCTGGGCACTCCACCCAGCTAATTTAGGTAAGTGTCTGGCTGTCTGCCAGGGAAACTTATACCGTTTTTCACCTTTTTAAAATCCTGGTGGTCCAGAGGTGTATTGATAGGAGTGAGCTTTTCACTCTCCTGCCCCGCACTGAGCCTCTCCCTCGCTGGATGGCTGCCTCAGATCTCGCGAGAAGTGACGGCAGCCATTCAGGGAGCTGCACGAGCCCAGGCTGGAGCGTGAAAAGCTCACTCCTGCCTTGTGTGCCGCTGGCTGCGAGGTCTGAGGCAGCCGTCCAGCTAGGGAGGGGCTCTGTGTGGGGCTGGAGCGTAGAAAGCTCGCTCCTGCTGATACACTGCTGGACCACCAGGATTCAAAAAGGTGAAAAAAGGTACGGGAGTGGGGGAGCGGTAAAATTTGTTAGTTGGCTGGGACGGATCCCTCCTGTCCCGGCCTACCACTAGACCACCAGAGGGGGGACAAGGTACAGGGTAGGGAGGTGGGACAGGGTATAGAAAACTAGAACAGTGCTTGAACCTTAAAGTCTCTCCTCATTTGTTAATGACAGTGATGATGGTTCTTAAATACCGCTGTTGACTTTACATGGTTGAAATATTATTCTGCTATATTGTATTAAATATGGGGTCCTTTTACTAAGGCGTGATAGCCGTTTTAGCGTGCATTAAATATTAGCGCATGCTAAATGATAACGCATCCATTATATCCTACGGACGCGTTAACGTTTAGTGCCCACTATAATGGCTAGCATGCCTTAGTAAAAGGAACCCTATATTAGTACACCATTTGATTCTGAATATTTTTTTTCTTGTTTTCCTCCTCTAAACCTAGGTGCGTCTTATGGTCAGGTGCGTTTTATAGTGCAGAAAATACGGTACTTCTTTCCTGCCTCATCTGAATGATTCCTTTTGCCCTTTTCTAAACTATTCTTTATTCTTTTTTTTTTTTTTTTGGGGGGGGGGAGAAGAGGAGAGGAAAACTACTTTCAATCTAGTCCTGTATGCCTGTTTTTGGGAAGCACCTTGTAGGACACCACGCAAATGATGAAATAAACAAACCTTACTGTGGTTTTATTTCAATTACAAATTTAAAAATTATGCAAAATGCCCTAATTCTGTAAAAGAGGAATGAGTGGAAGCCAAGCAATCATTTAAGTTACAGACTCTGATTTAAGAGCAGAATATAAAAAGTCTAAATACTGTTAAAGTTGTGGCTTTTCCAGTGTGTTTCCATCGGTAGAAAAAGGAAACTCGGCAAAGCATGTCCATCCAAAGAAAAGAATATTTTATGGATAAATGAGAAAGGTCCATGTTTAGTTGCTGAGTTTTGTAACTTCCTCAGAAAGTTAATTCAAGGGAACTAAGATTTTATTAGTGACTACACTGCTGGGTGGGGTACTGCCCCATCTCTATGAGAGACAGAAATTGCTTTAAACAGTAAAAGTACAGAAAACTGACCCAGCTCTCTCAGATCACCAGAATGTATCAAGTATTATGGAAATGAAAGCATCTCTCCTTGTCATTTCATCTTTTCTATTCTACACTTGTCTTGCCCCTAAGCTAAGAGTTTGCCACTGTACTGAGACTCCAGGAATACTTTCTGCTCTCAGTCGGAACTGGGGTTGATGCTGGCGATTCGAGTATCAACAGATAAATGAAGATTGCAAGGGAACTGGCCAGAAAGCCTTTCCTCGTGTCATATTTTTACTAGTAAAATCAGATTATGTACATCCCACCCCTCCTAGCTGCTGTGATATCATCCTTGTCTTGGGTCAAGGATCTCATGACTACATGAGCATCTCACACATGAGCTAGTGGAAGTTATAACCTTTTAATACATGATCCTTTGCCACGTGTGAAGTCTAATTAACACACCTGATGTGATTACAGAGTTTCTATGGCGTTGTGCATGGACACTGTCTTAGGATTTCCTGAGAGTTCTTTTCTCTATAGCAGCCTACTGTCTGGGCAGAGTAGGGCAGGGTAGGGTAGAGTTAATGGCCACCAGCTAACCATCAGTGCAGCTGCAGACCATGTGTGTGCAGTTTTCCTCTCTTCTTTCAGGTAGCTCAGACCCTGTTAACCGTGTGGTAGTATGTATTAGGACTTGAGACTGACAGAAGTCCATAATGTGAGAATGAGGGAGGAGTTGCCATCTTTACTGATGACTCAGGTATGGGGGCTCAACCCTATACAGCATGCTGTATATTTCACTTTGCTAAAGGCAAGGCAGGAGCGAACGTCAGAGGTAGTAAAGAGCTGGGAAGTCTGAGGCTGTTTCTGTGCGGAGCTAACTCTCTTCTGACAGATGAAGCATGTCGTGATGTATTTATAATGAGTGGGTCCTATGTAGTTTATACTGCAGGTGTAATACACATCTTCCTTTGGGATGGCAGAGGAGTTGAGGGCACTAATCAGTAGCAGGACGGAGCTGCGAGGAAGGAGTGGATCTTCAGGATGGGAAAACAACTGGAAGGGAGGAGTGCTGTTTGAAGTCAAGTGTGGCAGTTGTTGCTGTGTCGGTCAATACACATCTTCTTACTGGCCCAGGTGGCATTAAGGGACCAGAGAAAGCTGTCAGTTATTTCTGCAACATAAATTAGGTGTGTGGGAATAGAGGCTAGCGGGGGCGAAGAGCTTCTTCCCCTCCCCCTCTCCTTCGGCTTTGGGTCGGGTGAGGCTGCTTCTCCAGTGCTTTCTAGATGGACACTTCATACTCTCTCATTTCCTGAAAAGGAAATAGCAGTGATTAGGCACTGGCATTTGGTAAATATTTTATTTCTCAACAGTTTAGCAGTGAATGGAGGTTAGAATAAGCTGGCAACAAACATGTACCTCAGCTTTGTCTCAGGCATTACATTGTGGTGCCTATCTGTCTTTAACTAATAACACATAACACAACCCTCAGAAACATTCTACTTTCTTATGCTATCAGTCAATGGATTTCTGTTTTCCGTTTTTCTATTTTTAGATTGTAAACTACTTTGGCTTGTTTTTCAGGAAAGGTGTATAGAAAATCCAAATAAATAATAAATCATGGCGTATTTTGGTAATATTCTGGGCCATTTCCACAGGTCAAATGGTGGTTCAGCGGCAGAAATGGGTTAGTTGAAAATGGGACAGGATTATAGCTCCCAGGTACTCCACTCATCAATCTTATTTGTGCCTATCTCTTCTACTGCCAGCTCCAGAGTCTGTTCCTTCTACCTTGCTGTACCATATGCCCGGAACAGACTTTCTGACCTGGTGTTTTATGTTCCCTTTCTGGTCATAATTATTCAGAGCTATAAACCTACCTGTTGAGGCTGCTTCTAAATCCTAACCCTTACCTGTTCATACCCATGCTGCTTTTAATCAAAATAAATCAAACTCGTGAATTATCATATTTGCCTTGTTCGTTTTAGTCCCTGCACAATAGACAATCTATGTAAAAGAGAAGTCTTGTATTTGTACATGTACAGTGTTGTATGTCTAATAGTGCTACCATGACACTTATAATGGAGGGTTGTGGAATGGTGGCAATGAGGACTGACTGATGCAATGATAGTGGCAGTAGTCATTACAACAGTGATGGTAATGATGATGGTGATAACACTGATGACTGGTGTTAATGCGAATAGCAGTAGTGATAATATGAGTTGTAATTCTCAAGCCATTCCTGCCAGGACTATGACTCGGCACAGTTTAGGCTCCCCAGAGACTGCTGTACTTCTGGGATTAGTGCCTTGTGTCTGAAATGGGGCAGGGAAAGGGTGTTGTTAACCTCATTACTTACTCCTGTTTCAAAGGTGGGATTGTCAAAAGCAGACTCCACTGTAACATGGCTATAGTGGTAAGAGCCAGGGAGAGGAATGCGAAGGGAGCTTTTTCCCTGAAGCCTGAGGACAAGTAAAGAATTTGAAAGGTCAGAGAAGAGCACAGGAAGAATGGATTAATCTGAACTATGCAGACTTTGCACCTAACTGGGTAAAAAGCAAGAATGAAGACATTTAAAATAAAAAAAGAACTTTGTTATCTGTATATGCAAGCATATCTCGCAGCTATAGAAACGAGGTCAGCTTAAGAAGATGCTTACTTTGTAAAGTAAAAATAAATTCCACCTATGACTACAGCGACAGCGGCCACAGGGATGAAGATGGAGAGCAAGAGATTTCTGCCTTCAGGATGGGCGTGTGAGATGGCAGATTTTGTTGCAGCTGCAGGACAGATACAGAAGAATTGTTAAAGCAGGGTTGATTACAGAGTAGTGAGAAGTAGATAAGCCAGGGTTCCTTTCCTTGATGCTCCTTGAGACCTCGCATGCCAAGTTAGGTTTCATTCCCTGAGACTTGCTTAGGTTGAAGGCCTTCTGCAGTTGGGACCTACCTATTCTACCTAACCTGTAGCTAGCTCTGAGTGCAGGTTTAGAAAAGCAGGTCATGAACTTCTGAGCCACGCTGAAACCGATAACGAAGGGGGACTCATTTTGTACTGGCTAGTTCTTCTCTACTTACTGCAAGACACTATCTCCCCCACAAAAAGACACTATGATATAAATTATAAGCACAATTACCTGTAAAGACTAAAAGCTAAATGCACTTGATCTTTCTTAGTTGAAAATCTATGTTTAATAGAGCACAATCAGGGGGCAGGGTCTGCTCGGTAACAGTGTCAATGGGTTAGGGTGGATTTAATCAAGCTGAAAGCTTCAACATCAGTCTAAGGGAGCAATTAATGAGGGACCCCACAACTACTGTGCTCAGAGAGGAAATATAGGGATTAGAGAGATTCTTACCATCCAGGCTGTGGTCATTGTAAAAGCCATCATTAGAAGCTGAGCCAAAGAAAAGGAGAAAATATTTTAAGAACCGATTCAGCAGAAATCAGATATTAGCAGCAATTTGAGGTTTTATAAACACATTTAAATGCATATATTTAAATATATATACAAGAAAAAAAAATAAAATAAATAAAACAAAACCATTCATGTGAGCACATATATTCTCAGCAAGCTCTACAGTTATGCATGAAAAAATAATTATTTTTTTTTTTTTACACATACATTGTAAAGCTTACCGGTAAGCACAAAAAGACATAGAGAGAGACCTACACCAAAACATACAGGCACATTCATGCATTTAGAGCCCTCTACCTTTACAGACAGGTGGTGGGTTGTTCCATTGAGAGGGGTGTCCAGAGATACACTTGATGCTGGCCTCCCCCACTAGCACATAGGCTGAAGCACATGAGAACTGCAGGACTTCCCCTGCCTGGTACAATGGCTTTTCAGGGCTTTGCAGAGCCTTTTCTGGCACTCCGGGGTTCTTGCAGACCTCATAAGTATCGGCTAGAAATATTACATGATAAGTAAAAGGAAAAAAGTCTTTTGTAGCAGAGTCAGCACCTTACTGCTGCAACCCCATTAGAGTTCCTCTTCATCAACCCAAGATTCAGAAAATGGGGAAGGTGTAAGGCTAAGGGATTCTATATGGCATGAGAGAAACAAACAAAGGTGTGATTTCACACTTACGAACACATTTGGGGAGGCGATCACTCCATTTTGGTGTCCTGGTTTGGCGGCTGTGGCAGGTCAAGAGGCTGCTCCCTATCAGCCTGTAACCCTTGTCACAGATGAAACGTACCGTGGAACCTACAGGGAACTTCGAACTGGTGAGGAGTCTGCGACTGTGAATTACATCTCCCGGGTCTGAGCATGAAGTTACTGCAGAGAGATGAGAGACAGAGAGAGTGAGGAAAGAGCACTTCCTCCTGCATCCTCTTGGTTTCAGCACTACCCTGAGAAAGTGGCCTCTCCCACATCGCCACAGCCTTGCCCTGAGACTCTCCCCTTATACCCTCATGTACTTGTCTCCAACTTGTGCCCTGCCTAGGGTGTGGGAGTAGTGTGGATCTTACAGCTCTTTTTTGCCAGGAATAGTTGATGGGGACTCAGAGCTATTCTGCCGAGACCTACTTAATTCCTTAAATCAGAGGCTTAATTTAAGGAAGCTTCAGCAGTTTGTGAGGTTACTCCCAGAAGCAGTAGAACACTTTTATACTGGGATTGTCCAAACTAGAGAATGACACGGTGACAAAATTCATCACCATTCCCGTTCCCACGGATAACTGTGGGAAACAATCCCTTGTCATTCTTTAGTGTCTATGTCAGCCTTAATCCTACACCAGCATTTTTCAATGCAAGGCTTGAGGGTCAGTGGTTGTGCCCATTCAAACTATGATTCTTATGTGAGCCAAGTAGAGGATAATGAACCCATTGTGACATCACTGATGAGGTTGGCTTTTAGGCATTGGTAGAATGAGGCATTATGACATCACAATCTCAGCTCTGGAATGTTGCTACTCTTTGGGTTTCTGCCAGGTACTTGGGACCTGGATTGGCCACTGCTGGAAATAGGATACTGGGCTTGATGGACCTTCAGTCTGTCCCAGTATGGCAATGTTTATGGTCTTATGTTCTAACCATCCTGTGTCATTCTTTAGTGTCTGTCTCAACCTCAGTCCTTCTACACCAACATTCTTCAATGCAAGGCTTGAGGGTCAGTGGTTGTGCCCATTCGTATTCTGCTTTTTCCCTCTCTCCTTAAAGAATGACATGGAGATGGTTTCCTGCGGTTATCTGCAGGGATGGGAACGGTGATGAATTTTGTCACCGTGTCATTTGGACAAACCCAACTCTTTCCCTGTGGGTTCCCCCCACCCCAGTTGCTGAAGTTTTGTGTAGGTGTACCAGTTCCCCAGACATGCCCTCTTTTTGAGGGCTGTGTTGGGGGTCCGGGCAGCTTTTTAATTTTTCTAATTTTGTTCGGCTTTCCGATTTTGGTGACGGTAAGAGAAGAAATATGCATGGGCCCGCTCTGCTGAAGCGTGTGCTCTGACTATCTGCTGTGCCAGTCTTCTGCCCCGAAATGGGAATTGACATCGACAGGGCAGAGGACCGGCACTTCCAACAGCGCACGCCTCAGCAGAGTGGTCCTGCATCTGAAGCAGCAGCAAGAGGGAACAGAAGCTAAGGAAGTAACATGGGAAGGAGAAAGGGGTTGGTGAGAACAACTGGATTGAAGATTAGGGAGAATGGGGAGAAGCTGAATGGAAGGATGGGGAGAAAGAGGGGGGTCATACTAATGGAAGGATGGGAGAGAAAAGGGGACCTGGGGTGGAAAAGGGGTAGAGGAGGACATGCTAATGGAAAGATGGAGGAAAATGGAACCTTAATGGAAAAGGGATAGAGTGGGGACACTAGATGAAAGGATGGGGAAAGAAGGAAAATGTTGGATGAAAGCTGAGGGCTGAAGCTGAGGGCAATATAGGGGTGCCACAAGGCGAAGGGGATCAGACGGAGGCTCAAGGGATGATAGCCCAGGAGGGGGCCGATAGGGCTAGAAAACCCAGAGGAAAAGCGGGGAAGTGGGGTGGAGGGAATGTGGGGAAACCGAAAGCTACGAGGGTAAAGGCTGAGGGCAAAGCTACGAGGGTAAAGGCTGAGAGCAAAGCAGAAGCACAGGGAACAGGAGAACTGACCGAAGTTCAAGGGGAGGCGGCCCAGGTAAATACAGAGGTGGAGGAAAAACGACGGGATCTGCGGTGCTTGTACGCAAATGCAAGAAGCCTCATGGCCAAGATGGGTGAACTAGAGGTCGTGGCCAAGGGGGAAGACCTGGATATAATTGGAATTACAGAAACATGGTGGACAGAGGAGAATCAATGGGATGTGGCACTGCCGGGGTACAAGCTCTACAGGAGGGACAGGACACACAAGAAGGGGGGAGGCATAGCAATATATATAAAGGACTCTATCTACTCGGTCGGGATGGATATGGCAAAGAAGGCAGAGGGGCTGGAATCGCTATGGGTCAAATTGCCGGGAAACAAGGGTGCAGTCATAAAACTGGGGCTATACTATCGCCCACCTGGTACACCAGAAGGAGTCGGACACGACTTGGAAGCTGAACTGAGACAAGAATGCAGGACTGGAAGTGTAACAGTGATGGGGGACTTCAACTACCCGGGGATTGACTGGAGTATGGGTCACTCCAACTGCACTAGGGAAACAGGATTTGTAGAAGCTGTGAGGGACTGCTTCATGGAGCAACTAGTCAGGGAACCGACGCGAGGGAGTGCTACTCTTGACCTCATCCTAAACGGATTAGGGGGGCCTGCAAGAGGGGTAGAAGTGGGAGGACCACTAGGCAACAGTGACCACAACGCGATCAGATTCACATTAGAAAGGGGGACACCCACAGGAAGGAGGACCGCAACGACTGCGCTCAATTTCAGGAAAGGGAACTATGTTGCTATGAGGGAAATGGTGGGGAGGAAGCTCAGAAACATCCTTAGGATGGAGACTGTAGGAAGCGCCTGGACCCTATTCAGGGACACCCTGCAGGAAGCACAAAGAAAGTACGTCCCCAGTTTCAGAAAAGGCGGCAAGAACAAGCGGTCAAAGGACCCGGTTTGGATCTCAACAGAAGTAAAGAGGGCAATAAATGACAAAAAAGTATCCTTCCGGCGATGGAAAAAGGACCCAACGGAGGAAAATCACCAGGCGCACAGGAAATGCCAAAAGGAATGCCACCGAGAGGTTAGAAAAGCAAAAGGGAAATATGAAGAAGGGCTGGCCAGGGAGGCGAAAAACTTCAAGGCATTCTTCAGTTACGTAAAGGGGAAGCGACCAGCAAGAGAGGAGGTGGGGCCGTTGGACGATGGGGATAGGAAGGGAGTGATTAAGGAGGATAAACAGGTAGCTGAGAGGTTGAACACATTCTTCTCGTCGGTTTTCACGAGAGAAGACACATCTAATATACCGGACTCAGAGGAACTCATGAGCGGGGAACAGGCTGAAAAATTGGAACACATAGAGGTAAGTAAGGAGGATGTCCTCAAACAGATAGACAGGTTAAAATGCGGCAAATCGCCGGGCCCGGACGGGATCCACCCAAGGGTTCTGAAGGAACTAAGACAAGAAATAGCGGGCACAATCCAGCATGTTTGCAACCTATCCTTGAAAACTGGAGAGGTACCAGAGGACTGGAAATTGGCGAATGTCACACCTATCTTCAAGAAGGGATCGAGGGGTGACCCCGGGAACTACAGGCCGGTGAGCCTGACTTCAATTACAGGGAAGATGGTGGAAGCTATGATCAAGGACAGTATTTGCGAGCACATCGAGAGAAATGGCCTACTGAGAACAAGCCAGCATGGATTCTGTAAGGGAAGGTCATGCTTAACGAACCTTCTGTACTTCTTCGAGGGAATAAGCAGTCGGGTGGACAATGGGGAACCTATAGACATCATTTACCTCAATTTTCAAAAGGCTTTCGACAAGGTGCCACACGAAAGGCTGCTTAGGAAGCTGTGGAACCACGGGGTGGGAGGGGATGTGCACAGATGGATCAAGCACTGGTTGTCGGGTAGACTGCAGAGGGTCGGAGTGAAGGGCCAATATTCTGACTGGCGGGGAGTCACGAGCGGTGTGCCACAGGGATCGGTGCTGGGGCCGTTACTCTTCAACATATTTATCAATGACCTGGAAAAGGAGGCAAAGTGCGAGGTTATAAAATTTGCAGACGATACCAAACTGTGCGGTAGAGTTAGGTCCAGGGAGGAGTGTGAGGACCTGCAAAGGGACCTGGACAAGCTGGAAGACTGGGCAAACAAATGGCAAATGCGCTTTAACGTGGAAAAATGCAAGGTCATGCATATAGGGAAAAAGAACCCGTTGTTCAACTACAAATTGGGGGGGGCATTGTTGGGAGACAGCAGACTTGAGAGAGACTTGGGTGTGCTGGTGGATGCATCACTGAAGCCATCTGCACAGTGTGCAGCAGCCTCGAAAAAAGCCAACAGGATGCTGGGCATCATAAAGAGGGGCATAACAACCAGGACGCGGGAAGTCATCATGCCATTGTATCGAGCGATGGTGCGTCCACATCTGGAATACTGCGTTCAGTATTGGTCGCCGCACCTCAAGAAGGACATGGCGGTACTTGAGAGAGTCCAAAGGAGAGCAACGAAACTGGTAAAGGGGCTGGAACACTGCCCATACGCCGAGAGATTAGATAGGCTGGGGCTCTTCTCTCTGGAAAAAAGGAGGCTCAGGGGAGATATGATAGAGACCTTCAAGATCATGAGGGGCATAGAGAGGGTGGATAGGGACAGATTCTTCAGACTGAAGGGGACAACAAGTACGAGGGGGCATTCGGAGAAACTGAAGGGAGATAGGTTCAAAACAAATGCAAGGAAGTTTTTTTTCACCCAAAGGGTCGTGGACACATGGAATGCGCTACCGGAGGAAGTGATCAGGCAGAGTACGGTACAGGGATTCAAACAGGGATTGGACGGATTCCTGAGGGATAAAGGGATCGTGGGATACTGAGAGAGATGCTGGGATGTAACACAGGTATAGAAAGCTAACCAGGTAATAAGTATAGTAACCCAACAGGTCGTGCATGTGCAAGACCGGAGGGTTAGGACTACGATGGGAAGATAGGACTTAAATGAGAAAACAAGGTGGCAAGGGAGCCCCTTCTAGTGATGCAGACAGGTTGTGACCTGTTTGGGCCGCCGCGGGAGCGGACTGCCGGGCAGGATGGACCTATGGTCTGACCCGGCGGAGGCACTGCTTATGTTCTTATGTTCTTATGTTCTAAAGGATGAGGGAGAGGAAGGGGGGATGTGCTAAATGGAAAGGTGAGGAGATAAAAAGGTGACATACTGGATAGAAAACGGACATAGAAAAGATATTGGATGGAAGGGTTGGGGAGGGCGTGCTAAATGGAAGGATAAGGAGAGAAAAAGAGGACATGCTGAATGGAAAAGGCATAGAGAGGTGCTGGATGGAAGGGTGGGGAGAGAGAGGGGTGATGCTGGATGGAAGTGAGGAGTGACCCAAGGGGGGAATGACACACTGGATTGAAATGGGAAGAGAGAGAAGGCCATGCTGAATGGAAAGGAGTAGAGGACAGAGTTAGTGAGAGACGGGGGAATAAGAGAAAGGGGAATGAGAGGTGTGGTATGAGAAAGTTGTAGACAGACAGTAAAAAGAGGGAAATTGAAGACTATATAGTAAGAATGAATGGAGAGAGGGAGTAAAAGAAATTGGGGTTCCCCCCCCCCCCTCAGCATTCTTCAATGATAGAGATGGATGAAGTAGCGGAGGAGATGAAGAAGACAGGAGGCGAGAGAAAAATGACAAATGAACACAAAAACTTGGCATGAGAGTTGAGAAGACAAAGGAAAGCAGAAAGCAGAGATTGGGACCAACATGATTAGAAAAATTAAACAGCTAAATAACAAAAGTAGAAAAAAGAATTGTAGTTTTAATACTGAATAAAGTATAAAACTCCCAGCTGAAAGTCTGATATATCATGGGGAAAGGGTAGGGGGATGCCATGGAAGGCAAGTCACACAGGGCACAATTATAGCTTGCTATGGCCCTGATTGCACACAGCTAGCATCTACCTAGGAAAGTGATGGAGCTGGGGGAGGAGTCATGTGTCCTTTATTTTTGTTTGTTTTCACAAATATGGTAACCCTAGTTTTGTGGAACATGAAATTGGTAGGGCTTTAGCCCTGTGGTTCACCCCTTACTAATTTCTATAATCCTTTCACAAGCACAGGTAATGAAATGACCGAGAAGGCTGCAAAAGTACATATTCAAGTAGAGGGCAGTTTTTAAACTAAACTAAAACTTAGTTTTATACACTGGGTCATTAACCAATTTGGAGCTCAACTCAGTTAACATTAAGAATAGAGTAATACGAAAGAAAAGAACAAAATAAATCTTTCAGGAAGGCTCTGAAGACAGTCTTGTTCGCTAAACATTTTGGAAATTAATTACTGTTTGGTGAACAAGACTGTCTTCAGAACCTTCCTGAAAGATAAGAAGGGGCCTAAGCTTCTTAGCGAGAGTGGCAAGTTATGCCAAAGTTTGGTTAGTTTGTAGGAGAAAGAATGGCTAAGTTTTCCGATAGATTTGATTTTGCCCTTAAGGGAAGGAAAGTTTTAATCTCTGAGAGCTCCTAGCCAGATGCGATCTGCACACATTCCAGTCCAAAGGGACAAGAGTGATACAGAGGCCAAATAAGATCTTGAATGCAATACAAATGCATTTAAATTGAATTCTCAAATGGACTGGAAGCCAATGGAGTTCTCTATGGAGAGAGTACACATGGTCAAACTTGGCTTACCAAAAATGAGTCTGGCAGCAGTATTCTATATTAGCTGGAGTCTCTGAAGGCTAGCCAACCATCATCTTCTTAGATTCTATTGCATAGAAAGTTTGTCTTCCTGGGGTTCAGGTTTTGTCTGCATATTTGAATTTTGAATTTTTAGTTACTTATTCTGTATTTGTTGAAAATCTCTTTTGGTACTAGTGTAGCTTGTGCTGATAGGAGATGATGGTGCATTGGTATTTGAGATGTCAGTGGGATAACAACATAAAACTCACTTATATACCACAAATACCATTAAGTTCTATGGGGTTCACAAAGACTAATACAAATGAATGGACATCCGATTTCTAACTTCCGAAGTATTCCCTAAAAGATACATTTTTAAGGCACGTCGAAATTGTTGATATGAAGTTGGGAATGTGAATATATGAGTTAAATCCCTAGTCCATGAGGCTGCCTGGAAAGATAGTAATCGTTCCTGAAATTTCTTGTATTTATATCATTTCACAGAAGGGAATGAAAACAATGAGTTTTTCTAGGATGTTTAGAATTTGTGATAATAAAAGATTCCATAAGATACTTAGGAACAGAGCCTGTTAGTGCCTTAAACCAAATACAGCTGAGCTTAAATGTAACCCGTGCCTCAACTGGAAGCCAGTGCAGTCGACGATAAGAATCAGTAACATGATCATACTTCTTTAATTTGAAAATCAGTCTGACTGCTGCATTCTGAATTATGCGTAGTCTATAAAAGTTTTTCTCGGTACCAGCAAGATGAACAATATTACAATAGTCCAACTGGCTAAGGACAAGTGATTGAACCAGCAAACGAAAGGAGTTAGTATCAAAATATGCTCTAATAGTTCTTAGTTTCCATAAAGTATAAAAACCCTTTTGAACCAATGAATCGACCTGATTTTTCATTGCAAGGATACGATCTAAAATTATGCCAAGTATCTTTATAGTTGACGTTATAGATTGTATTATTTAAAACAATAGATATAACGTTACTGAAGTGCTGCCTCTTCATAGACGAGGTTGCTGTTTGAGCTCTTTCAGTTCTGTAATAGCATGACAAGCTTGATTTATAGGTTCTACGTGTGTTTTTGCAAGATACTGTGGCCGATAGCGTAAGAGTTTGCTGCTTCTCAGTGCACTGGATTTTTGCGGTATCATCCGATTTTTAGGTGAGCTCTCTACACCTTCAAGTTCCAAGTTTATCCAAGTTTATTAAATAGTTTGATTTATCGCCTATTCAAAATTCTAGGCGATGTACAAATTGTTCAAAAATTTAGGTAACATCAGTGGCGTACCAAGGGGGGGGCGGTCCGCCCCGGGTACCAAGCCCTGAGGGGGTGCTCCCGGTCCGGTCCAGTTCCCCCCCCTGCGCCGGGTGTCGCGTCTGGAAACAGCCTGCAGCAAGATCGCGATGCCAGAGATCTTTGCCTGCTTCGACTGTTTCCTCCGCCACGGTCCTGCCCCTCCTCTGATGTCAGAGGAGGGGCGGGACCGCGGCGGAGGAAACAGCCGAAGCAGGCAAAGATCTCTGGCATCGCGCGATCTTGTTGCAGGCTGTTTCCCCAGGGCAGTAGCGTACCAAGGGGGGCGAGGGGGAGGTCCATCCTGGGTGCCGCCTTAGGGGGGGGTGCACAGCTGGCCCGGTCCCTATCGCGCTCCTACCCTCCCAGCGAAAGCAGCATCGGCGCCATTATCGAAAAAGGTAATGGCGCCAGGCCTTGGAGCACCAAGGCAGACCGCTTCTCCCTCCTCCCAGCCGAAACCCCGCTGACCATCCTATCTCTCCCCCCCCAAGTGAACCTTTCCGACCCTCCCAGCGAAAGCAGCAAACCTCCCTCCAATAGCGTCGGCTTTATCCTCCCTCTGCCGCATCACTGATGACGTCATCAGTAACGCGGCAGAGGGAGAAAGCCGCGAAGGAGGTTTGCTGCTCTCGCTGGGAAGGTCGGAAAGGTTCACGGGGGGGAGAGATAGGAGGGTCAGCGGGGGTTCGGCTGGGAGGGGGGACAAGCGGACTGCCTCGGTGCTCCATTACCTTCTTCGGGCAGCAGCAGCGTTTACAATTCGCTGCTGTTGCCGGCTTCAGGCCTTGTTCTCTGCCGGGTCCTGCCTACTTCCAGTTTTCATGAAGACAGGATCCGACAGAGAGGAAGGCCTGAAGCGGGCAACAGCAGTGAATTGTGAATGCTGCTGCTGCCCAATGAAGTTCAGGACATCAGGACATCGGGGAAGGAGCAGGGAGAAATCGGCTGCTGGCTTGGGGGTGAGGGTAGGGAAAGAATCGTGGAAGTGGAGAAATCGGCACGATGGCTTTGTGCGGGCTAGGGAGAGAGAGAAAGAAAGGAAAAAATTAAGAGGGGGCCAGGGGGAGAGAGAAAGAAAGGCAGAAAGAAAGAGGGGTCAGGGGGAGAGAGAAAGAAAGGCAGAAAGAAAGAGGGGGACCAAGGGGAGAGAAAGAAAGGCAGAAATAAAGAGGGGGTCAAGGGGGAGAGAAAGAAAGGCAGAAAGAAAGAGGGGGGCCAGGAGGAGAGAGAAAGAAAGGCAGAAATAAAGAGGGGAGCCAGGGGGAGAGAGAAAGAAGAAGGACCAGAAGAAGGACCAGAGACTCATGAAATCACCAGACAAAAAAGTAGGAAAAATGATTTTATTTTCAACTTAGTGATCAAAATGTGTCCGTTTTGAAAATTTATATCTGCTGTCTATATTTTGCACTATGGCCCCCTTTTACTAAACCGCAATAGAGTTTTTTAGCGCAGGGAGCCTATGAGCGTCGAGAGCAGCGTGGGGCATTCAGCGCAGCTCCCTACGCTAAAAACCACAATTGCAGTTTAGTAAAAAGGGAGGGGGAATATTTGTCTATTTTTGTATAGTTGTTACTGAGGTGACATTGCATAAAGTCATCTGCCTTGACCTCTTTGAAAACCCGCGGAATATAAATGATAATTAACATTTTCTCTGCGTACAGCGTGCTTTGTGTTTTTAAAATTTTATTGTTGGTAGATCATTTTGACTTGGCCACAAAGGTAAGGGGGAGGGAGGGGAACTGCTGAAAGACATCTAGTAATCCTTGCAGGCTTGACTGCAGGGAATTATTTTTGTAAAATCATGTTTTGTTATGTGACTGGCATTATCTAGACTTTAATTTCTATGAATGAATAGAATGAAAATGATATAAAATTACTTGCTTGTTTTTATGTGCGTGCGCTGAAGGAAAGTGGAGAGAGAGTGGGCTGAGGATGCTGAAGGGAAATGGGGAAGAAAGTGGGGAAAAGACGCTGATTTATAAATTGACAATTGTACAGAATATTGTTTCTTTTTATACTTTAATATAAACAATTCAAGGCTTGTGTGGATGGAATCAGGTGGTTTGCGGGGATGGGGACCGAGCTTACGGGGATTAGTCCAATAAAATGGTATTTTTTTATTTCTCATTATTTGTTTTATTTTTATTTGTTAATTTATAAAGTGGTGATTGTTATGTATCAGTTTTTTCAAATTTACATCTACTGTCTTTATATTTTGCACTGTATTAGAGGACATGTGTTACTGTTTTTTGTGGTGTTGCATTGTATCCAGGGTCTGGTTTCTTGGCGGATCAGTTTAACTTTTGTCTACATATTTCTATTTTTAGTTTGTGATTATTCCATTTTGGGCGAGGGTGTATCTCTGTTCTGTGTGTATGAAAAAGACATAGTTTTCAGTTGGCATTGACTACAGGACCAATTGACTGTGCGGGATCTGGCTTGTTTAGTTTTACAATGTATGTGTTGGTGTTCTAGTGCTCACTGCAGTGTTTAAGATGCAGCCTTTTCCTAGGTACACTCTTGTGGTGCGATATGTAGATTGGTACTAAAAATCATATTTTTCATATAGATGGGGGGGGTGTCAAAAAATGATGGGCCCCGGGTGCCACATACCCTAGGTACGCCACTGGGTAACATATCATTCAAACATACAATAATTTGGGTAAGAAAAGTAAACTTATTTAAACAGATATCAATACATTTAGGTGAGATATTTCTACATATAATAATAAAACAAAAGGGAAGTTATTTAATGGTTACATTCATTGTTAAATTCAATAATTCAAGGGAAGTACATTAGGAAGGGAGACAATGACGATTAACGAAGAAAATTAGATTGGCAATGCAGAAAATTTTAATCATTAAAAGCATCTGTAAATAGAAAACTTTTAAGTTTGGTCTTAAATTTGTCTAAGTTTTTTTCTTGTCTTAAATAGAGTGGGAGATCATTCCAGGACTGAGGGGCTGTTATAGAAAAAATTGTATTGCGCCTTGTGTTAATAACTTTTAATGAGGGGATAGCTAATAGATGTTGATCTTGTGATCTGAGAGATCTAGAGGTAGTATAAGGTATTAAGACTCTAAAAATAAAGGCAGGAGTTTTGAATTCTAAGGCTTTAAAGGTAAGTAAGCATTGTTTATATATAATGTGGTGTGCTACTGGAAGCCAGTGTGCCTTCTTGAGTAATGGTGAAACATGATCAAATTTTTTGGCTTTATAAATAATTTTAATGGAGGCGTTCTGAATTATTTGTAAACGCCTAAGCTCTTTTTGTGGCAAACCTATAAATAAGGCGTTACAGTAATCAATTTTAGAGATTACAAGGGAATGAAGTAAGATGTTCAAAGATTGTGCACATAAAAATTTTGATACAGATCGGATCTGGCGGAGTCTGTAAAAAGTAGATTTAACCACTGTAAGACTGTATCTTTTTTTTTTTGTGGTGGCTGGGGGAGGGGAGGATATTGGGCACCCCCAATCATTTTGAAAAGTTGGCTCCTATGTTTGCTAGTTTCGGAAGCCTTTTGGCCAATCTTAATGTTTTGTGGCAGTGTAGCCCTTTCTTCCGTAATTTGAATTAGCACTACAACTATCACAGTCAAACCCTTGCCAAATACAGAATAAAGGACTATAAATTAGAAATGCACAAACATAAACAAGTGGAAACGCCAAGAAACTAGATGCTGCTTGCAGTACAACACTGGACCAATAGAAACACAAATGCATTTGTAAATATTTCTTACTGTATATACTCGAATATAAACCGGGATTAAAATAGTTTATATTCGGGTCAACCCCCAGTGACCACCTGAAACCCTCCCGGACTTCCTGTAGGCCTCCCTTAGGCCGGGACAGGAGGGATCCCTCCTGTCTCCTGCCCTGGTTGACACTAATAATTACCACCCTCCCTCGCGTACCTGTTCCCTGGTGATCCAGCATGTATCCTGCACTGAAATCCTACCGAAGATTGTAAATGTATTAGCCAGCGGCGCACCTGGGACGGCACTTAGGAGCAAGCTTTTCGTATTGCCGGCCGGCCCTGCACTGCTTCTTGATAGGCTGCTGCAAGTTCTCGCAGGATTTGCAGTTCTCGTGGCAGCCTATCAAGGAGCAGTGCAGGGTCAGCCGGCAGCACAAAATGCTCACTTCTGCATGCCGGCCTGGGTGCGCCGCTGGCTACTACCTTTACAAAGGAGGATTTCAGTGTGAGATACACGCTTGACCACCAGGGAACAGGTACACGAGGTAGGGAAGGAGGGAGGGTGGTAATTATTAGTGTTGGCTGGGGCAGGAGACGGGAGGGATCCCTGCTGTCCCGGCCTGCCACTAGGTGGTTTAAGTTAAGGGGAAGGGTTAATCTGCTGATTGGGTTAGAGGGTAGAGGGGAGTATGTGACAATCAAGCCATTGTAACACACTGATGAGATTGCTCTTTTTAGGGGGAAGAGGGTACAGGGAAGGAAGGTGGGATAGTGTTTAGAGCCTGGCAGGGAGGGGGGCTTGGTTCACAGCCTGGTAGGGAATGGGACTGAGAGCAGGGCAGGGAGGGAGGGGGGCTGGGTGCAGAACTTGGCAGGGAGGAGGGCTGAGTGCAGAACCTGGCAGGGCAGGACACTTGAATATTAAGCTGCCCAACTTATATTCGAGTCAACCATTTTGCCTCCTTTTGGGGGGAAAATGGGGGTCTCAACTTATATTCAGATCGACTTATATTCGAGTATATACAGTAATTTTTTGTGCCATTAAAAAAAAGTCCTATATTTTGCTTTTTTATGTATTGTACCTTATGTCTGTTAATTAATTGTGTTTAAGTCAATTATATTGTCATTGGCAGTTCAACTTATTGTTTGCCAGTCAGCCTATAAAAGCTGATTTACACCTTTCCTTCCAGGTGCTGTCTATAGAATATCAAGCATTAGTTGACCTTAACCAAAAAGGTTTTCCATGTCCCCTGTGCAGACAAAAACTGAATTGGAAACTCCAAGAAGCTAGCCTCTGCATGTAGTGAATACTGGAGAAATAGATTTTCTATTGTACTGTACAAAATGCAAAGAAAGCAGACACATATTTTCCAAAAATGTATAGAGAAAGACAAAAACTTCCCACAAAATACTGAGCAGGAAAAACAGTATAATCCTGAGAGAAAATGCAAACAGCCCCTAGAGCATAACAAGCTATGCTGGATCCTGCGGCAGGGAAGAATATAACCTGACTAGGGACTATACAGACCAGCACCAGAACCTGTGAATCGTTCTTGTTATTGACCTCACTGTATATATGTAATTTTCTTTCACTATTGTTACTAGCATATTGATTTTGATCTATAAAGTTTCATGGTGAAGGTTTTATGGGGTAGGTCACCAGGTCATTCCCCCAACCCATAGCACTTAGTCACATGACCACTGCAGTTGGTATGTCATGTGTTGCTAGCCTCCTGGCACTTTGAGCCTGCTGTGGCAAGAGAAGAAAAATCAACACCTTCAAACAGCAGTACTGGAGAAGACTTCTACCAATCCCCTGGACAGCTAGGTTCACCAACAAAGGTGTTCTTGATCATATAAATCCAGAGTTGTCCCTGGAAGGCAAGATTACCAGACAGAAACTGACCTATTTTGGACATGTGATGAGGATGAATTCACTAGAAAAGGGAGGTGCTACTTGGAATGGTCAGTGGTAAAAGGAAGCAGGGGAGATCAAAGGCCCGTTGGCTGGATACCATCAAGAATGACATAGGAATGAACATCAAGCAGTTGAAAGAAGCCGTGGAAAACATGGAAGCACGGTGAGGACTGGCCTACAGAGTATCCACAACTGAATGGATAGTAGTAGTACTGCTTTGTTTAAATTATTTACTCTTTTCATTCTTTCTTTTCTTAACCTTAAGTGCTAAATGTTTGGTAACACATGTAACATAATAAATGATGGGGATGGCAGATAAAGACCTGAACGGTTCATCCAGTCTGCCCATAAGTTATACCCATTAAAAAATACATGATTTGATTAACTAGTCTCTTCTTTGATACTTCTGAGCCGTAGACTGTAAAGTCTGGTATTGTCCTAGGTTCCAAATGCTGAAGTTGCCGTCCAAGCTCATTCCAACCTATCCAACCATCCCATTGTTTGCAGGATATCTACCGTAAAGTCTGGCCAGTAACATCCTCATGTTCTATATTAGTGGAGCTCCCATTGACACCCACCCCAGCCCATCCTACACCGAATCACCATATATGGGACATAGACCAAGCAGGACTGTCCAATACCGGCCTTGGTTCTTTAATTTACATCCTTTGGTTTCTAATTAAAGATCCTCTATTTTTATCCCACGCATTTTTGTCATAACATTGCTAAATCTGAATGAATAAACATTGAGTTGGGGGAGGGTAAAGGAAGTCTGAGTGGATATGCTATCTATGCACAAAATATGTTGATTCCTCCATCTATCCCCTCAGTCCCCTCCTTTTTCATCCCACCTCCTGTATTTCTTTCTTTAATAAAACTGATTGGTCTTTATTCTTTTGCTCGCCTCTTCTGTTTTAAGAAGAAGAAAGCAGAAAATAGAGGGAGGGAAAGACTGCACAAGTCTATGGATGTGGTAGGGAGAAGGGAATTTTTCAGCCTCATTTACCATCATCTGAAACAGTGCAAATGCTAATTTTGATCAATCATCTGTTCCACTTTCTAAAATTAGCGACATTGGGCCAGCCTCTCTCCCAGCTGGAAGCAGAAGGAATTATAGCAATGTGCTGCTAATTTCATTGGAATTAAAAAAAAAAAAAACACAAACCCCACATGATTTCAGTAGCACAACAAAGAAGTCAAGAGAAAATAAGAAAGAATGAGTGGGTCAAAGAGTGTTGTTGGAAGGAGCAGGCATCATGGTCATCTACCCAAGTAGGAGAGAGTGATGATGCACTGTGCCATAAGAAACAAAGAAAAAGTGGTTTCTAATGACTATATGACCTATCTAGTCTGCCCATCCATACCATCTAGTATCCTTTCCTCTCCCTTACAGATCCTATGTACTTGTCCCAAGTTTTCTTATAATCAGATACAGTCTTTGTCTCCACCAGCTCCATTGGAAAGTTGTTCCACACATTCACTCCCTCCTTTGTTGTTTCACAGTGTCTATAATTGTATCCACACACGGGGAAGACAGCTTTCAAATACCCCATTTTCATAGGTAAACACTGTTTTATCTGTGGGCATGGTTTTTATGATATCCTATACTTTTATTTATGTATATATTTATACAAGGAATAATATGAATTAAAGGAAGTATGCTTGTTTGTATTCTTCTGTGGTGAATAAATCTCTGTCCTATAAAATTCATGAGGTTTCTTTCCAATTTTGGTATTACATTTTTTATTGTAAACTGCTGTGATCTTTCATTTAAGCTTAGCAGTATAGTAAAGGCCCCTTTTATAAAGCCATAGTAGCAAATTCTGGTGCAGAAAATACAACGCAGCCCATAGAAACTGAATGGGCCAGTAAAGAGCCAAAGTTGTTACTTCTAGATTTATGAGTAAACACTTTGGAAATTTTTATAAATGTGGTTGCTACTAAATGCTTTCATTAGCTGAGAGATTCAGTTTGTTTCTTCTTCATCTATACAATCAAGGTTCTATTAATTATTCCATGGTCAATCACAATGAGACAGTTCCGGTATAACTCGGGTATCATCTGCAATTATTGCTCTCCAAACACACAACGGGTGTAAAAGTATCTAGTGCCACTTACCCCTCACACATGTAGGTAAGTCACCACTCCAAGTCAGATCCCATTGGCACATGAGAAGCTCTGTACCAGTGATGTCATATCCTGGGTAGCATTGATAGGTCACTACTGTTCCATGAGTAAGCTCAGATTGGGAAGAAGTTTTCCAGCCGTTTGGAATCTCTGGCAGTTCTGGACAAGTGTCATTCCGTGGAACCTCTGAGGAAGAAACAGAAGTGGGGATTGGGAAATAAAGGTGAGCATAAAATCACTTTTGGTTGTAGTGGTACATCTGCTAAATTAATGTAGGGTGACCCTGTAGGGAATATTTTTCTGGTTTCTTAGGAATGGGATTCAAGAAAAGTAAAACAGGACAGGCTCAGCTTGTATCTTAACATAGCACTATAGGTTTATGCAGCGTTAACAGAACTCTCTAGGTACAAATGCTCACTCTTGTGCTAAGGAATTTTGGGTAATCTACATTAGAGAATGACACGGTGACAAAATTCAACACCGTTCCCGTCCCCGCGGATAACCGCGGAAAAACATCTTCATGCCATTCTTTAAGGAGAGAGGGAAGAATCAGAGTATGAATGGCCACAACCACGACCCACAAGCTTTCCTTTGAAGAATGCTGGTGTAGAAGGACTGAGGCCTGAATTTTGTCACCGTGTCATTCTCTAATCTACATCCCAGAGCATTCCTTCTTAGAACTGCTAATATGCAACCTTTCTGGCAGAAAGCATGGCACATGATGATATTTCTCCACCTCCAAACAGAACTTTCTTGCCACATAATAATCTACCAGTATATGAAGAAAATGTACTTAATTTCATGCTTTCTATTGTTTGACCTGTACACTGTAAATTGATCCTTTCTGGTGGAATTCTGTATGCGCATAATATATAAATATGAAGCAGCTGTGGCAGCAAAGCACAAATGAACTTGAGAATTCCATCAGACTTGCAAACAATATATTAACGATTTATAGTGGGGACATAACACAACTTTCCAATGCAAATGGATGACACAGAGATAGTATTTGAATTCAAGAAAGCATTAGACAAGGGTAGAAGATCAGTGGATTATAGACACGAGCTGTTGGCAAGGATGGGCAGACTGGATAGGCCTTATAGTGTGTATCTGCCATCATTTTGTATGTATGTGTGTATATAATGCCAACATTTAGTTTATTACACAGCTCATGAAACAACTTTGTCTCTATACTGTTTACCGTGGCTATAACTGAGTGATGTACTAAGGAGAGAATGAGCCTTGTCCTCTTAGCTATAACTGAAAGGTATGCTAGGGGAGAGTCTGGGCCTTTCTTTCTGTGGATATAACTGAGGGTTAAGAACATAAAAATAGCCTTACTGGGTCAGAACAATGGTCTATCAAGCCCAGTAGCCCATTCTCATGGTAGCCAATCCAGGTCACTAGTACCTGGTCAAAACCAAAGACTAGCAACATTCATGCTACTGATCCAGGGTTATGCCAAAAAGGGCCTTGTCCTCTGTGAATATAACTGAGGAATGTGCTAGGGAGAATCAGGACCTTGTCTTCCATGGCCATTATTAAGGCCATTATTATGGCCATTATTAAGATCATAACAGAGTGGTCTCAGAGAGAGTCTGGACCTTTCTCTATACTTGACTTTAGGCAAAGATAATGCATGCAACTGCCTTGGTGCCATATTTTGATAGGCATTGGATTTCTGCCTCTACTGCCATCCCTCAGTCTAGATCTGGTGCTACTTTCCAATTCAGCGATCTGGGGTTTGTCAAGGTTCTAAGGTGCTCTGCTCTTTCTTCACCCCTTGCAGCGTTTCCATGGTAACACACAGCCATAAGAGAAAACAGGTCAGGATTAGGGCACTGGAGGAACCTCTGATGAATTTCATTGTCAGACTTACTTCTACTATTTGAGGACAGATTGCCCTTGCCCTCTTCCAACATCTTTCTAAACTAAACTAAAACTTAGCCTTATATACTGGGTCTTCAACCATGGGAAGCTCGACACGGTTAACAATAAATTAATAGAAAAAAACAACAACCCCCCCTAAAATACATGGAAATTAATTTTCAAAATGTTTAGCAAATAGAAAAGTTTTCAAGGATTTACGAAAAGATTGGAAGAAACTAAGACACCTCAAAATCAAAGGAAGATCATTCCATAATTGGGAGAATTTAAAAGCCAAAGAGAGGCTGAAATTCTTGATTCCTTTAATTCCTTTCTTGGAAGGGGGGGAAAGTTTAAATCATTGAGGACCTCTCGCATATGAAAATCTATAAACGTTCCATAGAAGAGGAACAAGAGGAATATAAATACCATGTAAGAATTCTACAAACTTTTGCAAGGAGATATTGTCCCTTCTCTGGTTCAGATGTATAACATCTGCATTGATACGGGAACCCTTCCAATGGGTCTTAATGTGGCCCAGATTATGCTTTTGCCCAAGCCCGATAGGAGTCATACCTTACCTGGATCGTACCAACCTATTTCCCTGTTGAATTTCGAAGCCAAGCTGCTGGCGAAGGTTCTGGCTACTCGTCTGGCTTGGGTGCTCCCTTCTCTGATTCATAAATCCCAAGTGGGCTTTGTAATGGGTTGGCACATATCTAAAAATATGAGGGGGATTCTTATGTCTCTGGAGCGGGTAGTGCGGGATCGGAGGCCTTCTCTGCTGATCAGTTTTGATGCAGAGAAGGCCTTCGACAGGGTGCATTGGGATTTTCTTTTTGCCACTCTCCAGGCCTACGGGTTTAGTGGGCAATTAATACAGGCTATTCAGATGTTGTACACGAGTCCTCAGGCTTGTCTCCGAGTGAACAGTGTTGACTTGGACTGTTTCCCCATTTGTTGTGGTACGCGGCAGGGTTGCCCCCCTGTCGCCACTTTTACTTATTTTGACTTTGGACCCCCTTTTTCAGGAGATTATAGCCACACCAGACGTTCCTGGCGTGTCTTTGGGGACCTAAGAATTTAAAATTGCGGCTTTTGCTGATGATTTATTGGTCCATATTCAAAATCCTAGGGAATCTCTCTCCGCCTTGTTGATGCTCATTCAGGAATATTGGGACTTTGCGGGTTTGCGGTTAAACTTGGACAAATCTGAGACTCTGACACCGGTGGAGGCTGTGAGATGGGACTGGGATACTCCTTTTTCGCTCCGGTGGGCGGATGGTTCTTTTTGATATTTAGGGATTCTGCTCCCCTAGCTGGTGGCAGATTTATATCCAATCAATATTCAGCTATTACTGGCGAAGACTAGGTATCTGTTTGAGCAGTGGCATAATCTACCTCTGTCCTTATTTGGTAGAATTAATCTTTATAAACATCCTATTTCCCAAATGGCTCTTTGTGCTGCAGGTTCTCCCTCTGAAATTGTGCGCTAGGGATCTTTCTCAACTTAAATTGGCTGCTTTGTCGGTTTTGCTGGGCGAATAAAAAAATCTAAGATTCGGTTTCCCTTATTATTCGGTAATTAGGTTTTGGGTAGTTTGGGGCTTACTGATCTAGCATTATCCAATCTAGCTTGTCTGCTTCGCCATGTAGCGGACTGGTTTTTGTAGCAGACTGGATTTACGGCATGGCATGTTACAGTCCTTTAGATTTAGAGCAAGCTTTTGTGACCCCGTATCACTTTTATTCGCTCTTGCAGGATCCCCGGAAGCTTCTGCCTAGGGATCTTAGAACCAGTTGGCTCATTTCTCCTTTACGTGAAGCCTGGCAGGTTTTGGGATTGCGTTTGGGAGGCAATCCGCAGGTATCGTCTTTACTGCCCATTAGGGGAAATGTGGCTTGAATGCTGGGGAAGGAGAACAGAGCTTTTCAGCACTGGGAGGAGCTTGGTGTTACCTTGCTTGACCATCTTATGGGCCTGGAAGGGACCTTGCTTGATTATGCCATTTTTTCTTGCAGGATAGAGGCTACCTGGGGGGACTGTTATGCTTTCTGCCAACTTAAACATTATTACCTTTCCTTGGATAAGACAGCAATGAGCTTTCCTTTGGGGGAGCGGGTACGTCAGTTTTTGGATCCAATCTCTGAGGGTCTCTTCTGTATTTCTCTTCTTTTCAAGGCACTGCTGGCATTGAGTCCTGCTAAGAATTTCCTGCCGCTCCATGGTAGATGGGAGGATGATTCACGTATTCCCTCTGAGGTCCGTTGTGCTCGGTTATGGGAATGTGCCTTGCGGGTCATACATAGGGCATATCTTACCCCCTCCCAGTTTCATAGAATGGGCTATGCACCGGATCCTCTTTGTTTGAAATGTACCTTGGTAGAGGCCACTTTCATTCATGTGTTTTGGCATTGTTCCTCTGTGCAAACTTTTTGGAAGCATGCTGGAGCCTTTATTAGACGCATCCTGGGCCAGCCCTTGCTGCTATCTCCCGAGGTGCTCCTTTTGGGCTTCTTGGGTTTCTGTGGGGTTCGAGGGAAGAGAGCTCGATTGTGGGTTCGGAAGCTTGGTATTTGGGGTTTGAAAGCGATTTTGAAAGTGTGGACCTCACCGGTTTCCCCCTCGTATTGGGGTTGAAGACTGACTATCCTTGAGTTATTGGGTTGGGAGGCTAAGGATGCACGAGGTACCTCTAAGCGGAAAAAGCAGTTTTTAGCTATTTGGAATCCCTATCTTAATTCTCTACCACCTCAAAAGCACAGCCAAATTTTGAATTTGCTTTAAGTCTACCCTGTTTTCCACTGCCTTTTTGGTTTCCTTGTACCTCGTCTCTATTCTGGGGGGTTGGGGGGGCTAGCTTGGGGTGGGGAGTGTTGGGTGGGACTTAGGTGTTATTTTTTTGGGGGGGTTCCTGTCTGGTCCCCTCTTTTCTTTTTTTTTCTCTCTTGCTACTGGCCCTTGGGATGTGGGACTGAACATGTATTGGGGGGGGGGTTCTATCTTAGTTTGGAACACATGGGAAAATTGTTGATGCTATGATGTATCTTTTTGTTTCCGCTGTTATTCTTGTTCTTTTATCATCCATGATTTTTTGTTTCACATAATGGGAGGGAGAGGGGTTTGGGTTGGGAGTCTTTCTGTTTTATCTTGAACACTGCTACTGTTCGTTTGTTGAGTGTATCTTACTTTATTGTTCAATAAAAATTGCACTTAAAAATACCATGTAAAATTTTTAAAATATATATACATTTAAACTGAATTCTGAGATAAACTGGGAGCAGTGAAGGAAGAGAAAGAGGTCGCGGAAAGACTTAACATGTTCTTTTTGTCTGTATTTACAAGCGAAGACACAACCAACATACCGGAACCCGAACAAATCTTCAATGGAAATCAAGCACAAAAGTTAACATCCATGGAAGTGAGCCTCGATGATGTGCGCAGACAGATAGAAAAACTAAAAACTGACAAATCCCCAGGTCCGGATGGAATCCATCCAAGGGTTCTAAAGGAACTAAAGGAGGAAATAGCGGAGCTACTACAGCAAATTTGCAACCTATCTCTGAAAACAGGTGTGATCCCGGAGGATTGGAAGATAGCCAACGTTACGCCCATCTTTAAAAAGGGATCAAGAGGTGACCCGGGAAACTATAGACCAGTGAGTCTGACCTCGGTTCCGGGGAAAATGGCGGAAGCATTGATAAAAGAAAGCATCGATGAACATTTTGAAAAAAACGAACTTCTGATATCCAGCCAACATGGTTTCTGCAGGGGAAGATCGTGCCTGACTAACTTATTGCACTTCTTTGAGGGAATTAACAAACAGATGGACAGAGGAGACCCCATAGACATCATATACCTAGATTTCCAGAAAGCCTTTGACAAGGTGCCTCATGAACGTCTACTCCGGAAACTGAAGAACCATGGGGTGGACGGAGATGTGCATAGATGGATCAGAAACTGGTTAGAGGGTAGGAAACAGAGGGTAGGAGTGAAGGGCCACTACTCGGACTGGAGGAAGGTCACGAGTGGTGTTCCGCAGGGCTCGGTACTCGGGCCGCTGCTTTTTAATATATTCATAAATGATCTAGAAACAGGAACGAAGTGTGAAATAATAAAATTTGCGGACGACACCAAACTATTTAATGGAGCTCGGACGAAGGAGGAATGCGAAGAATTGCAAAGGGACTTGGACAAACTAGGGGAATGGGCTGAGAGATGGCAGATGAAGTTCAATGTTGAGAAGTGTAAAGTATTGCATGTGGGAAACAGAAACCCGAGATACAATTATACGATGGGAGGGATGTTATTGACTGAGAGTACCCAAGAAAGGGACTTGGGGGTAATAGCGGACATGACAATGAAGCCGACGGCACAGTGCGCAGCGGCCGCTAAGAGAGCGAATAGAATGCTAGGTATAATCAAGAAGGGTATTACAACCAGAACGAAAGAAGTTATCCTGCCGCTGTACCGGTGCATTGGTGCGTCCGCATCTTGAATACTGCGTCCAGTATTGGTCACCGTACCTTAAGAAGAATATGGCATTACTCGAGAGAGTTCAGAGAGCGACACGACTGATTAAGGGGATGGAAAGCCTTTCATACGCTGAGAGATTGGAGAAACTGGGACTCTTTTCCCTGGAGAAGAGGAGACTTAGAGGGGATATGATAGAGACTTACAAGATCATGAAGGGCATAGAGAGAGTAGAGAGGGACAGATTCTTCAAACTTTCAGAAAATAAAAAAAAAACAAGAGGGCATTCGGAAAAGTTGAAAGGGGACAGATTCAAAACGAATGCTAGGAAGTTCTTCTTTACCCAACGTGTGGTGGACACCTGGAATGCGCTTCCAGAGGACGTTATAGGGCAGAGTACAGTTTTGGGGTTTAAGAAAGGTTTGGACAATTTCCTGCTGGAAAAGGGGATAGAAGGGTATAGATAGAGGTTTACTACACAGGTCCTGGACCTGTTGGACCGCCACGTGAGCGGACTGCTGGGCGCGATGGACCTCAGGTCTGACCCAGCAGAGGCATTGCTTATGTTCTTATGTTCAATGAAGGCTCAAAAGCAAGAGAGTCACATGGTTGAATTTGCTTTTTCCATAAATCAACTTAGCAGCAGTATATAATTGCCTATCATTACATATCTTAGGCCCTCCCTAAGATGTGTCTTATTATCTCGCTATATCTCCAAATAGATTCAAAGCATTTTACAAAAAATTACAAAAAGCTTACAAAGAGCGAATAAAGACAATAAACTAGAAATTAAAGACAGCATTATAAAGCATCATGTGTTGAACAAGGCTCATTTCTCAAAGAAGCAGGTTTTCAGCAATTTGCAAAAAGAGCAGTAAGTACTGTAGGTATAGAGCTAATGAAAATATTGCTCTTTCTTACACTCTACAGCAGTGTGTTGCAAACATTTTGAACCTGCGGCACACTAAACTCAGGGCCGTGGATGGAGTACCTCCAGACATGCACAGATGTTGACGTGATGATGTTATGCACATGTGTGATGCCATAATGTTGACGTCTGCGCATGCGTGGAGGCCCTCCAGATGGGTCCTAAGCTTGCTAACCCTGGGAGGAGAAGTGCTGATGTTGGCTGACTGCCTACAGGGTGTGCCTTTCGCCACGAGAGACACATCTTGTAGGTAGCTAGTGCCAGTGCCTCTCCTCCATATCTTGTGGTACACCCTGAATCTTGCCACAGCACACAGCTTGCGATACACTGCTGTACAGCCATAACTTAGGAAGGTGCCAGAGAAACTCTAGACCTCACTTTGCATGGCCATAACTAAGGGAGGTTGAGACCTTGCCTTTTTTGGCTACTGCAAATGAAAATTCATAGTACCTGATTATAACCCTGAATTTGATTGAGCTAAAAGCAGAAAGAAGCAGGAGAAGACTTCCAGATCAAATTAATAAAATAGTGCAATTGTTTTGGAAATAAAGTTTAGATTATTTGAATGGAAAAGAACTCCTGACTTTTATGAATGAAGAATGAATCCAATTGTATGAAGCCCTCTCTTCATGTGCATACGTCTAGGAGACACTGGAGGTTGTGTCATATTTTAATGGATCAGTAATAAAAGTCTTTATTTGCATGTATATATGTTCTTAAGTTTGCTTAAATTAATTGTATGTCCATTGGGAAAAGCAACTTAGTAGCTTCTTACCAAAAAAGTGGACAATGAACCCCTGACGATAGCCAAAGACACCGCTTCCAGGATCTGTTTGGAACTGGATGGTTACATCAGCTGTGGAGGTGTAGAGTTTGAAATGCCGTTGTGTCCCCATGTATTGTCCCAGGATTCGGGCAGTTAGATCATCGCCATCATAGAAGGTGAGGACATCATTACGCCCCATAGTCAGGCTCCTGGAGGAGAAGACTGCACTTTATAAACTTCACATTTTTTTTCTTATAATAACTGGTCTTTCATCGTCCATGCCAGATCAGTCTGGAACAGTGGTTCTCAACACTGTCCTGGGGGACTCCCAGACAGTTGGCTCTTCAGGATATCCCTAATGAATATGCATAAAGCCTAAGCTTGGGTTTTTTTTCCAGTTAATTAAATAGCTGCCTATTAGATAACTCAGATTCTTAAAACCAGCTATTAAATATTTAATACAAAAAAGTATTATCTTAATCATTTCAAATTTAATATTACCTCCCACAGTTCATTTCATTACAGTACTTTTACAACTTACCAATACTTAATTTATTAATAAATATCAGAATAATTTAGTCAGTGAACCTAATCCCCATCACTCACACTCACTTCCCAACTGTGCTGGGGCATTCCTCTGCTGCATCACTGAGCACACGGAACGCCCTGTTGGGAGAAGGCTGCGAAGTAGCCTGTCTAGATTGCTGCTGACACTGCCGTTTGGAACAAGGTATTTTGGTATCGTGGTTGGCGGGGTTCGGATGGGAGGGAGAGAAGGAAGGGTCAGCAGGGGGGAGGGTTGCACAGTGGGGGAGGGGTACGCGGTGGGGTGGGGGAAGCGCTGCTACCGGTGAATCCAGCGCTTCAACTAGGGCTTATTTTGGGGGAAGGTCTTATTTGGGGGGAAACACAGTAGGTGAGTTTCAATGTGCTTTCTCTCCACTTGCTTACAGTATGGAAAAAAATGGAGATAGTGTACTGCAGGCAGCATGTTAGCTGGTACATTTGGTATGGCTTGGGAGCAGGCATGATGGGTAGATATGATCTGTGGAGGTTTTACACCCGGTCGAAAGTGAAACTGGAGAGGTTCCTCAGACTGAGCTGTGGCCTGTGTGATGCACATGGCATAAGACCTGGTCAATGTTTCTTTATTACCACTTCATGCCAAAAATACATATCAGCGTGGTGAAACTCTTAAATAAAAAAGTTCTTCAGCCAAAGAGAAAAGCAGGAGCTAGCGGGGCTCAATATTCTGGTAGAACTAGGAATAACATCTAGTCTCCTGCACATGTTCCTGCTGGGAGTATTCCCAGGTCTTATTTTTGAAGGGATCAATCAGCAGTGATACTTCACTTTTTCCCCATTCTGATGAGTCCTTCCTTCCATTCTCTTTTACAGCTGAGATAATAAGACAATATAGCAAGGATACTTAGGGGCTCATTTTCAAAACAGAAAAATGTCTAAAAGACAGCATAATGTGGCGGATGGATGTTTTTCTGAGAAAAATGTCCAAATTGTAATTTGGAAACACATTATTTGGCACATTTTTCTCTGCAGTTCATCTAACTCACAAGGGGGCATGTTGGAGGTGTGTTTTTAGCAGGATGTTTTTCTGCAATAATGGAACATGTACAAAACATCTAGGCCAAAAAATAGAACATTTTTGTCTAGGCCTGTTTCAGTAACAGTTAATTTACTGACCCCCCTCCCCACCCCCCCTAAAGGGTATAAGTGACAATACATACTAGACTATATGACATCAGCAGAGGGCATTCCTTTTAGAATAAGCAGGTACAGGTACCACACATAAGAAATGACGTCAGCAGAAGAGCCACTGGGGTCGCGAGGTGCATGTTGAAGTTGTTACTCGCGGTGGTAAACAAATAGAGGTATGGGGGAAGGGAATGGGGGCGCGTGTGGCAGGGGAGACCAGGGAAGGAGCAGGGGTGGTGGAGATGAGGGCAGGGAAGGGACGCCTCAGCCCCTCGCTATGCCACTGATGCTTACCATCTGAAAAGGGCTTATCTTAGGACACGCTAAAGCATCCTGAGGTAATTTTTTAGTTTGCACATGCAGTAAAAAAAATACATTTTATTTTTTGCTCAAGGGAGCATGTCTGAGGGGCAGTAGGTGGGCATTTCTGCACTAATCAGTTAGTGCAGCTACATTATCACATGGGATTAGTGTATGAGTCCTTACCACCAACAAAATAGGTGTCATAAAGGCTTGTGCACTACTGACATTAGTGTGTAGCCATTAAAGCAAAAAATGAAAAATCTGCCATTTTCTGGCTGCAGTAAACATGGCCTCAGCACGCAGGAAAGACCCGTGTACGGGCACACTAAGACCACTTTCTACCGCAGCTTTGTAACAGGACATCTAAAAGCGAACAGCTTTGACATTTGAAGCGATGCTAGTGTTGAAGGATCTTGAATAGAGACTGACACGGGGACAAATCTGTCCCCCATCCCTGTTGGAACTCAATATCCCCATCCCCATGAATTTTGCTGCTGTCCCTGCCTCTGCCCCATTCCTGTAAGATCTGCCTTAACTGCACAAGCCTCGAATACTTATGATTTTAAAGGGTAAGGGTTTGAGGCTTGTGCAGATGAGGACGGTGCTTGCAGTAATGGGGCAGGGGCAAGGGTAGGAAAAGAACTGATGGGACGGGAAAAAAATTTGTCCCCGTGTCATTCTCTAATCTTGAAGACTGTGCCTTCGTAAGCAGGCCACATTAAGAGCCTGATCACTGGATTGTCATCAGAACTCCATGCAAGCATCACACTGATTCAAGGACAGCACAAATACAGCACTGACAGCAGATGAGTGGATCTTCATCAGAGCCCCAAGTGGGCATCGCCACACTGACAGATGAATGCAGCAAGGACACCTAAAGAACAAATCAGTCCCAAATAGGTGTCATCACACTGATATACGCAGAAGCAGGAAAAGAGCACAAATAGCTAAACAGACAGTCCTCATCACAGCCCCAAATAGGTGTCCTCGCACTGATATAATGTAAAGCATGAATACAGCACAAACAGCTAAACAGAGAATCTTCAGAGCACCAAGCATCATGCTTCACTGCAGCTCCTCTCTCCTTTTCTTCCAAAATCTGTTCCTCCCTCTCCCCTGGCCTTTACTGTTCCCTGTCTGCATCAAAATTCCTCAGTCTCCCTCCCTTCTTTGCACATAAGCTCCTCCTCAGTAATAAACCTGTCCTTTGGGAGGTCCCATTGCTCTGCTTCAACAGTAAACACAGGTGTCTGCTCTAAGTGAGCCTGTGGATATTAAGCACAGAAAAACCCCAGGCTGCTACTCCTTTGAGTATTCCTCAGGATCTGTGCTCTCACTAATTGTGCTCAGGTAATTGATTGCAAGTGTCTAGGAAATGTTATGGCTGGAAAGCAAACAGTACATCCTTTTCTGTTGCGAGTTTGTGATTTGCATACTCTTCCTTGTCTTCCCAGCGTCACTCAGAAAGAGGTATAGAAAACAGAATTATAAGCTGGAAAGACAGGCTCATACCCCATCCCTCATCTCCTTACACAGGTGCAACCCATTCCCTACCCGCCTCATACAGTGGGAGTCCGGTCTGCGCTTTCAAAGCAGCAAGCTAAGAGCCAGGAAACCAAGTTCTTATCCTGAAGATACTCCTTTTGATTTTATACAAGTTACTTCACCCTCCACTTCCTCAAGGCCTTATTTATTTATTTGGATTTATTAATGCCTTATTAAGAGATTCACCCAAGTCAGTGTACAGCAGATACAGTTCAATATAAAACTTACCATATATACTCAAATATTAACCAAGATTTTTGGACCAAAAAAATGGCCCCAAAATTAGGATCTCAGTTTATATTTGAGCCACCACCTGACCACCATCACAACTATCTTCCTCTTCCTCCTCCACTCAATCCCTGATGACCACCACTGTCCCCCCACTGATGAATACCAGCACCACTATACTGTACATTATACAGGCCCCTCCCTGATGAATACCAGCAGCGCTATCCTGCATGTTAAGCCAGCCAGAAGCTTACCAGTTGGTACAGAAGAAAGCCACGACCACCGATGGTGTATGTAGATCCGGTATGGAGCCTTGAGCATTTGCACATCTGCCCCCTCCGAGAATCTCAGAGAAGGTGGAAACCAGCAGGCCTTGAGCATGCGCAGAGGCTCAAGTCGCCCCATCAGATCTGCATACACTGTCAGCGGTCATAGGTTTATTCAGCGTTGCGGCAGCAGGCTTTCTTGAGCACCAGCAGGTAAGGGCTCTCTTCCAGCGATCTTATAAATTGGGGCTATATGAGCACTAGAAAAATGCTTGCTTCTTTTAAAAAATCTGACTTTTCTCATAAAGTTCTTTAGTTTCAAGTGTATTAAAAATTAGATTAATCGCTTTTTCAAAATTCTAAGCGATGTACAAAAATTAAAATTACAAATTTCAGGGGGACAAAATAAACAATTTGGACGAACCAGACAGAACATACCAAACAAAAGGGACAAAAAGGGGAAAGAAATACAATTGTTGATATTAAATAAGACAAATAAGGATATAAGGAAAAAACAACAGGGAGGGTAATAGCAGAAGGCTTAAAATAAGTCAGAAAATAAAATTTGTTAAAAGATCCTAATCTAGCTTACTAACAGTCGAATGCATCTTTAAAAAGAAAGCATTTTAATTTGCTCTTGAATCTGTCAAGAAGGCGCTCTTCCCTTAAATAAATGGGGAGGGAATTCCATGTTTGGGGCACTGTGATGGAGAAGATAAACTGTCGACATGTGTTAATATTTTTGAGAGAGGGAACAATTAATTAATGTTGGTCGTTAGATCTAAGTATTCTTGCTGGGATGTAAGGAATCAAGAGTCTATGATTAAGGAGGTTTTTTTTTTAAATAAAGGAGAGACTTGAGAGTTAGCATACATAATTTATAAGTTATGCAATGAGCAACTGGAAGCCAATGTGCTTTCTTAAGGAGGGGGGGGGGGGCGACACATGGTTGAATTTCTTGGCTTTCATGATAAGTTTAATTGAGGCATTTTGACTAATTTGTAGAAGTCTTATTTCCTTTTGGGCTATTCCCTTAAATAGGGCATTAAGTTAACTATGGGCTCCTTTTACTATGCTGCGATAGCGTTTTTAGCGCACGCAGGATTTTAGCGCTCGCTAAACCCGCGCTATGTGGCTAGAACTAACGCCAGCTCAATGCTGGTGTTAAGGTCTAGCGTGCGCGGCAATTCAGCTTAGTAAAAGGAGACCTATGAGTCAATAGGTCATATCAAATGCAACAGCAAAGGTACATGAATTTTAAGAAAATAAATTAAAATTCTATTTCACGTGGTCAAGATATTTGTGAATTTTGAAGGCAAAGAATAATGGTTTAAAGTAATAAAGAACAATATTAAACAGGATCACAGAGATCACTTTTCCAGATTGTGATCTTAAAGCGAGATGTTAACATTCTGTGATGTACAAAAACTTTGAACCATTTTCTTTTATTGGAAAGATTTTAATATGTTTAAAAATCACTTAGATAAAAAAAAAGAGAGAACTATTGCTGGATTATTGTACTGCCTGTTCTTGATTTATGATTTAATTATCTATTGTTTAAATTGAAAAGAAAAAAGTGTGAGAGATTGAGAAACTGACTAGTATTCAGTCATGGAGAGTAAAGAAGATTATTCAGACTAGCCTACAGTGTTTTGCTGGAAGATTTTATGTTTTCGGCTTTTTTATCTGAAGAATAGACTTGAATAAATTGTGTTTTTGCGCTAATAAAAATATTTAAAGTTAAAAAAACTTGCATTAAAACTTATGGCAAGGATGTCTAGCCTTTGTAGACTTTTTCACCAGGATCATCCAAATTTCTAATTTTGCTTATATTTGATTCAACCTTTTCCCCTTTTTTTTTGGGGGGGGGGGAAATAAAGGTCACCTCGGTTTATATTCGGATCGGTTTATATTTGAATATATGGCACAATTTTGTTAATAGCATAACAGTAGTAAAAAGACCAAATATAAGCAAATATAATGAGCGAGATAAACTCAAAATCAGTAGATTGAAACTTAGGGGTCCTTTTACTAAGGCGCGTGAGCCGTTTTAGCATGTGTTAAAATAGTTAGCGCGCCTTGGTAAAAGGACCCCTTAATAATAGAATTGCCATGAAACAGTTTCAAAAATATAACAGCACTGAAATTCAAATGAGAGATATAATACATACTCTATATAGGTTAAGCTAGGATAAACACAATGTATCATAAGTAAGACAAATTGTGACCCGTCTTGACTGTATTCTATGGAGTTCATAATTGAAATGGAAATACGTCTATAAACCTGCATAAGTCGGAACTTGAATGACCTAAAAGACAGGTCGTCCAAGTACCATAATTAAAACAGCTTTTTAGACGTATCCAGGGACAATTTAGGCCTCTGAATGCCGCTGTATACCCAGAGCTGAAAGGGACATTTTTGGAGGACTGGTGAGGGCAGGATTTGGATAGGACGTGGGCCTACTCAGATTTAGTCGTACTGCAGAGATAACTGAAAGTTTTATGGGGCTGCTTGGACGGAACTTTTGCGTTGTGACTTAGGTGATCTAAAACCAGGTATAAGTGCCCAGAAGGTATTCAAAGGGACCAGATAACCACTGCAGATACAAAGTACAGACCCCCACATACATCCCAGTGATCACTGACCCCATCATCACACTGTCATAAAAATCAGAATAAAAATGTACATACCTGTTTCTGGAACATCAGCACTTGCTATAGGAAAGCCTAGTAGAGCTGCACAGAGGTCTCTTAAGTAGCCTGGGGGGGAAGTGGGCTAGTGAACCATAGAGAGAAGGACACAGGTCCATAAGCCACTCTATCAACTACATTCATGGTGGAAAATGTGAGCCCACCAAAAAAAATCTCAAAACCCTACTGTACTGCCATATAGGTGCCACCTACAGCCATAAGGGCTATTGGGGTTGTAGATAGGTGGGTATAATGGGTTTTGGGGGGCTCAACATTAATTATATGGGAGTTCTGGTGAGATGTTTTTATGGCACCCTTTTCTGTGAAGTTCACAGCAGTGCCCTGTAAGGTGCCCCACTGCTCTGTTACCATGTCTGGGTGGCCAGTCCATCATATTGCTGGCCCTTCCCACATGCAAAAGTTCTTATTCTGGGCATTTGGGACTTGGATGAATATCTGGATGAGAATGTGGTATAAAGATAGACATAGTGGCGGTCTGGACGATCAAATGCCTGGATGTACATATGGACAATTTTTGAAAAAAAAAAGTATACTTTAGACATATTTTTTTTGGGAATGGACATTTGTGCCCTGCCGATTTTGAGCGACTAGTGCCCTACGTCCAAATCGGACTTAGACATATGTTTTGATTATGCTCCTCCATGTATGTTAACTTTTAATTCATTCCGAGTTTGTTGTGGAGAATGGGATAGAAAATGACTTAAATAAATAAATAATTATGAAACAACTTGTAAATACACATCTGAACGTCCAAATGACATAGATATGACGCTAATGCTTTTCTACAATAAAGTTTAACCTATAGCCAAGGGGCCACGTGCAGTTATTAGATGGGAACAAGATAGGTGCTACAGGGAGCGGGACTGCAGGAGACAAAAGCAAATAAGGCTGGAGGTATGGTGGAGCCAGATCGATTTTCAGAGGATTGTGTTCATGAGGAGCTCACTAAACTAAAGGTGGATAAAGTGATGGGGCCAGAAGGCTTACGGAAGTTCTGGTGGCTTCACTAGCTGATTTTTTCAAGTCTTCTCTAGAGTTGGAATTGGTACTAGAGAGTTGGAGATGGGCGAATGTGATCCCTTTCCACAAAAGTGGAAATAAGGAAGAAGTAGGGAATTGCAGGCCAGTAAGTCTGACTGTTGTGATAGAGACTAGTGCAGTTTCTGGAATCCAGTGGATTATAGGACCTGAGACAAAATGGATTCACAAGAAGCAGGTCTTATCAGACAAATCTGATCAATGTCTTTGACTGAGTGACCAGAGAATTGGATCGAAGGAGAGCGCTAGACTTGGTGCATTTAGATTTTAGCAAAGCCTTTGACAGTGTTCCACACAGGCATCTAATAAATAAACTGAGTGCCCTCGGGATGGGCCCCAAAGTGACAGTCTGGGTCAGAAACTGATTGAGTGGAAGGTGAAGTAAACAATAACCTGTGATTGGAGATCATTAGAGGATAGTCTGTTCTTTTTTTAAACATTTTCGTAAACAATATTACTGAAGGGCTGACAGGTAAGATTTGCCTCATTGTGGATGATACCAAAATCTGCAATAGAGCAGATACCTCTAATGGTGTGGAAAACACAAGGAAGGACATAGCGAAGCTTGAGGAATGGTCTGAAATTTGGCAGCTAAGATTTAATATTAAGAAATGCAAGGTCATTTATTTGGGCTGCAGAAACCTCAGAGAACGGTACAGTTTAACGGGGGGGGGGGGGGGGGGGGAGGGGGGGAAATAACTTTTGTGCATGAAAGAGGAGTGAGACTTGGGTGTAATAGTATGTGAATGACTTAAGGTGGCTAATCAGGTTGAAAAGGCAACGCCAGAAGCTAGAAGGATGCTTAGGTGCATAAGGAGAGGTATGGCCAGCAATGGCGTAGTAAGAGGGGGGGCAGTATACCTTGAGCACTGTCTTGGTGAGGGTTCAGGTACCCATCCTCCTCTCTGCCCCCCCTACCTCCCCCCCCCACTTCCACGCATGCACGTAGCTTCCCCATACCTCTGTAACATTCTAAGCATGAGCAGCTACCCCCAACCTGCTGTCGCGCCAGCGTCGGCTCTTCCTCTGGCGTCAATTCTTGGGCCCGCACCTAGGAAGTGATATTAGAGGAAGAGCCAATGCTGGCGCAACAGCAGCTTGGAGGTTGCTGCTCGTGCCAGGAATGTTACAGAGGTACAGAGGAAAGGGAAGCGGTGTAGGCTTGGCAGGAAGGGGTAGGGAAGGAGCGTGTCGAAGTGTGTGGGGGGGAGGGAAGGAGAGGAGCGCCATTACCCCGGGTGCATCTCACCCTCACTATGCCACTGATGGCCAGTAGGGAAAAGGAGGTATTGATGCCACCTGTATAAAACTCTGGTGAGGCCTCATTTAGAATTTTGTGTACAATTCTGTAGATCGCACCTCCAAAAAGATATAAACAGGATGGAGTCAGTCCAGAGGAAAGCAACCAGGATAAACTTAAAGATCTCAATATAAGAACATAAGCAATGCCTCCACTGGGTCAGACCCGAGGTCCATCGCGCCCAGCAGTCCGCTCACGCGGCGGCCCAAACAGGTCCAGGACTTGTGCAGTAATCCTCTATCTATACCCTTTTCCAGCAGGAAATTGTCCAATCCTTTCTTAAACCCCAGTACCGTACTCTGCCCTATTATGTCCTCTGGAAGCGCATTCCAGGTGTCCACCACACGGGTAAAGAAGAACTTCCTAGCATTTGTTTTGAATCTGTCCCCTTTCAACTTTTCCAAATGCCCTCTTGTTCTTTAATTTTTCGAAAGTTTGAAGAATCTGTCCCTCTCTACTCTCTCTATGCCCTTCATGATCTTGTAAGTCTCTATCATATCCCCTCTAAGTCTCCTCTTCTCCAGGGAAAAGAGACCCAGTTTCTCCAATCTCTCAGCGTATGAAAGGTTTTCCATCCCTCTTATCAGACATGTTGCTCTCCTCTGAACTCTCTCGAGTAATGCCATCGCCCAATACAATGGCAGGATAACTTCTTTCGTTCTGGTTGTAATACCCTTCTTGATTATACCTAGCATTCTATTCGCTCTCTTAGCGGCCGCTGCGCACTGTGCCGTCGGCTTCATTGTCATGTCCACCATTACCCCCAAGTCCCTTTCTTGGGTACTCTCATTCAATAATATCCCTCCCATCGTATAGTTGTACCTCGAGTTTCTGTTTCCCACATGTAATACTTTACATTTCTCAACGTTGAACTTCATCTGCCATCTTGTCGCCCATTCCCCTAGTTTGTTCAAGTCTCTTTGCAATTTTTCGCAGTCCTCTTTAGTCCGAGCTCCACTAAATAGTTTGGTGTCGCCTGCAAATTTTATTATCTCACACTTCATCCCTGTTTCTAGATCATTTATGAATATATTAAATAGCAGCGGCCTGAGCACTGAGCCCTGCGGTACACCACTCGTGACCCTCCTCCAGTCCGAATAGTGGCCCTTCACTCCTACCCTCTGTTTCCTACCCTCCAACCAGTTTCTAATCCATCCATGTACGTCTCCTTCCACCTCATGGTTCTTCAGTTTCCGCAGTAGACGTTCATGAGGCACCTTGTCAAAGGCTTTTTGGAAATCTAGATATATGATGTCTATAGGGTCTCCTCTGTCCATCCGTTTGTTAATTCCTTCGAAGAAGTGCAATAAGTTCGTTAGGCACAATCTCCCCTTGCAGAAACCATGTTGGCTGGTTATCAGAAGTTCATTTCTTTCAAAATGTTCATCAATGGTTTCTTTTATCAGTGCTTCTGCCATTTTCCCCGCAACCGAGGTCAGACTCACCAGTCTGTAGTTTCCCAGGTCACCCCTTCATCCCTTTTTAAAGATTGGCATAACGTTGGCTATCTTCCAATCCTCCGGGATCACGCCTGTTTTCAGGGATAGGTTGTAAATTTGCTGCAGTAGTTCCGCTATCTCCTCCCTTAATTCCTTCAGAACCCTTGGATGGATTCCGTCTGGACCCGGGGTTTGTCAGTTTTTAGTTTTTCTATCTGCCTGCGCACATCTTCAAGGCTCACTTTCATGGATGTTAATTTTTCTTCTTGACTTCCATTGAAGAATTACTGAGGTTCTGGTATGTTGGATGTGTCTTCGTTTGTAAATTCAGATGAAAAGAACATGTTAAGCCTTTCTGCCACTTCTTTCTCCTCCTTCACCACTCCCTTCCTGTCTCCGTCGTCCAGCAGTCTCACCTCCTCCCTAGCTGGCTGCTTCCCTTTAACATATCTAAAGAACTGTTTGAAATTTTGTGCTTCCCTGGCTAACCTCTCTTCATACTCTTTTTTGGCTTTTCGAACACATGGTGACATTCTTTTTTATACTTCCTGTGCTCTTTACAGTTCCCCTCAGTTTTGTCCTTTTTCCATTTCCTGAATTAATTTTTCTTATTGCCTATCGCTTCCTTCACTATTTTGGTTATCCATGCTGGGTCCTTTGTTCGACTCTTTTTGCACCCCTTTCTGAATCTGGGGATATACAGATTTTGCACCTCGCTCACCGTGTCCTTGAAAAATGACCAGTCATGTTCTACCGTTTGCCATTTTTTGGAAGTGTTCCTAAGTTTCTTCCTTACCATTTCCCTCATTGCTTCGTAGTTTCCTTTCCTGAAGTTAAAAGTTGTCGCTATGGTTCTCTTTCCTTTCGGTATTCCTACCTCAACCTTGAACTTGATCATATTATGATCGCTGTTTCCCAACAGTCCCACTACTTCCACTTCCTTTTCAGATCCCCGTAACCCATTTAGGATTAGATCCAGAGTTGCATTTCCTCTCGTCGGTTCTCTAACAAGCTGCTCCATGAAGCAATCTTGTGTAGCCTCCAGGAATTCTGTCTCCCTAGCGCATCTTGAGCTTCCAAGACTCCAGTCTATCCCGGGGTAGTTGAAGTCTCCCATAATAACCGTGTTACCGCTTTTGCATTCTCGCTTCATCTCGGCTTCCATTTCTTCATCGATATCTCCGGTTTGCCCGGGTGGACGATAGTATAGGCCCATCTTTATTTCAGGCCCTTTCCTTCCCAGTATTTTAACCCATAGCGATTCCAGCTTGTTGGTCGTCTCTGCTGTGTCCATTCTTGTCGATTGTATGCTTTCTTTTATGTATAGGGCTATTCCACCTCCTTTCTGCCTGACCTGTCCTGGCGATAGAGCTTGTACCCCGGCAGTGCTGTATTCCATTTGTTTTCCTCATTCCACCATGTTTCAGAGATTCCAATGATGTCTATGTCCTCTGCATTAGCCATGGTTTCTAGTTCCCCCATTTTGTTTCTTAGGCTCCTTGCAATTTAGATCCTGGTATTTTGTTGTCTTCATTTCCTTTACCTGTGCTTCGGTCTTTAGTTTCTTCTCTTTTGCTACAATCTTTCTAACCTCCTCTTCTGGGTTAGTTGACTCCTGCAATTTGTCCCTTGTTTCTTCCCAGCCTTTTTTCCCCTTAGTATCTTCAAGGGATACCTTATTCCGAATCGTCGACGCTTGGTCAACTGTCGGCTTTCCCCTTCTTCTTAGTTTGGAGGAAAGGTGGGAGAGGGGAGATATGATGGGGAAGTTTAAATACCTATGTAACATAAATACGCATGAGGCAAGTCTCTTTCAATTGAAAGGAGACTCCAGAGTGAGAAGGCATAGAATAAGGTTACGAGGTGATAGGCTCAGAAGTAAACTAAGAAAATACTTTTTTACAGAAAGGGTGGTAGATGCATGGAATAGTCTCCCAGTAGAGGTGGTGGAGATGAAGATTGTGTCTGAATTCAAGAAAGCATGGGACAGGCAAGCGGGATCTCTTAGAGAGAGGAGGAGATAGTGGATGCTGCAGATGGGCATTTGGCTTTTATCTTTCTATTAACCTGTGTTAACAGTTTATGACATTATGTTCTTAGGGGTCCTTTTCCTAAGATGTGCTAACAGATTTAGCGCAGGCTAATGATTAACATATGCTAAGTATTATATAGCCCATAGGTATACAATGGGTTGTGTGGCTGTGTGCAAAAAGGCCCCATTGCAAATTATGTAGTTTGAGATAGATATTGATAATATGCATTAAAGAAAGCTAAGAAAGAATATGAAGAGAAACTTTGCAAAAGAGGCAAAAACTCATAACAATTTTTTTTTAGGTACATCAGAAGCAGAAAACCTGTGAGGGAATCCATGGGACCGTTGGATGATGAAAGAGCAAAAGGGGCACTCAGGGAAGATAAGGCCATAGTGAAGAGACTGAATTCTTTACTTCGGTCTTTACGGAAGACAATGTATAATAATTATAATAATAATAACTATATTTTTTCTATACCGCCATAATCTTGCGACATCTAGGCGGTTCACAATGAAGAGAGCTGTACAATCAGCAAATTACAGTACAAATAGGGAAAGATGTCATTGATCTACCTGAACTGGAAATGGTTTTCAAAGGTGATGATACGGAGGAACTTAAAGAAATCTCGGTGAATTTCGAAGATATACTAAGCCAGATCGACAAGTTAAAATGTGATAAATTACCTGGACTGGATGGTATACATCCCAGGGTACTAAAATAACTCAAAAATTGCGGACCTGCTGTTAGTGATCTGTAACCTGTCACTACAATCATCTGTAGTACCTGAAGATTGGAGAGTGGGTGGCCAATGTTATGAAAGAGTTCCAGGGGAGATCCGGGAAATTACAGACTGGTAAGCCTGACTTCAGTGCTGGGCAAAATGGTGGAAACAATTAAAAAAAATAAAATTGTGGAACACGCAGACAAACATGATTTAATGAGACAGTGTCAGCATGAGTTCAGCCGAGGGAGATCTTGCCTCACCAATTTGCTTGATTTCTTTGAAGGTGTGAATAAACATGTGGATAAAGGTGAGTCAGTTGATGTAGTGTATCTAGATTTTCAGAAAACTTTTGAAAAAAGTTCCTAGTGAGAGGCTCCTGAGAAAATTAAAAGTTATGGGATAGATGGCAAAGTTCAATTGTGGATTAGAAATTGGTTTTCAGATAGAAAACAGAGGGTATGGTTAAATGTTCATTTTTCTCAATGCAGGAGAGTAAATAGTGGAGTGCCACAGGGATCTGTACTAGGACCAGTGCTATTTAACATATTTATAAATGATCTTGAAATTGGAACAATGAGTGAGGTGATTAAATTTGCAGATGACACTCAACTGCTCAAAGTTGTTAAAACATATGCGAATTTTGAAAAATTACAGGCAGACCTTAGGAAATTGGAAGACTAGGTGTCCAAGTGGCAGATGAAATCTAATGTGGACAAATGCAAAGCAATGCACATTAGGAATAATAGCCCAAATCATAGTTACCAGATGCTAGGGTTCACTTTGGGGGTTAGTGCCCAAGAAAAGGATCTGGGTGTCATTGTAGATAATACAATGAAACCTTCTGCCCAATGTGTGATGGTGGCCAAAAAAGCAAACAAGATGCTAGGAATTATTAAAAAAGGGATGGTTAACAAGACTAAGAATGTTATAATGCCCCTGTATTGCTCCATGGTGTGACCTCATCTGGAATATTGCATTCAGTTCTGGTCTCCTTATTTCAAGAAAGATAATGTGGCACTAGAAAAGGTTCAAAGAAGAGTGACCAAGATGATAAAGAGGATGGCAATCCTCTCATATGAGGAAAGACTAAAAAGGTTAGGTCTCTTCATCTTGGAAAAGAGACAGCTGAGGGGAGATATGATTGAAGTCTCCTGAGTGGAGTAGAATGGGTACAAGTGGATCAATTTTTTACTCTGTCAACAATTACAAAGTGTAGGGGACACTCGAAGTTACAGGGAAATACTTTTAAAACCAACAGGAGGAAATATTTTTTCACTCAGTTAAGCTCTGGATTGCATTGCCAGAGGCTATGGTAAGAGCGGATAGCGTAGCTGGTTGTAAGAAAGGTTTGGACAATTTCCTGGAAGACAAGTCCATAGTCTGTTATTGAGAAAGACATGGAGGAAGCCACTGCTTACCCTGGATCGGTAGCATGGAATGTTGCTGCTCTTTGGGTTTTTGCCAGGTACTAGTGACCTGGACTGGCTACTGCGCGAATAGGCTACTGGGCTTGATGGACCATTGGTCTGACCCAGTAAGGCTATTCTTATGTGTTTATGTTCTTAAGCAGCCTAGTAAAGAAAAATATTAGATTGTATGGATAGGAAAATAATGTACCTGAATATATTTTGATGATCTACAGGTGAATATTTTTATTTTTTTTAATATTTATTTGAATTTTGCTCACACTTTTTTCAGTAGTAGATCCAATTGAGTACAGTAGATAGGTAAGAGCTAAATCAAAATAAATAGTGGGTGCCCAGTCTGATCTATACAGTTGGTGCCTGGTCCTTGCTAGGGTTACCAGACGTCCGGATTTAACTGGACATGTCCTCTTTTTAGAGGACTGTCCAGGCGTCCGGATGGGTTTTCAAAACCATTGAACTTGGGATGGGCAGATGCCTACCGAATGTGGCCCCGAAGACGGGGTTTGTATGGGGCCAGGGTTGAGGGGGGGGGGCAGAACAGAGCAGGACTGGGGGCGGAACAGGGCGGGGCCACACGTCCTCCTTTTTTTTTTAAGACAAATTATGGCAACCCTAGTCCTTGTCCTTCTTATACTCAGAAAGTCCAGCCCATTGCTTTCCTTAAAAAATGAAAAAGAGGCAAGAATAACTCAACCAAATGACAAAAGTTGAGTGACTAAAAAGGAATTTGTCACCAACAGTAGAATAGTCACTCCATATGCCTCAACGGCAAATAACCTTAAAGAGATCAGATACTGTACATTAAACTGTAATTGAAAATAATGCTCAGAGTCATGAAGGTGAGAATACCGCCTCACCACCCAATCATCGCATTGTTCAATACAGTGTCAAAATGATGGTATTGGTTACTATACGATTCAAAAATGCCAACTTGGCTATGAATTTTATCAACTTGTGTACTTAGCACTTAAAGAAGTAAAACTTAACTTCAGAAAGTCGCTGGTTCTGACGTGCCACGTTTCGATACTGCGTCAGGGAACCGATGTACCGCTACTACAACCCTCAGAGTGGGTAATGAAGTCTCATTTGTCACTGAGAATCAGAAACTGACCAAAGACATTTCTTAATTCATCTTTGAACTCCTGCAGCTGGGGAAGGAAGGTGTGCAACAGCTGGTTATATACTAGGCTAAAGATGTGTCCTCTGCAGAAACTCCTGCCAACAGTTCAATGGCTCTCTCTGGGAAGAGGTCCTAAGCTGTCAGAGAGCTATGGAAGGAGACCCAGCATCTGCCTTCTCTCCACAAACAGCAAATTGTTATTCTCAGCAGTGAATGGGATTTTAATTATTTTGGCAGGTTCTGTAATACAGAACAGAGGTCATTATGAAATGCAGGTTTTGGAAAATGACAACATGTTGAGGGAGAAAGAAAGACACAGATGAAGGAATGCTAATTAGCTGGTGACTTAACTAAGACCATAAACAATCTATCAGAAGCTGCCAAATCCTGGTCATGCACCTGAGGATGTGGTATGCTGTAATAGTATACTGGAGGAGGGGGCTGGTAGTGGTAACATGCATTCTGCCATCTGATCAAAGGAAATTATAACATTTAAGGAAGCTGTGGTTTGCAGAGCTGTGTGTGTGTGTTTGTGCGAGCTTTGGAGGAGGATTAATTAAAGTGCTGCTGCTTTCTGTTTCATCTCAAGAGGGCAGGAAATTCCAGCTTGAGTTTGGAGGAACAAGGGCTAAATGGTGAGGGACAGCAGGTACCCCAACTTTCCCGCCCATTCCTTTATTTTCTCTCTTCTTCATACTCTCCATTCTTCCTTTTCTCTTTTACACCCCCTTCCCTCCATTTTTTACATAGATATAGAAAATGACTGCAGAGAAAGCTCATATGGCCTATCCATACCATCTACTACCCCTTCCTCTCCCTTAGAGCTCCTATGCTTTCTTGTATACATAAAAAGAGCAAAAACCTCCCAAACCCCAAGAAATAGAACCAGATAAGGGGGAGAGACAGGAGCAGGAATGGTCAAACTACTCAACACAATCAACAAGAAGTTTTATGTGCACGGGAGAGCCCTCAGTCACACAGCCACCCACTGGAAGCTCCCAGCGGTAAAAGGCTGTCACTGGCTTACACCCAAAAGAGTGTTAAACTGTGAACCATCCCCGGGCTCTACTCCGTGCTAATTTAAGTGATTAAAGTGCACCCAACAGTGCTGAGTGTGAAAAAAATATAAATAAATCAAAAAAACACACTCTACCATTCACTGCAATTGTCTCTGCCAAAGTGTCAAACGTCCATATCCAGCAAAGCAAAAAATACCAACAGGAAGTACTTAGCTTCTCCGTGGAAACAAACAGCCAGCAGATGTCTAGTTCGTCCGACGGGACTCCATTTCGGGGGTACACACCCCCTTCTTCAGGAACGGCTGGACTGCGCTGTGACCCTCCAAATCATCCGACACAGCTTGAATTGACAAAGCGGGAAATGGCCTCCCATTTATTATTGGGTTTTGTGATTTTTCTTGTATACATATGCAGACTTCATCTCCACCACTTCCATTAGGAGGCTGTGCCACACATCCAACACCTTTTCCCTCAATAGGGGTTTCAGTGAATTGCAAACTGTGTGCCGTGGCGAGATTCTGGGTGTGCCGCGAGAGACACGTTCTGTATGCTAGTCAGCCGGCGCCTCTCCTCCTCTCTGCTTCTTCCCGGTGTAGTAATTTCAGGGTTAGCAGATAAAAGGGATTTCCAGAACCCAATGGTTTGTCCAGGTTTTGGAAGTCCCCAAGCTCAGGGCCCGCATCCAGAAGGCCTCCGCGCAGGCACGGACATTGTCGCGATGACATCACGCGTAGGGTTACCATATGACTCCAGAAAAAGGAGGACGGATTGAGACGTCCAGGTTTTACTTCCATTGCTTTCAATGGAAGTAAAACCCAGATGTCTCAATCCGTCCTCCATTTTCTGGAGCCATATAGTAAACATTACATTACATTAGTGACTTCTATTCCACCTGTGCCTTGCGTTTCTAAGTGGATTACATTGGAAGATAGCTGGACATTTCCAGGAAGTTACAATTGGAAGATAGCTGGACATTTCCAGGAAGTTACAATTGGAAGATAGCTGGGCATTTCCAGGAGGATACATTACATTGGTAGATAGCTGGGTTTCAAGTTACACAGTGAGGTTTCAGGTTATATTTTGTGACATAGAGAGGGGTTACCAGAGGGATGGGTAGTTTGCGGGATATTTGCAGAGGGGATGGGAGGAGGGGGAGGGTAAGTTAACTGAATATGTTTTTTGAATAGTAGTGTTTTTATCTCTTTTCAGAATGCTTTAAAGTCAGTTGTTGTGGTCAACAGATTGGAGATGGCGGGATCAATTTTTGCTGCTTTTGTCGCTAGGAGGCTGTCATACATTTTCTTGCGTTGAGTACCTTTGAGTGGTGGGTAGGAGAATGGGTTCTGGGTTCTCCTTATTCTGGGTGAAAGGTTTCGATTTATGCGATTGTTTAGGTAGGTAGATACAGTTCCGTTTGTTACTTTGTATAATAGACAGTATAATTTGAATTGGATTCTGGCTCGTATCGGCAGCTAGTGTGAGTCTAGGTAGGCATTGATGATGTGGTCAAATTTTCCAAGTGAATAGATTAGTCTGAGAGTTGTGTTCTGAACGGTCTGTAGTTGTTTAATTAAGTTTGTAGAACATGGTAGGTAGAGGATGTTGCAGTAATCCACTAGTCCTAGTACAAGGGATTGGACTATGATCCTGTATTGTTCTTTATTGAAGAATTTTCTTATTTTTCGAAGGTTGCGCATGGTGAAGAATGCTTTTTGGGTAGTTTTGTTGATTTGGGTCTGCATTGTGCAGCATCTGTCTATCATTACTCCATGGATTTTAAGAGATGTCTGTATTGGGTATTTGGTTGCATTAATTTCTAATTCTGTTATGGAAGGGTTTTTGTCCTTTTCAAGCAGTAAGAATTTTGTTTTATCCGAGTTAAGTTTCAATTTGTGGCGCACGTGCGCGGGCCCAAGTTTAGTGTGCTGGGGCAGGAAAAAGTTTGTGAGACACTGAAGTATTTCCTTGGATTACTCTCGAGTCTGTTCCCTTTCCCCTCATTTTAGTTATAAGAGACTTGCCTTTGTGCATGTCTCTATCATATCTCCCCTTTCTTACTTTTTTCTGAACTATACATATTGATATCTACAAGTCTGTCCCTGTACTCTTTATGATGAATACCACTTTTCATTTTAGGCACCATCCTCTGGACCGACTCCATCCCATTTACATTTCTTTGAAGCCGCAGTCTCCAAAATTGTTCACAGTGCTCTAAATGGGGTCCCACTGGCCATTCCTCTCCCTATGCACCTAAGCATCATTCTGGCTTTTGCCATTGCCTTTTCTGTTTGGCTACATTAAGATCGTCCCATACGGTCACTCCTAAGCCCTGCTCTTTTTTTGTGCACAGAAGTACTATACTTCTCCTTTGGGTTTTTGCAGCTGAACGCATGACCTTGAGGTTTATTTAGCATTACATTTTAGCTGCCAAATTCTAGACCATTCTTCAAGCTTTACTAGATCTCTTCTCACATTATTCACACCATCAGGGGTGTCTGCTCTATTGCAGATCATCTACAAAGAAGCAAACAGTACCAGACAGTCCTTCTGCAATATTACTCACAAAATATGAAAAAGAACCGGGCCAAGAACTGATCCTTACTACGCAACACTGGTAACCTCCCCTTTGGACTTTTTAGTCCCCTTTCAATACATCCATCCATGAACCTACACAGAGAATGGAATAAAAGCATAATGGGGGTAACCTGCACTGAATAACAGGTACAACCTATGAAGGTGGGGTGGGGGCAGGATAGAGTAACAGGTATAACCCTGGCTATTTTTATGGGCAGACTGGATGGACCAAGGTGGTCTTTATCAGCCAGCATTTAATATGTTACTATGTTTCAAGGTCCTCAAAGGGGTGGGCAATAAAGGGCAACCACGCTAGGTTTAAGCTAGGAGGTGGGGATAGTAACCATGCTGCCCTTTTGAGCAAGTCTGTGAGCACATCCGCCTGAAAGTGAGGTGATATGAAAGCAACCCTTACCCCTGGGGTTCCATTTTGTCTGCAGGCTACCCCAGTCTCATTTCCTTATCCTGTTCACCTCTCTTTTACTCTTCTCTTCCCTAAACCAAACTGTCTCTTTTCTCCAGACTGTGCTAGCTCTCCTTAGCCCCTCTCTTCCCCGAAGTGTCCTGCACATAGTTCAGCTCCTGTTTCCATTAACCTGTCCTGTCTCATTTTGGTTCCCTTTTCCCATGACAAAGGCAAAAACTGCAGTAATGATGTACAAGATGGCAAGTTTTTAATGAACAATCATAAAAAAAATATAAATATAATCGTAAAACAGTTTGTGTCCAAAAGGATTGATGAACCTGGACCCAACACGGTCCGTGTTTCGAAGAAACACTCCTTCCTCAGGGGTCCTATAATGTATCATATACAGAAAAACCGGTAAACAGCTGAGCAAACTGTAACTGCTCCTACGCAGTGCAGTACAGAAACGAAAGTAAAAGACGCCGCGAGAAAAAGAGGGAAATAAATCTATGAAATGTACTGACATGATGACATCACTACGGAGACCAGATGGAGCAATGTGGAAGAAATAAAGTGAAATAAAATGTAATTGAACATATCTTAAATGTTTATAAAGAAATACTTTTCCCATGACCCATTCTGCCTCTTTGTATCCCCCTCTCCCTCCCAACTTATTTCAACCCATCCTATCTCTCTTTAGTCCCTTTTGTCCTTCATGCGCTGCCTTCCTCTTTATTCTCTCTCTTCCCCCACATGCCTCATCCCGCTTTAGACCCTCTGTTTTCTCTCGCTTCTCTCATTTCTCCTTAGCCCTTATTGTACAGCTCTGAGTTGTACTCACACTTGGATGTCCAGTAAAATCCGCTTGTCTTCATCCACATGGATCCCCCAGATGCAGTCCTGCCCTTTACCGTAGGCTTCAGGCCAATTAGGGGATAGCACCACACCGGCTGAGTCAGTGATTTCTCCACTGCAGACAGCTACAATAAAATAAAAGTGAAGTGGCACCCAATGTCTATCCCTCCTCTTCCATCAATTACAGCAGTAGTAGGGTAGGGTGACTAAAGTTATAAGTTGTCAAGAAGAGATCTATCCAGGTTTTCAGCTATCTGCCTGGATACTCTGGAGAAAAAAAACACATGACTATGAACCCAGCATTCAGTGCATAATGCACTGTAAAATCAGGATTGTTTTATTTGTTTCTGATGACCTAAAACCATCAGTAAATGGTTTTAAATCTGATCTCAGGTGCCTTCTGTACAAAAGGGGGAGATTTAGGGGCACTGTGGGAAAAGCTGGGCAGCTCCATTTTAGACAGGTCATAAACTAAGACATGCAGGTCAGTGCCTCTCAAGTTTCACTAGTAGAGTCTATTCTAAAATACAGGAGAAACAGGCAGTTGCGTAGCGAGGGTGGGAGGTGCCTGGGGCAGTGGTGCCCCCTGCACCCTCCTCTCTGACCCCCCACTCCTTCTGCGCCACCCCTATGCCCTCGCTTCTTCTGCACCCACACACTACACTTGCACCGTCCTGTTCCACCCCCAAAATCTTCACAAGCACGAGCAGCTTCTCCGCCTGCTGCTCATGCTGGCTTTCCCTCTGACATCACTTCCTGGCCCCATGACCTGGAAGTGATTTCAGATGGAACCAGGCCTGTTGCTCGTTTGTATTGTTGAGTATGTAATGTGTTCATTTTTCTAAATAAAAAAAATTACAAAAATGAGGTACGGGACGGGGAAGGGAGGGCACAAGTGTGGCATGGGGGGCAGAGAGGTGCTGGTGCCTCCCCCCAAGACAGCATCTGGGGCGGTCCGTCCCGCTGTCCCCCCTCCCTACACCACTGGAAATGGGCATTTATATGCCAGGTATGTACAGCATAAACCTCCATTTAAGAAAAAAATTATGTATATAATATTGATGGGTTCAAAATCAGCACATACACACTGGTTATGTTTCTAAGGTCGCAAAGATAACTGTGCCAGCACAATGGCAATATAACCAGATAACCAGTTATCTTTGAAATCTTAAATATATAACCGGGTATTATCTCAATGCTGTCACAATGACTCGTTTCCTTGAAAATTTGGCATTTGTAGGGAGGAAGGGGGGCCTGGTGGTTAGAACTATTGTCTTAGTACCCCAAGGTTGCAGGTTGAATCCCAGCAGCAGTCCCTGTGACCCTGGGGAAGCCACCTAATCCCCCATTGCCCCAGGCATCACTATGAGCCCACCAGGACAGATAGGAAAATACCTAGAGCATCTGATTAGATTGTGAACAGCCCAGATGGCTGTGTCATTGGGCAGTATATTAAATAAGAATTAAACTTGGAATCTTGGGGATGGGGCTGGGGGACAATCTCCTCAATATCTCCAGGGGAACAACACTCAATAGCAGCTGTTTACAAACTTCTAAATGGGCTTGGCAGCAAGTGTAACTCCCAGCATCAACCATTTATGTTTAATCTCCTTCTGAAATGTGGACTAAACATCTATGAACTTGCCACACCCTTATCCAACCCCAAATGCATCCAGACTATTCCCCTTTGCCATCTGCATGCCCTTTAGTTTGATATGTGCATATTCCAGCTTAGTAAAATAGGGACTGAAAAGTTTATGGAAGTTAAACGTTTACGTGCAGGGTTAAGCTTGTCTCAAATGTAAATAGGGCTTATATAACAAGGACCTAAGTCTTCAGTTTTGAGCATAGCTGTTGTAGGGTGACATCTCTAGAAAGAGCAGGAAGCATTAGATATATACAGTCCAATACCCTTGTGTAAGTCCCTCAATACTGACCTCTACATGCTGGCTCTGTTTCATTCCACTGAGGATCGCTGTAATCCACGCACTCAATAATGATGGAGCCTTGTTCCAGGGTGTAGCCTGGATCACACGTGAATTCCACCACAGTGCTCACAGCATAGGAGATATCACTAGTTGTGAAGTTTCCATACTTGACAAAAGGTTCATAGCAGTGACCCTGTGCAAAGGCTGGAAGCAGAATCTAGTGTCAGGTTGTAGGCCAGTTCACACAAAGTCCTAGACTCTGCTATACCAGTTAACCCCCTCAAGTATTCCCAATCTCCTCATCTTCCACAGTCTAAAATAGTATGGTAGCCTCGCTAGTCCACTTTTAGAGGTAATGCACAGAAATTTGTTGAAAACGTTTTTGTTTAGGGAGGTATATCAATGCTAATTTTCTAGATTTTTTAAAGTGTTTTGAAGTTTATTAAATAATTGCTGTTTTAATGTATTTGTCTGTTATAAATTATATATGTTTGTTGGAATCTGCCTAGAAATATCGATAGAGCGGAATATAATTTTTTTAAATAAATAAAACAACATAAAAAAGATAAGATGATACCATTAAAAAAGGTAATTCTCTCCCACGTCATTGGCATCTACTATGTATCCTCCTAGTGATCCTCAGTACAGCCTATGTGATCCCCTCCTGTGGTTCCCTCATGTGTGACAGCTTCAGAAAACATACAGATGCTGATTATCTTGAATCTAATGCATGCACAGATCTGCAAGAATCAGATTCTTAGTGTCTGGTGCAGTCATAGCTCACCCTCATATCTTAGTGCCACACCCGTGGAGGCACCACTCCCATCTGTGGTCAGTTCTATGAAGAAGTGCTGTGTTCCACTGACAAGGCCCTCGATTGGGAGGTATTCCACTTCATAAGAGTCATACACAGGGGCAGCATCAATGTTATCTCCATTTCTGATGATTAGCCTGTGGAAACCAGAGCAGAGCATTCAAAATCTGTCCAAGACTCTACACGTCACTCATTTCAGGGAAAGACAGAATATCTGAGCTGGAAACACTTGACAAGTGTAAGGTATGGCACCTCCTGGTACTAAGGGCTTCCATCAGTACCCCTACAGAAATACACTCTTGGTGGGCAAAGTGGTACAGCAGTTGCTCTTCCCTTCTCTCTTCTTCTGCAGCACACAAAAGTACTACCATGTGATACATAACGAAAGCTTTCCTGTAAACCACCTCTTGCAGCTTAACAATGCCATATCTTTTTTGATAAAACTTCCAGAGAGGCAGCTCTGTTAATTTACAGCTGCAAAAAATACACAGAGGCAGGTGGCACATTACAGACTAACTGCTTTATAGAGGCAGAAGCTTTCAAGGACAGCAATTCACTTCTTGTAGGGGAGATATTAGATAAAGTATATTTTCTAGTTCTCTATTAGATCAGTCCAGAACAAATGGGTAATGTCTCTCTGTCAGCATCTAGAGCAGGGGTGTCAAAGTCCCTCCTCGAAGTCTGCAATCCAGTCGGGTTTTCAGGATTTCCCCAATGAATATGCATGAGATCTATTTGCATGCACTGCTTTCATTGTATGCTAATAGATCTCATGCATATTCATGGAGGAAATCCTGAAAACCCGACTGGATTGCGGCCCTTGAGGAGGGACTTTGACAACCCTGATCTAGAGAATGAGAACAATATGAACTCCCACTCTATATAGAGCACCATGCAGCTCCAGGCAACTCAGTATTCTCTATGTCCAGCAGATGATAGACTGGTATAATATGTTCTGTGACTGATTGGATATAACTGCTGGGTCTGGCTGGAGAACTGGTTCCTCAGTTCAGACTGGATGACGGGGGGTGGGGGTTATCCCTGGATCCATTGTTTACTATTACTACTAATCATTTCTATAGCGCTACTAGACATACGCAGAACAGTCATAAGAACAGCCTTACTGGGTCAGACCAATGGTCCATCAAGCTCAGTAGCCCATTCTCACAGTGGCCAATTCAGATCATTAGTACCTGGCCAAAACCCAAGGAGTTGCAATATTCCATGCTACCGATCCAGGGCAAGCAGTGGCTTCCCCCATGTCCTTCTAAATAACAGACTATGGACTTTTCCTCCAGGAACTTGTCCAAACCTTTCTTAAAACCAGCTACGCTATCCACTCTTACTACAACTTCGGACAATGCATTCCAGAGCTTAACTATTCCCTGCTCAAAAAGGTTTACAATCTAGTCAAGGCAGAGAATCTGGACAAGACTCTGCTCAGGTGGGAAAATTAGAGAGGGAACGATAAGACAGATATTGGTGCTTAGAAGGTGGGTTGGAGTTTGGAATTGAATGCATCTTTAAAGAAGTGGGCTTTGTGTCTGGATTTGAATACTGACAGAGACGGAGCTTGACGTATCAAGGCAGGCAGTTTGTTCCAGGCATATAGTGCAGCAAGATAGAAGGGACAGAGTCTAGTGTTGGCTGTAGAGGAGAAGGGTACAGATAAAAGAGACTTATCCGATGAGAAGAGTGCTCGGGGGGGGGGGAGGGGGGAGAGCAGAGATACTGAGGAATTGTGAAGCGAATACTCTTGTAGGTCAGTAAGAGGAGATTGTGAGCCCACCAGGACAGTCAGAGAAAAATGCTTGAGTATCTGAATAAATTCATATAAACCGTTTTGAGCTACCTTGGGAGAACAGTATAAAAAATGGAATGAATGAATAAATAAATATAATGGCAGGAGCCAGAGGGTCCCCTTGCCTTGATGGTTGGAGGAGGGGGGGGGGGGAAGAGCTCTCCCCAGAATTCATGCTTCTTCATCTTCCATTGGCTGTTATGTTTAAGAAACTGCACAGCAGATATAGCTTTTCTCCCTAAAGTTGTTTTTGTATTTCATTTGAACCAAGTATTCTCCTTGCCTTCCCTTACAGGAAAAGGACTATGGACAACACTTTAAAGCAGTGGTCTCAAACTCACAGCCCGGGGGCCACATGCGGCCCGCCAGGTACTATTTTGAGGCCCTCGGTATGTTTATCATAATCACAAAAGTAAAATAAAACAGTTTCTTGATCATATGTCTCTTTAGCTATAAATTACAATATTATTATTGAGACTTAGCCAAAAGGAAAGATTTATAAACTATAGTTTTTACCTCATGCAAAATTGTCATTTCTTTAATAAGACATTAACTACTTTTTTTGCGGCCCTCCAAGTGCCTATAAATCTGAAACGTGGCCCTGCAAAGGGTTTGAGTTTGAGACCACTGCTTTAAAGCTTTCCATTCTCTTGACTAGCATCAGGCCTTGCTGTGATGTTTAGAGCTGTCCAATGATTGTTGCAAGTCAAATAGGCTGTTTGCGGACTCTAGGAAGATTGAGGCCACCACAAAGACCATTGCAGCACGGTGGCTTAAGCAGGCCTATCCTCAGCCTGTCTTCTGAAAAGGGTACATCTCTGGAAGCAGTAAGGATCCCTTTCACCAAAGCAGTAGAAACGACATGGGCAAATCCTATACAGTCTCAACCACAAGGTGGTTTCAAGTTTATTTAAAAATTTCTCATACCACCTAATCAGACCAAACAGGATGAAAAGGTGACAGCGAAAGCTAGTAGGATGTTAGGTTGCATAGGGAGAGGTATGGCTAGTAGGAAAAAGGAGGTATTGATGCCCCTGTATAAGACTTTGGTTGAAGGGATGCATTTCTGAACCAGAGTGTCGGAAGCAGCGCAGAGCATTCAGCGCGCCGGCCTGCGCTAAAAAACGCTGTCGTGGTTTTGTAAAAGGGGGGAGGGGCTAGTGATATAATTATTCTTGCTGTGCTTCTTCTTTTTCTGTATGTGTTGGCGGTTCTGGTGTGTTTCTCGAGGGTTGTTAGAAGATCTGTTTTCCCTCCTACTCGGGGGGGGGGGGGATTTTGGGAGGGAAAATTGGCTACATTTGCTTTGTTACAGAAAATATTGAGCTGTTTGGAACTGAATGGTATCCTATATACAGCAGAGGTTCACAGATTTGTTCATAGTCTCAGTCTGTAGTAGAGGGAATAACCCGTTTGTTCTGGACTGGTCTGGTAGGGCTCAGGAAAAATAAATAGCAGTATGTTTCCATATTCACCTCATCTGCAAAAGTGGACCCTTGCTCTAGAAAGCTGAAGTCTTAAAAAAATCAGTTAGCATGCATCTCTCTGTGAGAGATCTCTTTTTTAATGTTATTTATTGTAAAGCTTTGGTATCTCAGTGTATTATAAAGAAAATGGAAGAAATCAGCTGCAATTAAGCCAAAATCCAGAGCCAAATTCTAAACTAAATAACCTCAAGACAATCCATTTTGCAATGGGGTGGTAGCCAGTATTAACAGTATATCTCTGTGGAGTAAGCAATAAAAGGCTTCCACTTATTTCTGAAATTTGTATTTTCCTATTTCATAACTTTCTCATGAATCGGGAACAAAAGGGGTTTTAGCCGATGTATAAATTTCAAAATAAATAAATGTGGGTTTGTTTGTTTTTTGGTTTCAGTATCTCACAATTGTAAGTTGTCCTGCCTCTGCTAATATGTGAGGGATCTAGTTGTGAGTGTTTCTCATTGTGCAGGGTTTCTTAGAAGCTGCCCCTCTTTCTACCCCCCTGGAGCTGCAGATAAACTGCTCCATCACCTGTCATCGTCCTCAGCTAGTGAAACCTTCTCAAAGTGCAGATGCAGCCGCTGATCCTCTGGGGCCTCCAGTAACCAGTGGCAGGTCAGATTGTGGCTGTAGTTTCCTGGAAAACCAGGAGACACTATGCGGCCTGTAGTAGCATTTCTGATCACTCCTCCACAGGCAGCTGCAACAGAAACAGAGCGTCATAAGCAAGAGGTCTGTGAGCAGTGCCGTAGTGAGGGTAGGAGGCGTCCAGGGCAGAAGTGCCCCCTGTGTTCTCCCGCTCCTTCCACGACACACATCCCCTCCCCTTCCCACCCCATACCTCTTTAAACCTTTGCCAGCGCGAGCAACTTATCTGGCCTGCTGCTTACGCTGGCATTGGCTTTCCCTCCTCCTGTGACCCGGAAGTGATTTCAGAGGGAGCCAGGCCGGCGCACGCAGCAGGGTAGAGTATGTTGCTCGCACTGGTGAAGATTTTAAAGAGGTATGGGGAGGGGGAGAAGGGAAGGAGAGAGTGTGGTGTTGGGTGGGGGGGGATGGCGCAGAGCGGTGCCAGCTCCCCTACAATGAAAGCGCCCAGGGCATTACGCCTCCTGCCCTCCCCCATACCACTCCACTCTCTGTGTGTGTACTTCTATATGTACATAAATGGAGTCACATACAAATTAATGTGTGTGTAAGTCAGGTTTCAAATCCTGCCAGCATGCCTACTAACCTTGGCACTACACCTTTCAATGCCTCAAGTACAAACCTAAGGCTAGATTTAATAATTTTCCCAGGTCTTCAACAGCATCGCCCTATGAAATGTTTAAGAAACATATGATGGAGCTACTGAAAATTCCAGAAGGTTCTATTCCACTAAAAGTGAACTGTTAGTATTTCTCATTTCTAGATGTAATTCTTCTGATCAACAACATGACGGAATTGAATTGGATCTTCGGTGGATATATCTGCTGTTTAGAACAATCTCTTATCAAGAATGCATACCAGATAACACGATTGTAACTTTGGCTTTAGTAGGAAGGCTACGATTGGTTATTTCAACTTTTCTTTAGAAACTGGAATATCACCTTTCATTATGGTTTCATTATCACCTTTCACAATGTATCGACCAGTTTCAATTCAAGAAACAGCTAAAAGCCTAAGGGGCTCATAATAATAATAAAAAACCCAAAACGTTCAAACAGTGGCCTAAATCGGTACTTGGACGATCAAAAAGACAGATGGTCCAAGTACCGATAATCAAAGCTGGTTTTAGACGTATCTAAAATCAGCTTAGGCCTTTACCCTGCCTCTAAACGCCTAGAGCGAAAAGAGGCATTTTTAGAGGAGGGGAAAGGGTGGAAGGTGGGCTGACCTAGATTTAGTCGTACAGCAAGTATAACCAAAAGTTTAACAAGGTTGCCCAGTCGGAACTTATACATTTTGACTTAGATGAAGTCAAAACAAGTATAAGTTCCGAACAGGGGCCTCTGAGCTGATTGCAGCTGCCGCGATCAGCTCAGCAGCCCAGCAACCTGCCCACCCCACCCCCGTAACGATCGTGGCAGGAGAGATGCCCAATCTCTCCTGTCAAAACCCCTACCTCCCCTCCCAACCCTCCTGCCGGTATTGTCGAGGGGTTTGGGGGCCTTGGCAGGAAGGCTTTGGCTCCCTCCTGCCGGTATTGTCGAGGGGTTCGGGGGCCTGTATCTTGGCAGGAGGGCTTGGGCTCCCTCCTGCCGGTATTGGGGGGGGGGGTTCAGGGGGCGGATCGCGTTCACGGCAGGAGATATTAGGCATCTCTCCTGCTGTGATCATTGCCGGGGGGGGGGGGGGGGAAGAATTCTGTAACTGGTATTACAGCTATTAGGCAAAGGACTCGCCCCTCCTTCGCCTAAAAGGTCTTGTTTTGGGCTTTTGGGACTTGGGCAATTTTTGGGTTGATAATGTGTTTTAAGGTTAGATGTAATGGTGGTCTAGGCGATTAAACTGCTGAATGTAGAGGTAGGCCATTCTTTAAAAACAAAACAAAACCTCATTTTGGACTTTTTTTTTGAGAATGGACATTTTTCCTGCTTCTACTTTCAGCGTTTAGGGGCTTAGGGCAATAGGGAACTTAGACGTTTTTTTGATTATGCCCCTTCACTTGTTATTCACAGCATTCTTATGATTTAGCAGTCCATTTCGAATAGAAGAGATAGTTCTTTCCTGTTGATTTTGAGATTTTAGTTTGTCATAATTATTGTTTTAACTGATGTGAACTGTTTAGTTTAAGCGGTGTAGAAAAGTTTTAAATAAATAAACTCAAAAGCCAGTTCTTAATACTTAGATGGAAGTTGGGGGGGGAGCATAATACCACCTGAAGTCCTGTTCTTTGTGAAATGTGCTTGCAAATGTGCAATTAAGGGGTCCTTTTACGAAGGCGCGGTAGCGATTTAACTCGCGGAATACCGTGCGTTAAACCGCCTGCCATGCTAGTACCTAAAGCCTCCATTGACGAGGCATTAGGATTTTAGGCTACCGCGGGGGTTAGCGCGTGATGAAATGTCCGACACACTAACCTTTGTAGCGTGCCTTGATAAAAGGAGCCCTAAGTTTCAATCTGTCAAATATGTTTTTTCATAACCTTTGCAATTAACAGAATTCATTGTAAGAAGAATAATCTAAAGTCCATCTAGTCCTAATTTCAGATTAAAATTTTCTTTCATATTTCTTTGCTTTTTGTTGATCTCCCTTTCATTTGAGGACCTTAGAATATAATGATTTAAGATCTTTCTTTTGTAAGTATAAAATACATATTTTTTTTCTGTACACGTCTATACTTGATTAGCATATTCACTGACAGTATTGTATCATCCTCGCCATTTGTATTCTGTAATTCGCTGACTGTCCAGCTCTCTTCACTGTGAACCGCCTAGAAGTCGTAAGATTATGGTGGTATAGAAGAAATAAAGTTATTATTATTATTATATTATTATTCCCTTCCCCCGTACCTCTAGTTGTTCACCCCCATGAGCAGCAACTTCAACGTGTTCCTCGTGACCGCGTCGGCTCTCCCGCTGACATCACTTCCGGGTGCTGTGCTTAGGAAGTGATGTCAGAGGGAGAGCCAATGGGATCGCGAGGAGCACGTTGAAGTTGTTGCTCATGGCAGTGAAAACTAGAGGTACGAGGGGAAGGGGGGTTGGGGAAGGAGCGTGGGGGGAGCAGAGATGAGGGTGGGGGAGGGGGTGCCATCTCCCTCACTACGCCACTGGATGGATTCTAGATCCATTCCTGTCAACTGTCCCTGGATATGCCCCTGATTCCTCTGGACAATCTTCTGACTCCTCCTAGACATCCCTCCGATTCCCACCCTCTGGATGATTCCTCAACCCTTCTCCCACATCTAAAGGCAGGAGGGGTGCCCAATTGCTCCTCCCTCTTTCTCTGCCCCTTGAAAGATGGTGGTGCCAGAGGCAGGAGTGATTGGGATTACTTCTTCTTTTAGGGGCGGGTGGGGAGTCAAGAAAGCCAGGTCAGAATTAAGGGGGTGTCTTTGGGGGTGCTGGAGAGCAGAGAGAAATTCTGGACTTGGCAGGGAGGGGAGGGAGAAGGAGAGATGCTGAACCGGGGGGAGGAGGCAGGAGAGGGATAGGAAGGATGCTGGATGTTATGGAAGGGAAGGTAAAAGGAGAGATGTTGAACCCTGATGAAGGGAAAAGGGCATTACGCTAGATAAGGGGGCATTTGAGAGAGACACACAGATTGATGGCAATGGATCAATAGATGTTATTGGCATACACTACACTAGTTGGTGTTGTTGGATCTCCTTCAGTTGGATCTAAAGTAGCCCTGACTTAAAAATCAGGGAATAGCACTGACTTAGATTGTAAGCCTTCTAGGCTGTATCTGAATGTAACTCACCTTGAGCTACTGAGGAAAAGGTGTGTGCTAAATCAAATAACATATAACCTAGAGAATGTCAGGTTCTCTCTTACCCACACACTTAGGCTCCTTGCCGCTCCAGAAAGGCCGTGTGGCATTGAGGCAGGTGACAGTGTGGGGTCCCTGCAGCTTGTACCCTGTACTGCAATAGAAGAAGGCTTCTCCCCCAGGATGTAGGCTGGTGACGGACACATCTCCATAGGCAGGACGACGAGGGAAGCGGCAGCTCAGCAGGTAGGCTGCAAGAGAGAACAGTGCATCAGGAAACAAGGGGAAGGAGCTTACACAATATACAGTGGCATACCATGCTCCTCTGGCTGAAGCACCCCCCTTCCTCTAGACAATGAGGGGTGAGTGGAGCGGTCACAGGGCTGTGGTCTACATGCACGTAGCCGTCAGCTTTGCTGGTCCCCTGCCCTGTAACAGGAAACTGACATCATAGGGGGCGGGGCTGGCAGAGCCAAAGGTTGAACGCATGCAGAGAGACTGGCCCCTCAACCACTCCAAGCACCATCCACTGCCTACATCGGGGTAGACTGCCCTCACCGTCTCATCCTTAGTACACTAGAGGCAGTACACACACTGCTTCAGCTGCCAGTGGCCAGAGGCTAGGGCCTAGTGCTTAGGGACAGAGAAGATGCAGATTTTAATGATTAGACATGGAGATTTACACCAGAGGAGGCAGAAACAGAAATTGCGTTAGCTCCAGTCAAGGCACTTGGGCTTGTCATGCCGCTGGGGCTTGCGTGCATCTGAGAAGCTGAAAGCTATGCTGTTGGTAGTTTCACTAGCAGCAGGGCCTCCCAAGGTTGTCAGGTTTCAGCGGGAATGTCTGACTAATGATGTACCACCCGTCTGGGCAGCAGCAGACAGGCAGGGTTGGAGGAGGAGGATCGCGTTTGATGCGACAACGGCGATAACATCAAATTTATACTGCGCAGAAGAATCTGTATTCTGCCACGAACACTTGATGATGTTCGTCAAGTCGCTAGGACTCAAACACAAGTCAATGGCACTGCCATAGACAGCAACAGAAATGGATAATTCTGTCCAACTGCTGAGAGTGTGGCTTGATTTTAATCACACTGAGGAGTAACCTAATGGTTAGGACAGCGGGCTGGGAAACTGGATTTAATTCCCACTTGTCCATGTGAAGTTGGACAAGTCACTTAGGGGCCCTTTTACTAAGGCACGGTAACTGATTTAGCGCACGCTAACCGATTTAGCATGCACTAATCAATTTAGCGTGTGCTAACGATTAGCTCATGCTAAATGCTAACGCATCCATAGGCTAATCATTATCGCATGCCAAATCGGCAAGCATGCCTTAGTATAACAGGGGGTTAATCCTAGTCAGCTCACAATCTATCTAATGTGCTTGGGGCAATGGGGGGATTGGGTGACTCACCCAGGGTCACAAGGAGCAGTGTGGGTTTGAACCCACAACCCAGGGTGCTGTAGCTTTAACCACGGTGCCACACTCTTCCCCCTTAGCTAAGCTGTGGGTATGCACCCAAAGAATGCCAAACAGCAGTCATCAACACACATATAAGCAGCATTATTCAAAAGGTGCTACAGAGTAGAGACCAAAACACACACACAGTACCCATCCTATGAACTCCAGAAGGAAAATGTCTTTGTCATAATACAATACAATTTTTATTTGCATACCGCCAATTCCTCCATGAAATTCACAGTGGTTTACATGAGTAATTATGGTGATACATATTAAAAACAAGTGTTACAATATTTAGGATTTATTAGTAACAAATTCATGAAATAGATAGATCTTTTTTGAAACATTTAAAATTAGATTGCTAGTTAATATGAGTTGGTAATGCTTTCCACAGTTGTGCTGCTTGATCTGCCCATGTGGAGCTAAAAGTTATATTATATCTAATGTTCCTAATGTTCAAAGATGGATTATTAGAAAATTTAACGAGATGTGGCATATAATCAGGAGTTTCTCCAAACCGTATTTTAAATAGAATACAATAGAATTTATAAAGTATTCTCCCAAAAATTTAAATTGAATCAGGTTGGGCAGACTGGATGAACCATTCGGGTCTTTATCTGCCGTCATCTACTATGTTACTATGTGTAATTCACATAAATAAGGTGTAATTTTATCACTTTTTTTCAATCTGAAGATTAATCTAATGGCTGTATTCTGGGAGCCTTAGCAATAAATTTGACAGATTGAAATAACAATAACAATCTTCTATATATATAAAATCGGAGGTATGTATGTGTGTATGTGCCGCGATCACGCAAAAACGGCTTGACCGATTTGAACGAAACTTGGTATGCTGATCCCTCACTACCTGGGATGATATGTTCTGGGGGTCTCGCGGCCCACCTGCACACGTGGGCGGAGCTACAAAGAGAAAATCAGATTTCACCCATTCATGTCAATGGAAAAAATGTAAAAAGCTGCCATTCTCACAGTACCGTATTTGCCGGCGTATAAGACGACTATTCAGTACCTTAAAATCCTCCCCAAAGTCGGGGGTCGTCTTATACGCCGGGTACTGTTTACATCACAGTTCTTCAACCGGTGCCGGTCCGCAGAAAATTCCTGCTGGTCCGCACAGGACCGGCGAGATGGACCCGTTAAAATTTCTGCCCCGATGGTGTTTGCAGAAATCTTTTGTTCCTCCCAGCCTCGGGCGATCAAGACAGGCGGTCATTCCCTCTGTGAGTCTCGCCTATGCGGAAACAGGAAGTTGAAACAAAATAGGCGGGACTCAGAGAGGGAAGGTCCCGACGTTTGCAGCCTGTCTTGATCGCTGCCCCTGCTGAGTCGCCGAAGAGGGCCGCGGGGAAAGTGCAGGCAGAGAGAAGATGGTCAGCGTGCGCGGGGGAGGTCAGCGTGTCGATTGGGGCCATCAGCAGCGTTTGTGCTGAGTCTGCCCACGTGCAGGATGCGGCGGGTAGGGGCCTCCGACTCGTCTTGGGCGGCTGGGCCTGCGGTGCAAAGCTGTTTTTGCCGGCTTGGGGGGGGGGGGGTCGCGAATCGGAAGAAGGGGTAGTCTTATACGGCGAGTATATAACAAACTCTATATTTTAACTGTAAAAGTTGGGGGGTCGTCTTATACGCCCAGTTGTCTTATACGCCGGCAAATACGGTAATTCAAAAACGGCTTGACCGATTTGAACAAAACTTGGTATGCAGATCCCTCACTACCTGGGGTGATATGTTCTGGGGGTCTCGCGGCCCACCTGCACACGTGGGTGGAGCTACAAACAGAAATTCACATTTCACCCATTCATGTCAATGGAAAAAATATAAAAAGCTGCCATTCTCACAGTAATTCCAACTATAAAACACTTTCTATGACACTATAACCACTAGGGACATCGTTTCTATTCTACCACGGACACCATACATATAGAGTTTGTATGTTCTAACTGTGTTTGTAACTGTTTCCTTCATGCACCCCAGTTCATAATGTTATTACATTACATGAGTACTCACATATCCTGAACTAGGAACACAGGTTCCATTCTGAACCGGGAACAAACTACATGGAGTTTCTTTTCAACCTGAGTTTCCACATATTGAGTTGTTTAAATCAATACTGAAACTTTTGGATGCCACTTATTCCAACAGATCTTCCTTTTCAGTTTAAGAGATTGCAAATTCCAGTGAGACTTGCATTCTCTATCACAATCAACAAATCACAGGGACAGACTATTACATACTGTGGAGTAGATTTAAGATCCCCCTGTTTTTCCCATGGACAACTCTATGTTGCTTGATCAAGGGTGGGTTCACCCAAGAATTTATATGTTCTTGCTCCTGGAGGTGAAACTAAAATTGTTGTTTATAATCAAGTTTTGTGTTAGTTGTATTGTATTCATTTTGTCAAATATTTCACATTATAATTTGATTATTGAACTTTTTATAAAGCTGTAAAAAAATAATTTCATTCACCACTATAAAGTATATTTATTTCAATCCATTTACTGTGTTATTGCTATAATTAAATACCCGTGCAACGCCGGGTCATCAGCTAGTAATATATATAATCTAGCTTGCAAGAGAGATTTATTACAAAGGGCCACTGAAAAGTTCTATAGTCACTTCCTGAATATTTGGTTTATACTTACAGCCTCTTTTACGAAGCCACGCGGCAACAGCCCCGAAGCCCTTTAAATCTCTTTGGGCTTCGGGGCCGTTAGCGCTGCTTTGTAAAAGAGGCCGTTAGTTTTGATCTCCAAGAAGCAGTCATTTATGACGTCCAGGAATTTTACCTCCCTAGCACTCCCCAGAAGTTTCATTGTTTTGACGTGTTCTTTGCTCTGCATATGAATTGTCTATGGATTCCCAATGTGAAGCAGGAAGATTCAACCCCTGACGCCGTGTAGCGAAACGACGATTTCACCGTCGGGTGCAACTGGCTGCAGCGTTCAGATATGGCAGCACACCATGGAGGTGTTTCAAGAAAGCTCGGACATATATGTTTCGTGTCTCTGCTTACATTTTCATAGAAACGGATTGACACATAAGATTTTTTTTTGGCATGCTGTTCTTTTTTTGCATGAGGGTAGTTTGCCTCAAGGCTGTTGCAATGCCTTTACATTTTTCCACCGATTATACTAGCTACACTAATGTTCCATTTGAAAGTGACTTATAAGCTTTCTTTTCTATTAAGTGGAGTTTTTTTTAACCTATGAAGCTGAATTGAGATTTTTTTCCTCCACTTTTCTTTTCTATTTGAATGAATACAGAAAAATATTACAGAGATTACACCATTTTATACAATTAGTATATAGAACCAAAACTTTACCCACCCACCCTTCTATCAATTATTAATAATAAAAGACAACTTTATTTATTACATTGATATGAAGAATTCATATCAATTTCTCAATTACCTATCCGTCCCACCCCGGATATGTAAAGAAGATTTTAGAGAAAAATATATAAACCATTAATGTGAATCAGCAAATAAAGCCAATGGACTCCATACTTTGTTAAATGAAACACTGGACCCCAAACATTCTGCATTCATTCTCTCATATTTGTATGTATTACATACAGTTGTCCACCAAAATGTGAAGTTTAATCTATCATGGCTTTTCCAATTTTTTGTGATCAATTGAACAGCTATTCCAGTCAAAATTAGGAAAAGACGGCTTTTATAGTTATCAAGGGGAGGTTTAACTTTTCTGTGAGTTGTGTATGGCAGTGTGTATGAGTGTGTGGATTGTTGGCCTTGCAGCATTAAAGGGCACCCATTCTGTTTTTCCTATAGGACATTGGTTTGATTTACTGTGATTGTTTGTGTGCCCTTTCCTTAGTCATTTTTGAGTAACTGAAATCACTCATTATTATTATACGGTTGCCCAATTCTCCAGCTTTCCTAATCTTGGAAAACATTTCTTCATCTGTCTGCTCATTTTGTCCCAGGGGATGGTAGTATAACCCTACCTTTATATTCCTATCCATATGGATTCCACACTGCTATCTATGCCGTGCAGAATGTTTATTTTATTTGATTCAATTCCCTCTTTAACATATAATGCAACTTCCCCCCCCCCCCTCCAATTTGATCTACTCTATCCTTGTGATATAATTTGTACTCAGTGTCCCATTGATTGTCCTCCTTCCATCAGGTCTCTGAGATGCCTATTATATCTACTTCATCATTCAGTGCTATATACTCTAACTCTCCTATTTTATTTTTTAGGCTTTAGCATTTGTATACAGACACTTCAAGTTGTATTTTTTCCTTGTAACTACAGGTTGCTAAGAAGATAGGGAAAATTTGAGTCTTTTACTCTGCCTTCCTCTTAAACCCTCCTGGCTTTCTTTCACCATTATTAAAACCTCTCTACTGAGACTCCCTAAATATCCAGTTTCAATAGTATCTTTCAAGGATACCTCACACCGAACTATCCGTTCCTGGGCGACTGCTGGCTTTTCCCCCCCGCATCTCAGTTTAAAAGCTGCTCTATCCCCTTTTTAAACGTTAGTACCAGCAGCCTGGTTCCATCCTGGTTAAGGTGGAATCCATCCTTTCGGAACAAGCTCCCCCTTTCTCAGAAGGTTGCCCAGTTCCTAACAAATCTAAATCCTTCATCCCTGCACCATCGTCTCAACCACACATTGAGACTTTGGATCTTTGCTTGCCTCTTGGGCCCTGCGCGAGGCACTGGATTTCAGCTTTCTACCCAAGAGCCTAAATTTGGCTTCCAGAACCTTCTTCCCACATTTTTCTATGTCATTGGTACCTATGTGTGCCAAGACGGCTGGTTCCTCCCCCAGCACTATCTAAAATCCTATCTGTGTGACGAGTCAGGTCCACCACTTTTGCACCAGGCAGACAGGCAGACAAGTGATCAGGCGATCCTCACACCCAGCAGCCACCCAGCTATCTACATGCCTCATGATCAAGTTACCAACTACAATAGCTGTCCTAACCTTTCCCTCCCCTGGAGACACATCCTTGGTGCGAGAGGATAATGCATCCCCTGGTGGGCAGGTCCTAGCTACAGGATTATTTCCTACTTCACCAGGGTGATGATCTCCTCCTAGGAGACCTCTCTCCTCCAAGGCAGCACAGGGGCTACCAGACTGGAGGTGGGACTTCTCTGTAGGTTCCTCTATATACTTCTCTATTTCCCTCAGCTCCTCCAAGTCTGACACTCTAGCCCAGGGATAGGGAATTCCGGTCCTCGAGAGCCGTATTCTAGTCGGATTTTCAGGATTTCCCCAATGAATATGCATGAGATCTATTTGCATGCACTGCTTCAATGCCTATTCATTGGGGAAATCCTGAAAACCCGACTGGAATACAGCTCTCGAGGACCGGAGTTCCCTACCCCTGCTCTAGCCCAGGGGTCTCAAAGTCCCTCCTTGAGGGCCGCAATCCAGTGGGGTTTTCAGGATTTCCTCAATGAATATGCATGAGATCTATGTGCATGCACTGCTTTCAATGCATATTCATTGGGGAAAACCTGAAAACCCAACTGGATTGTGGCCCTCAAGGAGAGACTTTGAGATCCCTGCTCTAGCCTCAATGACTGGATAGCGATCCTCTTAATTAATTAATTAAATCGTATTAAACTACTAGGAATATATTAGACTAGTATAGAGAGCCTTAGGATTTTATTATTTGATCTATTTAATGTTTCTTTCTTAGATAGCCTTAGGGTTATATTGTATGCCTATTTACCCCCTATTTTACTAAGATGCGCTAACCGATTAGCACATGCTAAATGCTAACGTGTCCATAGACTAACATGCATGCATTAGCATTTAGCGTGCGCTAAATCAATTAGCACGCGCCAATCGATGAGCGCACCTTAGTAAAAGAGGGCCCTAGAGTTTGTGATTCTTGAGTTCTCCTGCAAGTGTAGGACAGTGAGGGTATGATCAAGGTGAAAAGCAAAGGAAGGGGAAACGAGAATGTGACACGGGAGAGAGGGAGGGGGAGGAATGGGGGAGCACAAGGACGGAGCTTAGATTACTCAGTGGCTTAAGCAGGTGTTAAAGGGGCATCAATAGTTCTTGTGCAGGAGGCAGTGTGATAAATTAACAGAAATGAAGATATAATGGGCCATCTCCATCTCGCAATGGATTTTCCAGGGCCCGATGTTTGGTACCAATCATTAATTTCACAGCATGATAAATGACTCCCTGGGCTTCGCTAATGGGAAGCATAAAATATGGCTGTGTGATGTCATGCTGCTTGACTCAGAGAAGCAGGCTATATAGCACAAGGAGAAGATATGGGAGGAGAGGGACAGCTTGCTTTCATGGCTTTGCAAGAGCTCAAGTGGGAGACTGGAAGGAAGGGGGCATGTACTGGCAGAGAGAGAGAGAGAGAGAACTAAGATAGAAGGTGATTTTCTGAATCTGAATCTTCTGCTAATGATTTAAGTCTTGGGTTAGTCTCTCGTGGTCTGTAGTGTTTGATTTCTGCATGACACTGGAGGAAGGCCACAAGTCTCGGGCACAGTAGTATCTGCATAAACAGAGTAGCTTAGGCCAGGGGTAGGCAATTCCGGTCCTCGAGAGCCGGAGCCAGGTCAGGTTTTCAGGATATCCACAATAAATATGCATGAATAGATTTGCATCTCAAGGAGGCAGTGCATGCAAATCCATCTCGTACATATCCATTGTGGATATCCTAAAAACCTGACCTAGCTCTGGCTCTGGCTCTCAAGGACCGGAATTGCCTACCCCTGGCTTTAGGCCATCTTCTTTCTAATCTAGTAACTATTAACTTCGTGCAGCATGCATAATTGTACATATGGAAGCATCAGTAGTTTGCCGTTTCTTTATATCCAGTGAAGCATTTGAGAAAGGGCCTCGCTTTCTCAATAAAAGGGATGTTTCACATATACAGTAAGCGAGTCTGCAGAGAGAAGGACAAACTCTTAATCTAACACATGGAAAGAGGTCAGTTATTTAGTGAACCCAACTGCTCACTTATTCAGAAATTCACACAACCATTCACCCTTCAAGTACTTGTAATGATGTATTTGCAACTGTGACCTAACTGTAGTAGTTTTAGACTCTGTTGTAAAACTTTCAACTGAATTTCGGTACTTAGGGGTGATTTTTGCCATCTTGATTACTGTAATATCACCCATATGGCAATTTCCCAGAAGAATATGCAGAGATTACAACTGGTGCAAAATGTGGCAGTCAGGCTGATTTTTGGGTTGAAGAAATCTGATCACGTAACCCCTTCCTACCGACTCCTGCATTGGTTGCCGATGGAAGCATGTGGCAAGTTCAAATCTGGCTGTTTAGCACCCAAATATATAATTTTTCTCTTTCTCAACCAATAGACAAAAGTGAAGCTCACACCTGAAGTTTGTCTCACCACTGGTTAGAGGATGTAAATTTAAAAAACATCATCAACATCTTTTCTCTTATCAAGCTGCATCATGGGGACAAGATCAGGGACAATGACTTATGCATGCTAATAACTATGGGGAATTTAGGAAACACCTAGAAACATATCTGTTCCGGAAGTACTTTGATAGCTGAACTGCACAATCTTCCCCACAACAATTGATCTCTAGAACTGTTAATCACCAATCTCTAACTTTGTTAGTTCTACTCAATTTGTAGCATTTTTTAAATCATTATAAACCGCATAGAACTTCACGGTCCTGCGGTATATAAATAAACTGTTATGTTATGTTATTGCTGACTCACAGCTATCTTATAGACAGCATGTGCTGGCATTAATAAAGAAAGTTTATTTTAAGTTATGACTTTTGGGCAAACGTTACTACTATCCTCCACTGAATGACTTCAGAAGTAGACAATCAGCTAACACCGGTGCCTCTCCTTCTGTCCAGCCCTCTTTCCCTGCTGGCACCCCCTTCTGGCGTCTCAGGGCCCTTCTGGAGGGCCTTCGTGTGTGGGCAGACATGATGATGTCATGCATGCGCGTGACCTCACCGAGGTGACGTCTGCGCATTTCCGGACGCCTCGAACCGTGGCCACTACGTCTAGTGTGCCATGGCTCAGAAAGTTTGCGGGACACTGCAATAGGTAATGAAGTAACTTGCCCGAGATCACAAGGTATATCAGGGGGAGGAGTTCTTCACCTGCTGCTGTAACCGTTAGGACGCTCCTCTACTTAGAGATGTTTCCTAGAGCGTAGGACATTCTCTGCGATTGCGTATGCTTGCTTCCCCACATTCCTGCAATTGCATGCGTGCGTGCTTGCCTGTCCCTGTGATTGTTTGTGCGTCAGTCCCACTGCGTTTGCTCTGTGTTTAGGTTTGTTTCTAATCAAACACATTCCAAAGTCATTTGCATTATTTGAGTTGTATTATTTTATGACCATTTCCCAGTGGGGTTCTGCTGCTGCCGTGCGGCTGATCATCACCACAGTGTTATCAGCGGCTTCCCTCTGTGATTAGGCTAATGTTTGTGGAAACATCATAGAATCTTCACACCTCACAATCCTCCCAGAAGATTATACGGCCCCATTTCAAACCTCTCCTTCTCTTCCCTCCCTGTTTCCTTTGGGAAAAGCATAAAAAGGTTGACTACAGAAAGGTTAAGCTACAGCCTCAGCACCCTGAGGTTGTGGGTTCAAACCCATGCTGCTCCTTGTGATCCTAGTCAAGTCACTTAATCCCCCCCCCCCATTGCCCCAGGTACATTAGACAGATTATGAGCCCACCGGGACAGACAGGAAAAAATGCTTGAGTACCTGAGTATGTTTATCATAATAATAAAAGTAAAATAAAACAATTTCTTGATCATATGTTTCTTTAGCTATAAATGACAATATTATTATTAAGACTTAGCCAAAAGGAAAGATTTAATAAGAATCATATTTATTAGATTTTAAATACAAATAAAAGAGTAAGAAACATTTCAAATACAGCAAGGAAGAAACAAAATTTACAAAACTATGATATAATCAACATTATCAATAAAAACAAATATTCCCAATTCCTTCCCTTTGACCCCATCCCAGAGCTGTGATTACAAAAGAAATAAAAAAAGAAAAATCACATCATGACATATTATTTAAAATACGACTACGAGTATCTGGTGTTAAAGTGTCTAAATAAGGTTGCCAAACAGTGAGAAATTGTCTCTCCTGTCTATTATCCCATTCTAATAATCGCATACTTTCCATTGTCAAAATATGTAACATTCTAGTACGCCAAAGGAAAGATTTATAAACTATAAAGTTTTACCTCATGCAAAATTATCATTTCTTTAATAAGACATTAACTATTTTTTCTGAGGCCCTCCAAGTACCTACAAATCCAAAATGTGGACCTACAAAAGGTTTGAGTTGGAGACCACAGGCTTAACTGTAACCATGACATCCTGTTTGTCTTTGGGAAGCAGAGCTGAGCTTGTGATGTCATAATGCCTCATTCCACCAATAAGAGCCAACATCATCAGTGATGTCACAATGGATTGATTGTCTTGTTCTCCCCTCTGGCCTCCAACCCAGCCAGCAGATTAACCGTTCCCCTTAACTCAGTGGTCTCAAACTCTTTAATAAGACATTAACTATTTTTTTCTGGGGCCCTCCACGTATCTACAAATCCAAAATGTGGCCCTACAAAAGGTTAGAGTTTGAGACCACTGCTCTAAGCTGAGCAGGAGTCCTCTAACTGTATTTCTGTCGCTAAGGTGATGGTGGTGGTGGGGGCACTGCTTCAATATTGTGTTTTCAATTGCTAGGGACAGGCAGGTTCTCTGGCGTCCTGCATAAGGTTGCCAGACGTCCGGAGTTCCCCGGACATGTCCGGGGGTCCGGATAGCTTTTCAAAACCCAGCACTTTGTCCAGGTTTTGAAAAGAAATCACGTCGGGAAGGGGAATCCGCCATGCGTAGATGCAACGCGGCGACACCACATGCACGCGTGCTTGCATGTGACATCATTGCATCCACGCATGCGTGGATGCCTTCCTGCCCAACAAACAGGCAGCGGGGGTGGGTGGGTGGGGGCAGAGCTGAGGCATAACAGGGCAGGGTTGGGTGGAACTAGGCGGGTCTGGGGGCAGGTCTAGGGGTCCTGCATAGTTTGCCCGTACCTTACTATTGAAAATGTGAGAGTGAAACAGCATCCCCTGCTGGCAGAACTGTTGGTGGAGGACTCAGCATAGAGGAGGGAGAGTGTGGCACAGTGGTTAAAGCTACAGCCTTGGCCCCCTGAGGTTGTGGGTTCAAACCCGTGCTGTTCCCTGTGAGCCTGGGCAAGTCACTTAACCCCCCCCCCCCCCCATTGCCCCAGGTATATTAGATAGACAGGGAAAAATGCTTGAATAACTTCATGTAAACCATTCTGAGCTCCCCTGGGAGAATGGTAAAGAAAACTGAATGAATGAGTAAATAACAGTACTTGTAATGTGCTCTACAGAGCATCTTTCTCAAGTTGCTAGAGTGTGTACAGGCAACATATTAACATGTGCTTTCTAATCAAGTCAGTAGTGCTCAATACAATTGGAGCAATTTCTGTATCTCTGTTGCATTTTTTTAGTCTCTTTTTCCTTATATTGTACCAAACAGTTGTTTGGTATTGACACTTCTATTAGCAATGCATTCTTGTGTTTTCTCTCCAGGTCCAATTTTCTTGTGTTGAGCTTTTTATCAGTTTGAATGGGAATGTCTCAGGTGATCACAGCTTCCTTCTCTACAGTTCTATCAGGGCTGTGATCCTATTGTTTTTCTAGTACAATGATGTTACATTATTTACAAAATTATCAGAGGATGAGCCACAGTATGTTACTGTATTTTTCTGTATACAGGCCAGCTGACATTAGTGCATCACACCCAAAAAGATGTGTCCCCATTTCCCCTTATATTCTATAGACCTGGATGCATAATCTGATGTTTAGGACTGAATTCTATATATTGTGCCCAGTGGTACAGCGAGAGTAAGAGGCGCCTGGGGCAGTGGTACTCCCCATGCCCTCTTCTCTGCCCCTGCGCCTTCCATGCCAACCCCCCCCGCTTCTTCAGTGCCCCAATGTGTGTCGGCGGCCAAAAAAGCAAATAGGATGCTAGGAATTATTTAAAAAAGGGAAGGTTAACAAGACTAAGAATGTTATAATGCCCCTGTATCGCTCCATGGTGCGACCTCATTTGGAGTATTGCGCTCAATTCTGGTCTCCTCATTTTAAGAAAGATATAGTGGTGCTGGAAAAGGTTCAAAGAAGAGCGACCAAGATGATAAAGGGGATGGAACTCTTCTCGTATGAGGAAAGACTAAAATGGTTAGGGCTCTTCAGCTTGGAAAAGAGATGACTGAGGGGAGATATGATTGAAGTCTACAAAATCCTGAGTGGAGTAGAACGGGGTCAATTGGATCGATTTTTCACTCCGTCAAAAATTACAAAGACTAGGGGACACTCAATGAAGTTACAGGGAAATACTTTTAAAACCAATTGGAGGAAATTTTTTTCACTCAGAGAATAGTTAAGTTCTGGAACGTTGCCAGAGGATGTGGTAAGAACGGATAGTGTAGCTGGTTTTAAGAAAGGTTTGGACAAGTTCCTGGAGGAAATGTCCATAGTCTGTTATTGAGAAAGACATGGGGGAAGCCACTGCTTGCCCTGGATTGGTAGCATGCAATATTGCTACGCCTTGGTTTTGGCCAGGTACTAGTGACTTGGATTGGCCACTGTGAGAATGGGCTACTGGGCTTGATGTACCATTGGTCTGACCCAGTAAGGCTATTCTTATGTTCTTATACTCAAGCCCTCCCTTCCCACCCCATACCTCTTTAAATCTTCACCAGTGCACGCAGCTTCTCCAACCTGCTGCTCACGCTGGCTTTCCCTCTGACATCACATCCTGACCCCTTGATGTGGAAGTGATTTCAGAGGGAGCCAGGCCAGTGTCAGCCTAGAGGCTTATGGGAGATTATATCAATCTGGCTCTGGCATGGGAAGGCAGATAGACCCTTAGTGCAGGGAGACTGTGTTAAGTTTCCCTGATTGAATCATGACTAGCTAAAAGGTGTTAATGTCTGATTAAGAGGGTGCTTAGGTCCAAGTGCACAGATCAAGAAACAAAGAAGCCAGAGACCTAATCCCATCACCATGCTTGCAGGTATTACACCCTCCTTTGTCAATTAAATTAACCATTATCTCAAACAGTTTGCAAGTTCTAAACAGAAAGATACTGGGAGATACAATATTTTCTCTAGTCAGAATAAGATTCCAAGGTATAAAAGCCTGCTCTCTGCTCTATCAATCTCTCTTTTTCTATGGAGCTATCAGTGTCTCTTTTCCTATCAAGCTATCAGGAGAGGGGTCTTGGCCCTCTCTCTCTCTTTCTATCTAGCTATCTCTTGGCTCTTGGCTTGGCACTCTGGTTCTGTCTTGGCTCTCCCTCTCTCTGTCTATCCTTCCCTTTATCTATGGAACACGAAACATCACCCCATCCCCCCCTCTCTCTCTCTCTCTGCCTTTCCCTGAAACTTCACACTCAATTCCTTCTGGACTCTGTAAGGCAGGGGAACTGCTGGGCTCTCTATTTAAGTGTAATACTCTCTGCTTAATTGTAATGATTATAAATATTGCTTTTCTGTAAGACTATTTCTATAATATATTCTTTATGCAACAACCTCTGGCTGTGCCTCTGATTCTACTTCCTGGTGAGTCATCGGTGAGGGAACTGAACCTGGGACCTGGCGTTGGTCAGTGCGCATTTCACTTAACCCCTCCAACCTAACATTGTGGGGGTGCGACCATCCTTACATTCTATTAAACTGACAGCCAGCACGAACAGCAGGCTAGAGTAGTTGCTCATGCTGGTGAAGATTTTAAAGAGGTAGGGGGATGGGGTAGGAAGGGCGCAAGTGTGGCATGGGGTGGTGGAGAAGTTCCGGCAGCCCCACTGAGATGGTGCCTGGGGAGGTCCACTCCCCTGCCCCCCCCTTACTATGCAACTGAATGTGTCAAAAAACTGGTTCTGAAATAACCCTGTCTAAGCGCTATTCTGTAAATGGTGCCTAATTTAGCCCTGGTTTATAGAATAGCGCTTATACCCAGGAGCTGTGCCTAACTTTAGGCGTGACTCTTTGCACCAGCTGAAGCGTGCTGAAAATCTCGTGTGTACACTTAGGCGCGGAAGCCCCTTATTCAACAACTACTCCTGTAACTTTGAGATATGCTCCCTGATCTGCTTATGCCCCTCCCACTTCCATGCTCCCCTTTTGGTATCCTGTGTAAATTTTGAGCGCAGATCCCGTGCTTAAATTTACACACACAAATTTAAATTAAAACAAATTAATGCGAATAATTGCTTGTTAAGGAGCCAATGGTCAGTGCTACTTGGCTCGACATTCAATTAAAGCATGTGGGCCACTCAAAGTGCCATTTATAGAATTCAGATGCTATTGTGCAAACTTGTGCATGCAAGTTATAGAATCGTGCCAGTCATTTGTGTATCGTCATTGGTAAATTAGCTGATAATTAGGGTTAACAATCAATAATTGGCCATAATTGGTGTCAATTGAGGCTAATTGGCACATGCATTACTACATGTAGCTGCCCTTATTTGGTATTCCACAAATTGAGCTTGCAGGAGGGGCCTGGACCTGGGAGGGGCCTGGGTGGGTCAGGGGCATGTCAGGAGCATGCTCTATACTTATACACATTTATAGAATACTATCAGTTATGTGCAAGAGCCATTGTACCAGTTATTGAGCTAGCATATGTACTCACACATAGGATTAGGAATGCAACTGTGGACTTATGTATGTAATTGACAATATAAACTAAACCAGTGGTTCCCAACCCTGTCCTGGAGGACCACTAGGCCAATCGGGTTTTCAGACTAGCCCTAATGAATATGCATGAGAGAAATTTGCATATAATGGAAGTGACAGGCATGCAAATCTGCTTCTTGCATATTCATTAGGGCTAGCCTGAAAATCCGATTGGCCTGGTGGTCCTCCAGGACAGGGTTGGGAACCATTGAACTAAACTAAAACTTAGTTTTATAGACCGAGTCATCAACCAAGAGGAGCTCGACTCGGTTTAATATGCATCTTCTCAATAGCTAACTTTAGGTGACCTGAATTACCCCTTTCCTTTCCTATGCTGCACGTTCTCATTTACCATACCATATTGTTTCTTAAACCCCGCAACTGTCTGCTAGGAATCATTGCGGCTTACAGAAGGAAAACAATAAGAACATGCCTCTTCACCTAACTCCCCTGCCCATAACCCAGGGATTACAAAGAAACGTATATTGGTCCTGGTATGTGCCGCATTGGGATAAAAACTTGAATTGTAAATTCTTCCCCGGTAACTATGGAATTTAACCTGTAAATTGTACACTATATTGGTATTGATCCCTAATGTGTGTCCAGTTAGAATAATAACTTGTATTGAAAAAAGACTTGCATTGTAAGATAACTATGGCAAATTACAACCTATAAACTGTATATTATGTAACTAGTCTTTAAGCCCATTACATTAACAGATGCTAGAACAGATGTGTGTGTCTGTCTTTCTTTCTTTCTCTCTCTCTCCTTGGCCGCTTTCTTTTTCTCTCTCTTTCCTCGGCTGTCCAGCAGCAGTCCTTCTCCCTTCATTTAACCTCCCCCCCTGTCCATCAGCACCTCTTCCCTGCTCCCCCTGTCCATCAGCACCTCTTCCCTGCTCCCCCTGTCCAGCAGTAGGCCTTCTCCCTTTCTTTTACTCCCCCTGTCTACCACCACCCCTTCCCTACTCCCCCTGTCTAGCAGCACCTCTTCCCTGCTCCCCTTGTCCAGCAGTAGGCCTTCTCCTTTCCCTGCTCCCCCTGTCCAGCATCCGCTAGCCCGGGCAGCCTCAGGGCTTTTGCTAGGCCAGCCCACTTTGCATTATCGAAATGGGCCGGCATAGCAAATGCCCTGCGGCTGCTGTGTTTTCTGGTCGAGGGGGTGAGAAGAGGCGTCCTGGCAGCGTAGGAGTCAAACTGCTCCTGAAATCGCCGCCACAAGCTGCCCCACGCACCGGAAATGGAATTCGGCACAGAGGGACACAGCATGGTGGCAGGGATCACAAAACCCTAAGCCCAGATTCTCTAAAAGTGCGTCCCGATTTTAGGCAGCTGTAGGCGTCCTACAGTTGTCTAATCAGCCAATCGGGATGCACGTTTTTAAAAAAAAAAATGCTCCCCAGGCAGGCCTGAAGGCACCTCCGGGAGCCTAGGGAGACCTGCAAGACGCCTAAGCTTGCCTAAGGGCCTTAGGCGAACCTAGGTGGCCCTACGCGTCTCCCTAGTAGAGGAAGAAACCTTAAAAATGTAGGCCAGCAAAATGCTGGTCTACATTGTAAGTAGACGCAGCTGCTATACTTATCGCGGCAAGGGATCTCTCTGCCGCTATAAGTATAGTGGGCCGCGGCCTGTCCGATCGGATGCCCCCCCGACACTACCGACCGCCCCCCCCCCGACACTACCAACCGCCCCCCCCCCGACATTACCGATCTCCCTCCCACCCCGACACTACCGATGCTGGCAGGAGAGTGCCCAATCCCTCCTGCCCGAAGACGGCACCCCCCCCTCCTGCCCGAAGACGGCGCACCCCCCCTCCTGCCCGAAGACTGCACACCACCCCCCGGCGCTAACAACCCCCAAACTAACCTGTTCTTCAGGCCAGACGGTTCTTTCCCGTCTAGCCGGTAAGCCCGCCTCGTCGAAATGAGGCGGGTTCGCCCCTTCCCGGCCCATCCCGCCGAAACATAAGGCCTGATTGGCCCAGGCTCTAGAAGCTTGGACCAATCAGGCCTTAGGCATAGCGGGTCCGCCCATCCCCACTTGGCCAATCAGACCTTAGACTTAGTGGGGATGGGCGGACCCGCTATGCCTAAGGCCTGATTGGTCCAGGCTTCTAAAGCCTGGGCCAATCAGGCCTTAGGCTTCGGCGGGATGGGCCGGGAAGGGGCTAGCCCACCTCATTTCGACGAGGCGGGCTTACCGGCTAGACGGGAAAGAACCGTCTGGCCTGAAGAACAGGTTAGTTTGGGGGTTGTTAGCACCAGGGGGGGGATGTGCCGTCTTCGGGCAGGAGGGGGGGGGATGTGCCGTCTTCGGGCAGGGGGGGGGGATGTGCCGTCTTCGGGCAGGAGGGGGGGGATGTGCCGTCTTCGGGCAGGAGGGGGGGGGATGTGCCGTCTTCGGGCAGGAGGGGGGGATGTGCCGTCTTCGGGCAGGAGGGGGGGGGTGTGCCGTCTTCGGGCAGGAGGGGGGGATGTGCCGTCTTCGGGCAGGAGGGGGGGGATGTGCCGTCTTCGGGCAGGAGGGGGGGGTGTGCCGTCTTCGGGCAGGAGGGGGGGGTGCCGTCTTCGGGCAGAAGGGATTGGACACTCTCCTGCCAGCATCAGTAGTGTCGGGGTGGGAGGGAGATCGGTAATGTCGGGGGGGGGTGGTTGGTAGTGTCGGGGGGGGGCGGTCGGTAGTGCCGGGGGGGGGGCATCCGATCGGACAGGCCGCGGCCCGCTATACTTATAGCGGCAGAGAGATCCCTTGCTGCGATACGTATAGCGGGCCGTGTCTAATCTAACCTAACCCGATTCTCTAACCAGCGTCTATAACATGGACGCCGGTTACAGAATCGGGGTTTTAGTGTAGGCCGATTCTGAATAGGCGTCCTATACAGAATCAAGGCCTAGGTGTCTTGCGGGCCTCGCCTTCAATATAGGCGGCCTGCCTGGGGAGCATTTTTTTAAAAAAAACGTGCATCCCGATTGGCTGATTAGACAGCTGTAGGACGCCTACAGCTGCCTAAAATCGGGACGCACTTTTAGAGAATCTGGGCCTAAGTGCGTATGCGTGTTTAGGGTTTTATTATAGAGGATTGGTATTAGAACCCTTATATGTATCAAGTTAGGATAATAATTGGTATCGTAAGCTGTACTGTAGTTATAGCAAATCGTAACCTGTAAACTGTTTATTATGTATGTTTAACCTGTAACCGGTTCTGAGCTCTTTGGCGACAACGGGATAAAAAACTAACTAGCTAACTAAAGTAACATCAAGGATCAGGCAATATACAGTGAGAATAGATGTGTTTATAGTGATTTCCTGAATTGAAGTTAGGAAGAGATCTGTTGCATGCAGGCCAGAAGGCAATTCCAGATTTTGGTGCCCCGGAACTCGAAGGTGGACTTGCAAAGTGATATTCTCCAGATCTGACGTGGAGTGGGCAGAGGCAGTTTGTAGCACTGGATCACTCTCAAGTCGCAGAATGAATGTGTGACCTGAATGGCTGATGTTAGTCCTCTAGAATGCTTTGCCATTTTTTGGGCATGTTATTTTGCAATTTGTTTAATTGCACAAATTGGGGTTTCTAAGTCTCAGCAATTTACAATGATAAAATAACATAAACATCCAGCATAAATATTCAGGGTGGGTGGGTGGGAGAGGGAGGGGTTTACATTGGAGTTTTATTCAGGGAACATATGGGTAGTTTCTTGTAGGTATTGTTTATCTGATTATTTGGTGGAGGGTGGGGGAAAATATTTGTTCATTAATGTCTATAAGTTTAATGTGCTTTTCTTGTATTATTATGTATTTTGAAATTGTTTGTTTGCACATTAGAGGTTTGGAAAATCAATAAAGATAGAAAAAATATATATATATCAACTAGAGCAAGAATGGAAACATGACTCCACAGAACCAATCACTGACATCCATTATATCAGCAACATCCATTCTACTGCACTTTCTCATTTAAATTCAGCAGAGAGGCAACATGTGTCATGAAAGATGAGTAAGACATTTGAAAGATTATTTGTATTGGATTAATTTGTGCAGGAGCTGGTGATTATATTTCTTGATGTGAACCATAAGAACATAAAAATAACCTTACTGGGTCAGACCAATGGTCCATCAAGCCCAGTAGCCCGTTCTCACGGTGGCCAATCCAGGTCACTAGTACCTGGCCAAAAACCAAGGTGTAGCAATATTGCATGCTACTGATACAGGGCAAGCGTGGCTTCCCCTCTGTCTTTCTCAAAAACAGACTATGGACTTCTCCTGGAACTTGTCCAAACCTTTCTTAAAACCAGCTACGCTATCCATTCTTACCACATTCTCTGGCAACACATTCCAGAGCTTAACTATTCTCTGAGTGAAAAAAAATTTCCTCCAATTGGTTTTAAAAGTATTTCCGTGTAACTTTATCGAGTGTCCCCTAGTCTTTGTAATTTTTGATGGAGCGAAAAATCGATCCACTTGTACCCGTTCTACTCCACTCAGGATTTTATAGACTTCAATCATATCTCTCCTCAGCCATCTCTTTTCCAGGCTGAAGAGCCCTAACCTTTTTAGTATTTCCTCATACGAGAGGAGTTCCAACCCCTTTACCATCTTGGTTGCTCTTCTTTGAACCTTTTCTAGTGCCACTATATCTTTCTTGAGATAAGGAGACCAGAATTGAACGCAATACTCCAGATGAAGTCACACCATGGAGCAATACAGGGGCATTATAACATTTTTAGTCTTGTTAACCATCCCTTTTTTAATAATTCCTAGCATCCTATTTGCTTTCTTGGCCGCCACATTGAGCGGAAGGTTTAATCATATTGTTTACGATGATACCCAGATCCTTTTCTTGGGTGCTAATCCCCAAGGTGGACCTTAGTATCCGGTAACTATGATTTGGGCTATTCTTCCCACTTTGCATTTGTCCACATTAAGGGCTCCTTTTACAAAGATGCGCTAGGGCCTTAATGCGCGCAATAGCGCACGTTAAATTCCTGAGTGCGCTAGCCACTACCGCCTCCTTTTTAGGAGGCAGTAGATTTTCGGCTACCGCACGCTATGGCGTGCGTTAATTTTGTGCATGCGCTAAAAACCCTAGCGCACCTTCGTAAAAGGAGCCCTAAATTTCATCTGCCATTTGGACACCCAGTCTTCCAATTTCCTAAGATCTGCCTGCAGTTTTTGACAATCCGCATGCGTTTTAACAACTTTGAACAGTTTAGTGTCACCTGCAAATTTAGTCACCTCACTCGTCGTTCCAATTTCCAGATCATTTATACATAAGTTAAATAGCACCATCTTGAAACATTATGTCATGTCAACAAGAGATGTTTTACTTGGAGTAGAGGAGTAGCTTAGTAGTTAGTGCAGTAGCTTGAGAACATCAGGAACTGGGTTCAACTTCCACTAAATAGCTCCTTGTGACTCTGGGCAAGTCACTTAACCCTCCATATCCCCATATACAATTAAGTACCTGTATATAAACAGAAGGTGGTATATCAAGTCCCTTTCAAGATATAATATTACCTACTCCACAATATATTAATTACTTTATTCTGTGCCTCTGCTTTCTGTTGTGTGAGAAGAACCACTCACTCTCTTCATCTTTGATTAAATGAGCATAATGTAGCAGTTGTTTTGTTGTGAAGATTATCCTATATAATAAAACGCTAGCCGCGCATGCGCACTCCTGCCTGCGTGCTTCCGTGATCCGTAGGTCTGTGGCAGGCAGGAGAGCGGATGCGCGGTTAGGGCCCACACTGGAGCGCTGTGGCCGACCCAGGATCGTGGGAGGATGTGCCGCGCAAAGTGCTGCACACGTACTGGAGGGGGAGGGACATACCGGTTCTGCACATACCGGCACAAACCTCCCTCCAGTGTTGGCAGCCGCAGCACGCTAAACAGGCTGCTTCGGGCTTTCTCCTGCAGTTGAGTCCCTCTGCCGCGTCACTGATGACATCATCAATGACGCGACAGAGGGACTCAAAGGCAGAAGAAAGCCGCGAAGCAGCCTGTTTAGCGTGCTGCGGCTGCCAACGCTGGAGGGAGGTTTAATATTAAAGTCATCTTGCTGGGAGGGTCGCAGAGTCAGCGGGGGTTGGGCTGGGAGGGGAGAGAAGCGTCTGCCTCGGGTGCTTCACGCAGCAGCAGCGTTTACAATTCGCTGCTGTTGCTGGCTTCAGGCCTTCCTCTCTGGCCGGTCCTGCCTACTTCCTGTTTTCATGAAGACAGGACCGGCCAGAGAGAAAGACCTAAAGCCAGCAACAGCAATGAATTGTGAATGCTGCTGCTGACCAATGAAGTAGTTAAATGAGGAAAGGGAGCAGAAGGGGAGAGAATGGCTTGGAGGGAAGGAGGAAGGTATGCCAGACCAAGGCAAAAGGAAGGAGGAGATGGAGAGAGGCCATATGGAACAGAGAGAGAGAGGGCGGACACTGGATGGAAAGAGAAGAGAGGGGCAAGACAGGGTGAACAGTAGATGGAAGGGGTAGAGAGAGGGAGACACACCGAATGGAAGTGTGGAGGACAGGGGGAGCAGACGTTGGAAGGAAGTGGGGAGGAGAAAGAAAAAAGGCCACATGCAGGATTGAGGGAAGAGGATAGAGTTAGAAATAAAGATAGACAGACAGGGGGCCAGGGAAAGACACAGACAGAAAGAATGACAGCGTCCAAGGAGAGAGAGACAAATTAAAAAAAACAAAACAGACAGACAGACATCTACTCTAGCACCCGTAAATGTAACGGGCTAAAACACTAGTGTGAAATATTTTGTGTTTGTTTTATTGTAATCCGCCTAGGTTGTCGACGGAAAATAAAATTTTAAAATAAATATTTATAATGGACTCCAATCTGCACCCTTAGGGGCCTATAATCAAAAAACATAAACATCCAGAAAGCAACCTAAATCAGCACTTGGACCGTTGGGCATCCTAATTGCCAAGACGTCCAAGTGCTGATAATCAAAAAGGTCATTTTGTACGTCTAGTAAGGTATTCCAGCCTCTGTATGTTCAGAGCACGAGATTGGCATGGTAAAGGTATGTTATAGGCACACTTTGGGCAGTGTCAAGGATGGGTTAGACATGGATGTCTTGCAGCAATAATCAAAAATTTTGCAAGACATCTTGGACGGAACTTGTACATTTGGAACTAGACCTGTTTTAGAAGGGTCTAAGTGCCTGAAAGGTGTGCAAACTAACCAGATGACCACTGCACGCATTGAGGTAAGACACCTCCACACTCCTCCAGTGCTCACCATAACCTATAAGGGAATTCTGGTGAGATGTTTATCTGGCACCCTTTATGTGAAGTTCACAGCATTGCCCTCTATGGTGCCCCATTGCTCTGTTTCCATGTCTGGGTGGCCAGTCCATTACAAGACTGGTCCCTCCCACATCCAATTGGACAAAATTTTGTCTGAAAATGTGGTATAAAGATAGACATCCTGATGGTCTGGGCGTCCCAATGGCCTGGATGTTTAGAGAGAGGATTTTCAAAAACATATATATTTCTAGAAGTATGGTGGCTTGCTTTTCAAAAATGGGCATTTTCTTACTGCCGACTTTGGATGTCCGGTGCCATATGTCTAAATCAGACTAAGACGTATGTTTTGAAAATGCCCTTCTTGGACTCATATTGGCAACAGAAACAATATACTGTAATACTGTAGTGGATATTTGGTAGAGAATCATTGATCATCCGCTACAGGTGAATCTTCTACTCCATGCTAACCTTTCTGGGGGTAAAAACTTGGAATGACCTTCCAGAAGCAATCAGAATAGAAACCAGCTACACCTTATTCCGGAAGAAGCTGAAAACTCTTCTCTTTGACAACTGATAATATTAGCATCTTCCCTTTCCCCCTCCCTCTTTTCAGGCCTCTTCTTCTTGCACTCTCCTGTCCCCTCCCTCCCTTTGCCTTCCCTTCCTCTACCTCTCTTTCCTTTTCCCTGAAAGTCGACTAGAGCCTGCCTAGGTATGCACGACACACAAATGGAAGATTAGATTAGATCATGTGCCAATTGACTGGCATGAAAGTGATCAAGAACATCATTTCACCTATAGAGAACAGTATTGGATACTCTTTTTGAATATTGTTTCTGCTGGATGGAAATGGGGGAGTAGATGTCAGTGACTGGTTCCGTGAGTCATGTGTCTATTGAAATTTTGTAGATGCCGTTGGCATTTTTATATGCATGCGTCGTGAACGATGAGCAAAACATTTAAAAGATGATTGAAATCAGCTTAAAATTCTGCTTTACTTATGCAGGAGTAGTAGATTACATTTTGTACACTGAATACACTGAATGCACAGAAAATAATCAGCCCACGCCTAGCAGAAACAATTTTCTAAGTACAAAGATTATAGAATTACAAGGGCTGATTTTGAGAATGTCTTATTTGAATCTGTAGGATCTAAAGAATCTCTCTGAGTGAGCTCATCTTCTGACAGTCCTATTTCCTACCAACAATCGGAGCTAGAGGAGGGATTCCATTTGCCTGACCTTTATAAAATGGGCAAAGAATAGATACCTTTTTGGACATTTCACACAGGCAGCTGTTATGAAATCACCTCCTACACATGTAATTTATTTCTAAAAATTCATGCTGCCTTCACCTCTGTGTTGGGTCCTTTAATGCCAAATGTGGACAGCGTTTTTAATAAGGATTTACTGAATAAAAGAAGGTCCAAGAACATTGTGTTTCCACAGTTTTGTTTGTTTGGAATTGCTTTTCTTTTCCTGTGGAAATTTGGGTCTTCTCTTTTTGTTTTCACCTCCTGGGATACATTGGCTCTTATAGATTAGCTGGTAGGCATGGAGGAGATTTCCTATTCTTATATTGAACTTTTCAAGATGTTTGTGGGATCAGTTTACGGTTCCAAAACTGTATGAGAATGTGGGGATTGAAACTGATTGACTGCTTGCATGAGTGGAGTAGCTTTGTGGTTAAAGACCGGGCCAACATCTGGGGGTGGGGGGAAGGGGTGCCTGGTTCAACTTCCATTGCTGATTCTTGTGATTTGGGGTAAGTCACTTCATCCTTCATTGCCTTAGGTACAAGATTAGATTGTTAGCCCTTCAGGGACAGGGAAATACCTAGTATACCTGAATGTAGCACAGTTGGAGCTATTAATGAAAAAAGTATAAACGAGTTAAGCATCCAGAAATGGCCACTGGCTAGTTAAATCCCCTGTTCAGGGCTAACTGGTCTTTCTTTTGAGCAGCACTTAAACCATTTAGTGCTACTGAAAATGTCCGGTTAGTGCCTATCTCAAAATCAGCTATTTTGGAAGCGTTCCTGGGCTGAGTCAGCACTTGTCTGGTTAAGTGCTAATATTCAGCACTTAACTGGCCAGGGTAACCACATAAAAAGCAGTCCTTCCTTTATACCAGGGGTAGGGAACTCCGGTCCTCGAGAGCCGTATTCCAGTCGGGTTTTCAGGATTTCCCCAATGAATATACATGAGATCTATTTGCATGCACTGCTTTCAATGCATATTCATTGGGGAAATCCTGAAAACCCGACTGGAATATGGCTCTCGAGGACCAGAGTTCCCTACCCCTGCTTTATACAGTGCTTCATAGCCAGTTGAATGCTGAATATCCCACTTAACTGGCTTTGCTTTAGCCCAGGGGTGTCCAATGTCGGTCCTCGAGGGCCGCAGTCCAGTCGGGTTTTCAGGATTTCCCCAATGAATATGCATTGAAAGCAGTGCATGCACATAGATCTCATGCATATTCATTGGGGAAATCCTGAAAACCCGACTGGACTGCGGCCCTCGAGGACCGACACTGGACACCCCTGGTAGCCAGTGGCAGTCAACAAAATGCTGAAAGCAGCTGTCTGAATATAGTGACCCTATTCCTTGCTATTAGATCCCAGAGAACTCCGTTCCTTAGATCAGCTGCCCTTAGCTGTACCCTTCTCCTCCACTGCCAATTCCAGACTTTGTTCCTTTCATCTAGCTGCCCCCTATGCCTGGAATAAAATACACAAGTTTATCTGCCAAGCCCCTTCCTTTACCTTGTTTAAAAGTCGATTGAACCCCCCCCCCCCTTTGATGTGGCCTTCAATCTATAACTCTACTCCTCTACCCTCCAATCCAGCCAGCAGATTAACCATTCCCCCAACTGTACACATGGCATCCTGTTTGTCTGTCTTGTCTTTTTAGATCATAAGCTCCTTCGAGCAGGGACTGTCTCCTTTGTGATTCTGTACAGCGCTGGGTACATCTGAAAGCACTATAGAAATAATTAATAGTAGTAATAGTATTAGATCACTTGTAATATCAGTTTCATTCTCTTGTACTCAGTAGTATACCAAGGGCTGGGTGGGGCTGAGGGGGGCGAGGTCTGCCCCAAGTGCAGGGAGCTCGGGGATGCTGGAGTGGTTGCGGGTCTGTAGTCTGCCATCAGCTTTGCTGGCCCCCACCCCCTCTGATGTCAACTTCCTATTCTGTGGCAAGGGACCAGCAGAGCCGACGGTCACGCACAGTCAGCTTGCAGCCTCACGACTGATCCATGCACTCTCACTGCCTGGGGGAGGGGAGTGCTCCGGCCTGGGTTCCCGCCCCGCGAGGTATGCCACCGGTTGTAGTATTCTTTGTTGATCTTTTCTCTTATAAACTTCTGCTCTTTCTGCTCCTAGATATTTATTTAATAATAATAATAATAATAACTTTATTCTTCTATACCGCCACAATCTTGCGACTTCTAGGCGGTTTACATTCAAGAGAGCTGGACATTCAGTGAGTTACAATATGCAGATAGTCAGAGGAAATACAGAGTACAGAAATTTTAAGAAAGCGAAAAGATAAAATATACAGTTTGCTAAGAAATTTCTGAGAGGACCTGTTTGGAAAGGTCACGAATTACAAACTTACAGCGAAAATTACAATATACAGTTTGTTAAGAACTTTCAGAGGGGACCTGTTAGGAAAAGATCGCGAATTACAAAAAAAATACAGCGAAAATTACAATATACAGTTTGATAGGAATTTTCAGATGGGACATATTAGATGAAAGGTCCCGAATTACAAAATACAGTTTGATTAGGATTTCAGAGGGGGCCTATTGGGAAAATGAAACAAGAAAAAAAAGTGTTCGGTGAAGATTTTGTTTAGGTGATATATCTATCGATTAAGGCAGTTTTTATGAGTTTTCTAAAAGCGTTGTAGGTCAGTCTAGCTTTATTAATGTAGTTGTCTAGCCAAAGTTGTTGGTATGCGAAAGTTCTATCCAGAAAGGTTTTGTATTTACAATTGGTAATGCTTGGGTATGCAAAAAGATAGCAGTTTCTGGTTTGTCTTATAGGACTGTAGAATACGAAGTGAGATAGTAAATACGTAGAAGCTAGTCCCCAAACTAGTTTGAAACATATGCAGAAGAACTTGAAAATTATTTGTGCCTCGACTGACAGTCAGTGTAGTAGTTTGTAGTAGGGGGTGACATGGTCGCTCTTTTTTAATCCAAATATCAAGCGGACCGCTGTGTTCTGAATAATTCTAAGTTTCCTTACTGTTTTTTTGGGTATACCCATATAAACGATGTTGCAATAGTCCAGAGTGGACTATTCCAATTCCTTTAGGTTACAACAGTGTATTCCCTATTCCAATTCCTTTAGGTTACAACAGTGTATCTCAAACTGTGTGCCTCCTGAGATTCCAAGTGTGCCGCGGCACACTGAGGAGGAAGTGAAGCGCCTGCCAGCTGACTTCCCTACATGGTACAGCGCCAGCGCTGCCCGATTCACCGAAGGCCTGCATGTTTCTCCCTTCTCTCTAGCGTCCTCCGGCTTCCCCCCTAGCCTCCAGGTTTCATCTTTAAAGCTGATTACAGTAGCCTGCAGAGGATCGCCAGTAGGCAAAATGATTTTTTTTTTCAATAAAGTGATTGAAATGTGTCACTTTTGAGAATTTATATCTGCTGTGTACATTGTGTGTATATGAAAAATGAATGCAACAATTAGTAAAGGGGATGGGATTGGGGGCAGAGCTTGGGTGGGCTTAGGGGGGGTCTGTGGTTGGGGTACTCAGTTGATATTTGTTAGACTTAAGGGGTACTTAGCTTGAAGTAGTTCAGAAACACTGCTGTAGGCAATCAGCTGGCGCCAGTGCCTCTCCTTCTCCACAGCCCTTTTCCCTGCTGGCACCCCCTACTGGCATCTCCGTGCCCATCTGGAGGGCCTCTGTACATGCGCAGACGTCGATGTGATATCATCATGGCAACGTCTGCGCACCACTGGGTGCTTCAAGCCGTGGCCACTAACTTTAGTGTACCCCGGCTCGAGAAAGTTTGAGAGATACTGGGTTATAGTATTCAGTCAAACAGTTGTTTTCAGTTTTGCCTAGCCTTCCTTTAAGCAAATGTAACCTAGCATATTTGTCTAGCTGAATGTCAACGTGATGTCATCTGAGAAGCGGTTCACCGCTCAAAATTGTTCTACTAAGCGACGATCACGGGAGCTGTAGGAGATGATGGTGTTGGGATCAGATCTCTAATCATACAGACTGCTGAAGGGTGACATAACCAACTTGTTCCTATGGAAGGCAGGAAGAGGTGATGCTATTTAGCATTTGAAAATTGCAGATCAAACCATTTGTTCTCAGGGTCAGCACTACTACTAGGCATCTGCTTAGGGCAGCAGCAGTAGGGGGGGGGAGCGGGATAGGAGTGCAGCATCTCATCTTCCCCCTCCTACTTTCAGAACAGTTACAACTATTTTATTTGATATACCACAAGTTTTAGCAAAGAAATGGCAAGATGATTCAGTGTTGGTATGAGCCTGTAAGGGGGTCAGAGGGATAGGGAGTGAAAGGTGAGATGCTGGACTGTGACTGGGAGTTCAGAAGGGAAAAGGGAGAAGCTGGGCTATTGGGGGTGGGGTTTAGGGAAGAAGAGAAGGGAAGATGCTGGATTATTGGAGGGAAGGGGAAATGGTGGGAGGGGGTGGTATAAGGTCTTGAGCTGCCCCTGGGGGTGGTAGGGGGTGCATAACCGATGATTTATCTAGGGTTTTGGATACCCTTGGATTTGCCTCATTTGTTCTGCTACTATACATGTGTGTAGCAGTGTAGGAAGGCTGCTGTTTGATCTCCTGGAGATATTCTACACTTGGAGTGGATAAAGAATTTCTTCTTTTGAGTTGTGAAGCTAGTTAAGGAGAAAGAAACTTTCTGACTGTTATTGTCATCACACATCATAATCTGCCAAATCCAGTATAGATGTGACTGCTCAGCCTCCTTGAGAGAAGTTCTGATCCCGACCAGTAGGTGGCAGCAGCTTGTCAATATTGCAAGGATCCACTATGAGCTGCTTCCTAGGACCCTCAGTGAGGAAGAAGCACAATTAAAACAGTGAATTCTAGCTTTATATAATTATCCTAGGTTTGATCCAATGCTGGGTTTACCTTATTGTATGTATGAAATTGAAGTCTTGCTTCTCTGAAGTAATGTAGTAATGAAAAAAAAAAAGTCCTTACATGCAATTGATGTATAATAACTAGGACTGAATCAATCATTTTGGGCAAATCTGAAGCCGGTTGGCACCTACTGCCTACCCAAGCTTATATTCTGTCCCTGTGATATTCAGCACTGTTTAACTGCATTTTCATTAGGGCATGGGGTTCTGAAGCCAGTCCTTGGGACATGCCCAGTCAGTCTGGTTATCAGGAGGTCTACAATGAATGTGCTGCATGGGATAGATTTTCATACAGTGGAGGCCATGCATGCATTTTCATTGTGGATATTGTGACAACCCGGACTAGCAAGGTGTTTCCCAAGGACTAAATTGAGAACCCCTGTATTTGAGATGTCCTGAAATTCTGACCTGTTTGATGTCCTTGGGGTGGGGGGGGGGGGGGGATGGTTTCTCAACCAAGTCTGGTTTTCAAGATATCCACAATGAATATACATGAGATAAATGTGTATACACTGCCCTAATTGTATTCAGATCTCTTTCATATATATTCATTGTGGGTAACTTGAAAATCTGACTGGCTTGAAGTGTCCTGAGGACTGGGTTGAGAACCCCATGTTCTATTGTAATGTATTTGTGGATAATTGTCTGTTCCGTGCTGGAACAGAGAGCATGTGGGAAGCTTGCAGTGCTGCTGGCTGTGTTCCACCTGTTCTAAGAAAGAATTCTTCCAGCATTTTGTGGTCTGATGTTTCTTCACCGAGGTGCTGAATTTATATTTTCAAGAGAAGTTACAACCCCATGAAATTACAGCTGAGCCTCAAAACTGATACTATTATGTAGAGCTGAGCAGAAATGGCAAAAACAGAACTTCCCGCGTCAACCCCTTTAGCCCCTCTGCCCCACATAAACCCAAAAAATCTGATGGGAAAAACCTTTTCTGCTCTGAATAGCTGACTGGTGAAATGACTGTATCTTCTGGCTTTAACACTGAACCAAATTCAAAGCAATTGGCCAATTAGAGCCATTAGTACTTTGTCCTTATTCCCTCCCAGCATGCACCTGGAAATTTCCTTTGCCATTTTTTTTTTTTTTAATAAGACCAATTTCCTTAGGAAAGCAAAGAAAAGGCAGCACTGAAAACAAATTTGTGCAGCTGGCTGAAGGAGGGACAGGGAAATAATTCACAAGGGTGGGAGGATGGGGCAGATGGATTGAGTGCTTAGGGAATCAGAAGAAAACCCAAATAGCCCATGTTCTTTCTAGTCCACATTAATTTAGGGGAGCCACCATAAGTTCAAATACAACTAAAGGAAATGAAATATTAAAAATGAGAGACGATTCAGCTATAAATGAAAATAGAAATTATCCAACTTAATAAAATAAAAATCTTCCCCCACGTTACCTCATTCTAGTGCTTCTCTTCTTATTCTTGGATTCCTTTCAAAGATTAGTTCAAAACTATTTTACATTATTTTTCCCTTGTTCACGAAAACTTAAAAATTGCTGAAGCTATGGGGGATCCCAAAAAATAAATTCCTTCTCTTGTATTTTGATTATACACTTACAGGGAAATTTTTAAAAAAAGTAGCTGCTAGAGCTAAAACCCTAGGTTAACTGAAGAAATTCCTTCCTTCGCATTTGGGTAGCTCTAGCAACATCAGGAATTATCAATACATTGTCCAGCACTGGTCGCCGTACAATGAAGGACATGGTACTACTCGAAAGGGTCCAGAGAAGAGCGACTAAGATGGTTAAGGGGCTGGAGGAGCTGCTGTACAGCGAAAGATTAGAGAAACTGGGCCTCTTCTCCCTTGAACAGAGGAGATTGAGAGGGGACATGATCGAAACATTCAAGGTACTGAAGGGGATAGACTTAATAGATAAGGACAGGTTGTTCACCCTCTCCAAGGTAGGGAGAACAAGAGGGCACTCTCTAAAGTTGAAAGGGGATAGATTCCGTACAAACGTAAGGAAGTTCTTCTTCACCCAGAGAGTGGTAGAAAGCTGGAACGCTCTTCCAGAGGCTGTTATAGGAGAAAACACCCTCCAAGGATTCAAGACAAAGTTAGATAAGTTTCTGCTGAACAAGAACGTGCGCTGATAGGGCTAGTCTCAGTTAGGGTGTTGGTCTTAGACCAGAGGGCCGCCGCGTGAGCGACTGCTGGGCACGATGGACCACTGGTCTAACTCAGCAGTGGCAATTCTTATGTTCTTATGTCACCACAGAATTTGGTTGTTTTGTTATTAAAATATAATTTCATGAATAAATTTTTATCTAATTCACTTAAACAAGTCATCAAAAGAGTAGCCCTAGTTTTAATAACATCTTGGGAATCTTCAAGGAATGTGCTCTGGGTTTCTGTATATGTGGGGTAACTGCTGCAGAGCTATAAAGTTTTCAAAAAAATATTAGTTGGGCCTGGATTTCTTTTTTTTAATTAATTTTCAAAGCTAATACAAAGTGCCATAAATTATACAGACATTAATAACAAAATAAGCACTTAAATTCAATTAATAAAAATACAGAAGATAAATATCCCTCCCCTCCATCAATTTAATCAAGAAATAATTCAGAAAGATATCTTCCTACCCATCCTCCCCGTCCTGGACATGTATAAAAATAAACATAAAATTTAAACCAAGACAACTATGTTGAATTAACAAAGGATGTTAAATCGGGCCTGGATTTCTAACAATCCCCATCTTGTTGCATTATGAGTCCTGTAGTGTTGGTTTCAACACTTAGAAACAGGGACTACAATTACCACACTTCCTTGGAATGTACGAGGGCAAATCAGAAATTAAAAGCAATTAAATTACGCGATTACCAGAACAGAGCTAGTGAAATGTAATATATGTACTCGTACGTTGCCAGTTGGATAGTTCGTCCACACACAATGAAGCGCTTGGCCTTTAGTCATGTGTCAGCCACAAGATCATAAACATGACTGCTCCATTGCAAGATTGCACCATTGAAGAACAACGTGCAGTAGTGCGCTTTCTTTGGGCAAAGGGAGTAAAACCTGTGGAAATTCACCATCAGATATTGACTCAGTATCACCATAAATCAGTGCAGTAGCACCATGAATCAACGAAAGGTTTACGAGTGGGTAAAAAGGTTTAAAGCAGGAAGAACAGGTGTAACTGACAAAGGTTGTTCTGGTCGCCCATCGACATTGCACACACAAGAGAACATTGACAGGGTGGACGCCTTAATTAAAGAAGACCAACAGATAACGATGTCTCAATTGGCTGCAAATTTGGATATCAGCTATGGATCTGCATTTGCCATAATGCATGATGACTTGGGATACAGAAAAATCTGCGCATGATGGGTTCCCAAACAGCTTACTAATCTGCACGAGCAACAGCGTGTGGAGATTGTGACCCAATTCCTGACACGATAAGAAGGAGATCTTAGTATTCTGGAAAGAATTGTCACTGGTGATGAGACATGGGTGCATCACTGCGACCCAGAGAGCAAAAGACAAAGCACGATGAAGTAAAGGAAGTGGTGCTCACCTGACTTTGGGAGCAGCCAAAAAACTTCTCTGCAGGAACGCAGAAGCTAGTTGAACGATACAACAAATTCATCACCTTGCATGGGGACGATGTGGAAAAGTGATATGTTCCAATTGCTCACAGTTACGTCTACCAAAGCTGTTAAATGTATTTTGCCTTTACTTTTTGATTTACCCTCGTATATTGACAACCAGGTTTGACTAGAAATTCTCACTTCTGGAATTGGGTAATTTGGTAGCTCTGTGGCTGGAAAGGACAGGCTAGATGAGTGCTTCTTAAAGTGGGTTGCAACTCCAGTGCCTTTCCAGGATGTACATAGGCACGACATTCTGATGCCTCTTGGCAGGGTCAGTAGAATATTGTGGCTGTGACCGTGAGGATCACAGTCTGAAAAGACTAGTATACATGGCACTAGATCAGTGTATCACAAACTGTGTCCCCTGGCAGATTCCAGGTGTGTCCCAAGATGTCGACAAGGATGTGCCTCTCACCGCGAGAGGCACATCTTGCAGTCAGGCAGCCGACGCGGGTGCCTCTCCTCCTTACTGGGACCTCTGCTCCTTCTCCTCACCTTCCCTTCTTCAGCACCCCTCACTGGCAGTTAATAGACTTGGAGCTACGGTTGGAGGAGTGTGTGGCACAGTGGTTAAAGCTACAGTCTTGGCACCCTGAGGTTGAGGGTTCAAATCCCCTGTCCCTTGTGACCCTGAGCAAGTCACTTAATCCCCCATTGCCCCAAGTACATTAGATAGACTGTGAGCCTCCCAGGACAGATAGGGAAAAATGTTTGAGAACCTGAATGTATACCACTTAGATCAGTGGTCTCAAACTCACGGCCCAGGGGCCACATGCAGCCCGCCAGGTACTATTCTGAGGCCCTCGGTATGTTTATCATAATCCCAAAAGTAAAATGAAACAGTTTCTTGATCATAAGTCTCTTTAGGTATAAAAGGCAATATTATTATTAAGACTTAGCCAAAAGGAAAGATTTTTAAACTATAAAGAGTTTTACCTCATGCAAAATTGTTATTTCTTTAATAAGACATTAACTGTTTTTTTTCTGAGGCCCTCCAAGTGCCTAGAAATCCAAAATATGGTCCTGCAAAGGGGTTGAGTTTGAGACACTGACAGACTATAAATGGTATATAAATACTATAAATAAATAAATAAAACATCCATGCATGCATGGACATTGATGTGATGATATCACTCATGCGCGTGACATCATCGTGTCGATGTCCACACATTTCCGGGAGCCCTCCAGCCACTACCCCGAGAGATTAGTGTGCCGCAGCTTAAAAGGTTTGCGACACACTGGACTAGATTAACCTGAATCCCTATATTTGTACATTAATATGCCTAGAAGGGACAAGCTGAATATACATGTAGGCCCAGATTCTATATACAGTGCTATTATCGGCAGCCGCCTTAAAAATGGCCGCTGATTGCAGGTCAGTTGTGCGACTGCGCCGTTTATAGAACTGTGGCTTTGGAAAAGGTAGATCACGGACATGTAGGCCAAGGTTTTCAAGGCCTACATTTCCAGCAACTACCTTTCACGTGAATTATGCCTACAGAGGCGCTTTATGACACCAAATGCCAATTTTGACTTACAGTGGCATTAGGCATCTTAAAGTGCCTTAGGCACCGTTTTCTAAGGCACTGGTACCTACATTTTTTTGTTTTAAATTGGTTTTTAATCCCCTCTTTTACAAAACCATAGTGCGGTTTTTAGCACTAGCTGTGGCAGTAACAGATCCGATGCTCATGGAATTCCTATAAGAGGTGCTAAAACCTTGCTACGGTTTTGTATAAGGGAAGGGAAGTTTTTTAAGTGGCATTTTCAACTTAAGTTAGGCACTGGTAGGATGTCTGCCAGCACTTAACTTAAGGCACCATACAGAAGCATAGTAAAGGGGGGGGGGGGAATGTAGGGAGTGTAGACCACCCTGGGCGTCAAGTTTCTGGAGGCTCTGGCACCTCTCTGCCCCCCCTGCCACACCACGCCACTTTCGCGCCATCCCTCCCTCCCACCCCGCTCCTCCATATTATCTTTGCTAGCACAAGCAACTTCTGCCTGTTGCTCGCGCCAGCCTGGTTCCCCTCTGAACCACTTCACCAAGAAGTGAGGTCAAAGGAAAATCAAACGCTGGCACGAAGAGCACGCTTGCAGAAGCCACTCGCGCTGGTGAAGATTAAGAGGTATGGGAGGAGGGAGAATGCAAGCGTGGAATGGGGGTTGGGAAGGGGGAGGCACCACTGCCCTGGGCGCCTCCTACTCTTACTATGCCACTGGCGCCATATACAGAATATGGGCCTGAGTGCCTATATTTGTGATGTAACAATGTCACATGTTTGGGAGCAATGATCCCTTTAAGGATTGGCTGGGTGCAAGCACATTTTTTTTTCTTGTGAGCAACAAGTTCGAAAACCCAACAGTCTTCCAGATTTGCAAGTGTTGTTGTGAGCAACCAGGTCAAATCTGTGACACTCCTAGAATGTATGAGCGATTGCTCACTTAGTGGGAACATAGCCTGGGAGGCAGAGGCTGTGGCATGCCTTTTTGTTTGGGGGATGAGCAAGGTTCGTCCCAACTGCACCCCTAACCCTGCCCCTCTTCTTCCATCTATCCTTCTGTTCCTCCATCTTCACCTTTCCCCGCATCCCCATCCCAAAGTATCTGCCCTTCACTTCTTTCTCCTACCGCAGCCCCTACACAAGTGTCTCACAAACCTTGCAGAGCCGCAGCACACTACATGTCATGGCTGTGGCTTGAGGACTTTCAGAAGTGCGCGGACGTCGATGTGATGACATCACGTGCCTTTGCAATGTCATCACGTCAAAGCTCGTGCATGCGTGAAGACCCTCCAGATGGGAGCCGCGAGCAGGGGGTGCTGGAAGAAGAGGCATGGCAAGGAGAGGCGCCGGTGCCGACCGACTGCCTCAGGATGTGCCTCTAGTCGCAAGAGGAAGTCAGCCGGCGCTTCTCTTCCTCCTCAACGTCTCATGGCACACCTAGCATCTCGGGCGGCACACAATTTGCGATACACTGCCCTACACTGTCCTCAGCCCCACTGAAATGAGATGAATCTGGAGGAGCATGAAACAGCTGTACATATAGTGAGAGCTGTATGATGATGGGCAAAATCTTCAGCCCTTTATGTTCAAGTCTTCCCATAATTAAGTTTTAGGCCTTGGTCTCCCCATCACCATTAGCTAAAAAGCAATGTAACCTTGATGCTTTTGAGAAGTTGTTGAAGAGACATTTATTTTGTAATATGAAATAAGGGCATTAAGGCGTTTGCACTTGTGCCAGCGCTGGTCGCTTATTTTGTTTGTGTTTTTGCATGTATTTTATGCATTTTTTTATTATGTATGATTTAGATTGTGAGCCGCCTTGGGAAAGGCGCGATATAAAAAAAATAAAGCAAAACAAACCACCTTTCCCAGAATAATCTGGGAAAGTAGGCTATTTGAAAACTGCCCACCATCCCTTCTGGTAAAAGTTTCTCCTGTTGTTTCTTTAGGTTTGTGGGGCTATCAGGATCTTTTTTTTTTTTTTTTGCTCGGACTGCAGTTGCTCTTTGATACCTTCCAGAAGCTGCTGCCCTAAAAGGATCCTTTTACTAAGCTGTGGTAAAAAAAGTGACCTTAGCATGTCCTAATGCAGGTCTTTCCCGAGCACTAAGGCTATTTTTAACGCAGCTGTAGAAATGGCTTTTAAATATTTTTTTGCATTAATGGCCATGCGTTAATGTTTTCATTAACGTGCAGCCATTCTGAAAAATGACTGCCTGCGCACTTACTGACACCCATTTTGTAGGTTAAAGGGTCATGGATTTGGTATACCGCCTTCTGTGGGTACAATCAAAATGGTTTGCATATACTATATGCAGGACTCATGTGCTATCCCAGTTAGTGTGCAGCAATGGAACAAGCATGTGTGCAGTAGAATTTAACAAGCAAGAATAGTTTTTAAATTCTACTGCATGTTCTTCAAAACCCTACATGGCAATGGATCATCCTACCTGAACACTCGCCTAACTCGGAACAACTCAGGCACCCTTCACCCCTCCCCCCCAATCAAAGGCATTCAGCGTAAAAAAATACACAATGGCCTACCGTATTTCCCCACATATAGGCTGCCCCTATGTATAGGTCGCAGAAAATGCCTATGCAAGTTTTAAAACTGGTAGATAAGCCGCGCCATTGTATTAGCCACGGCTTATCTACCAATAACTGGGGTGGCCTATACTGTTTTTAAAAATCATCCCCTCCCTTACCTCCCTTGCTGGACGGCAGAGATGGCTGCCTCCTTAAATCTCACAGCCAGCAGTACAGGGCAGGAGCGATCTTTTCGATGTCCAGCCCGGCCCCGCGCTGCTTCCTGCATGGCTTTTCCGTCAGTTCTCGCGGGACTCGTAGGCCCACGAGAACTGACAGCAAAGCCATGCAGGAAGCAGTGCAGGCACAGGCTGGAGATCGAAAAGATCGTTCCTGCCCTCCACCGCTAGTTGCGAGATTCGAGGAGGCAGCCGTCCGCCGTTCAGCGAGGGAGGTAAGGGGGAGGGAGATGATTTTAAAAACAATATAGGCTGCCCCAGTTATGCAAGCCGCACCTACTGGGAAGGCTTGCAAAACCCATATATAGGACGCAACCTACATATGGGGAAATATAGAACTTGCCACCCAAGCAGCGAAACTAGACAGCCACATCTCCAATTTACTGATTTCAGCACCAAACCACAGAACCTTCAGGAGGGAAATAAAAACCAGGCTGTTCAAGAAATATGTCAAGACAAACTCCTGATACAACCAATATCCTCACTTCATCACCAGACTCCAAGTGTTCCAACCAGTAGCTTCCCCGTAATCTTCTGGAAATGACCAGAATCTCTTCCTTTTATAATCCGCCTAGAACCGCAAGGTATTGGCGGAATAAAAGAAACTAATGTACAGTCAAACCTCGGTTTGCGAGTGTTTTGCAAGACGAGCAAAACATTCTTGCAAATTGTACCTCGCAAACTGAGCATTGACTCGATTTGCGAGCCCCCTCCCCCGCAAACTGGCATCTTCCCTGCACTCGCGTCGCCCCTCCCCACCTGCGTGCCAAAACACAATCCTTACCCGATCTGGCACCAGCACCAACGCACAGGATGTGCTGGTGCCCCAAGATCCTGCCTCTTGCCTGGGCTGAGCCTTGAGCATTTGCGCTTGCTCAAGGCCTTCTGGCTCCTGTTCTCGCCGAGATTCTCGTAGAGAGCGAGAGCCAGAAGGCATTGAGCCTGCGCAGATGCTCAAGGCCCAGCCCAGGCAAGAAGCAGGATCTTCGGGCACCAGCACATCCTGTGCATTGGTGCTGGTGCCAGTGCCAGATCGGGGTAAGGGATTGTGTTTGGGCGGGTTGGGGATGATGGATCACCGGGGGGGGGGGGGGGGGGTTGCGATGCTGGTTCTCGAGGGGGGGGGGTTGTGGAGCAGTGCCGGTGGCCTCGGGGGTGGGGGGAAAGGTGGAGCAGCACCGGTGGCCTGGGGGGGGGGAACGAATCAAGCGAGTTTCCCTTACATTCTATGGAGAAACTCGCTTTGATATATGAGCAATTTGGTTTACGAGCATGCTTCTGGAACGAATTATGCACGTAAACCAAGGTTCCACTGTAATGTAATATAATATGCTAAATGGTTTGTACAAAAAAATGCCCACTCTCTGCCCCCTCAAATTTTTTTTAGTGCAGTTAGCATGTGCCTGGGCATCTCCCACAATATACCATTTTAAACTGCAATTAGACTCGCTTTAGTGCCTAACACTGTTTGTAAAAAGGACCCTAAGGGCTATGGCCTTAACGTGCTATGGCCTTAACATGTGCTAAATTGCTAGCCGCTACCGCCTCCTTTTGAGCAGGTGGTAGATTTCCATCTAGCGCGTGCTAATCCGGTGCGTGTGATAAAACCGCTAGTGTGGTTTTGTAAAAAGAACCCCAAGTGACACTATGTTGATAGTTCTGCTGCAAAAGATCTCATGTACTGATAGCCAGTTGCGCATACAAAAATGCTGCAAAAGATGCCTGCTTCAAAGAGCTTATATAACAGTGCATAACAATGAGCCCTACGGAATGGCGACAGTTCAGTTATCGCGCATATTTGCCCCATAAAGAAACGCTTTTTCCCCGGCATTTCCCTGTCTATCACACTCTTGTTTAAGTACTCTTTTTAACACTGTGGTAGTACACGTGCCAGTTTTTTCAATGTTTAAATAAATGCTCACGTGCACTAGAATTTAGCAGCCCCCCCTTTTTTTTTTTTCTCTTATGTTTTATTCTGTTGGCCTCTTTGCGGTTCTTGGAAGCGGGAATGAAATAAAACTCACATCTCTTCCCTGCTCACATGCCTCTCCCTCCCTTCTCTCTCCATCACAGAGCTTCTGGGAGTCCTGACTGCCAGCGGTTTTTTAAAATTGATTCCTGCTTTTCATCTTTTTCCCAATAAATCCGTGCCAGTCCATGGGGAGAGAATGATTGGACTGTAGTACGGGTAAAGTAATAGATGGCAAAGTGTTGCTATTACCCCAGTGGGAGCTAGAGCTAGGTCTGGCCTAACAGAAGATAAATACAGTGCTAATACCTTTTAAATTATCTTTATTGTTTAAATTCCACCCAGGGGCCCAAAAAGGTACTTGGGTTGTTTATTAAAAAGCCTCTGGCTAATTGTTATTTGATATAGTGCATGTCCCCTCACTCATTCCTTACTGTTTTAATGTAAAAAAAAAGCCTTTGATGCCTGTGTAAACAACATATCTTCAAAAGCATCTTCAGCTGCGCAGGAAGAAAACGTCTAGTCAGATCTGATCATGGAGGGTACCTTAGCCATGGAACCAGGAAAAGCATTGCCTCAGGGCATTGACCATAAAGGGCACCAAAATCCTCAGCCACTGCCTCACTTGGTGCAATGGTTACGCATTTCTGCCTCTCTCTTCCCAGTGGGTTCAGCATCTCTGGCCTCTCTGTCTTTCTTCCCTCTATGCTCCAGCGTCGCTCTCTTGCCCTTTTTCATGCCTACCTGCCTGTAATCCTGCAAACCTGCCATCAGCAGCAATGCAAAAAGAGGCCGTCTCCGGTCAGCACCTGGGTGTTCTGCCCAAAGGAGATTTTATCAGAGGAGGCAGGACTGACAAAAGAAATAAATACCCAGAAGATGGTTGCAGGCTGCCTCTCTTCATATTGCTGCTGATGGCAGGTTTGCAGGACTGTGGTGGGGAGAAGGGAGAGGGAGCATCACAAACCACAAGGAGAGGGTACAAGAGGGTAAGTCATCAAAGGAAGTTTGCTCAGGGCACCATGATCTCTTGAGCTGGCCCTGGGATAGGAGCATAACGCTGCATAAGAAGCCCTCAATTGAATATGATTCTTCTTGAGCAGATGTCTGGATAAGTTGCTAAATATTTTTGCAAAACTGCTATAGAATATATAGAGATTTATTTGTGTTTCTTTCTCAAAAAGGCCCAAATATCTGCCTTTGTTAGTAAAATAGCTGTAAAGAAATAATATTGGCCTGTACTAAATAGCAAGGGCTGGGATCAGGTTGATTACAGTTGCCCTTAAAGGGCTCTGACTGTGAAATTCACACATGTAGCTTATTTCCATTTTGTGTTAATAATTTTTCAGGGGTCTAAGCAGATTTTTTTCACTTATGATCCCTCACATCCACCCCCTTATCTTGATTTTTCTATATAGTCTTCCCAAAGCTTTAATCAAGTAATCTTGCTGACTGGTATTCATCATTATAATACAGTTGTTCTAGCTCATATTCTCCAACCAATAAGCATGACTTTCAATGCAATAACTGTTGTGCCTTAGTCCTAAGGCAGACTATCTGGAAGCTTAGAATTTGTCTCTCTGTCTCCATCAATATGCTATGAAAGAGGAGCTCATCAAACTCAAACAGGAATTGGATGAAATTAAAGGAGTTTCCAGGACTACATAGCATCCAGGCAATTTACCTCCACTACAACAAAGAATAAAATAAAATAATCCAATAATATATGGGCTACAGTAGACTCAGGTAGATTATGACTTGTGACACAGAGGTATCCACCCATCTAATTGTTGCCCTTATAAAATTATTTTGCTGCATTTGTAACGGAAAGAAAATAAATAAATTTAAAAACACAGGGGAGAGGCAGGAGGGAAATGCTGAGAGCTGCTCAGAGGCTGGGCACATGCACAGAGCCTGGGAGCTGCAGGAAGATCAAAAGAATGAGACAGGAAGCTTGGGTCAAGCTGTACTTAATAACAGCCGTCTCATTAAGAGCCTTAGGACCATTACTGTGAGCTAGAGGAGTGCAGAGAGATTAAGGCAACACAAGGAATTGGTGAGGAAATAGTGTGTGGCTGCTGAGTGAAAATTTCTCTGTCAGCTCTGGAGTTTGCATGTGTATGGAAGGAGTGAAATTTTTTGAAATAATATTTCCTATAAATGTTTGATTTCATGAGAAATGCCGCAAAGTAAGCCTACTTATTGGCTGTTGAGCTAAGGTGTGTAATGAGAACCAAGTTTACTTCAAATTTGATATACTGCTTAAAAAGTTGTCTAAGCAGTGTACAAAGTCATGAGCAGATAAAATCAAGGGGGAACATAATTGGACAACAGACTTAAATGACATGTTGAAACAAGGGGGATAGGGGGAGAAATACAATTGATGATTGGAGAGAGAGACAATAAAGGTCAATACAGTAGGAGGGGGAGATGTTCTTCCCTCTTTCTAATGTGTGGCGATCACTTATCATAAGTGTCCTTAAATAGGAAGGTCTTTAAATTTACTGTAAATTTTTCTATAGGCTGTGAAGGAGGATACAGTGGTGAAGGAGGATACAGCTGATATCTGCTGGTTCTCATGATTTATTGAGCTTTGTAAATTAAGTTTGTTTCAGAATTCAAACTGGATTTTTGTGGCACTTTGTGGCACTTGTTGCTAGAAAAACAATGTTAAGTACTGGGAAATAGAGAATTTTAATCCCTTCATTGTGTAAGATCACTGATTCAATTTAGATTGCCTAATATTATTGGTGTTTACAGCAAATATTTTATATGTAATTTATATTCAGCTGTTTTTCCGCTGGAGTGCATTCTTGCAGTCTTTTCTGATTACTGATCTGCTGAGACCTTAACCAGTATATGCAGTTCTGTGAAGCATGGAGAATCTGAAACTATTTTTTGAAAGCTAATGGTTTTTTTTTTTTTGAACCGAAGATCTAATGCCTGAACTGTGATCTCTTGACTTAGAATCCTAAGAGTTATGTGGTGTACAGCTGTTTCCAGTTAGTATTCCCGATATACTAGAAGGCTCTGTGGGACTATGAAATAATTACTGAGGAGTTTCATTATTTATGAATCAAAGATACTTGGATATACAGATAAAGCTAAGGTTGCTCAGATATTGTGTGAATGTGAGTGTTGAAACTCTGTGAGCCGATTTCATATCTGGAACTTTTTTTTGTTTTCATGGGAGATTCAGCTTAGGGATAAAAGAATTATCTGTTCTTTTGCACGTTTAGACTCCCTTTTATCAAGTCGTGTTAGGGGTTTTTTTTATCGCTGACTGCTGCAGTAAAAGCTCAAACGATCATAGAATTCCTATGAGTGTCAGAGCTTTTACCACAGCGGACAGCGATAAAAACCCCTAATGCCGCTTGATAAAAGGGAGCCTTAGAAATAATATATAGTTTAGAGTTTATTCACTTATAGCCCACTTTTATCAAAGTGGGTCACAAACGTACACACATATTTGTTACAAACATTCATAAATAACAAACGATTGCAGAACCTTCCCCATAAGCACATCATCCAGCATCAAACTAAAAATAAGTGTTCAACACTCGAATTTATGTTACAAAATAAATATCATTTTAGCAGTTTCTTAAAAATATTCAAATTTCCCTGTTGTCTGATGTATAGCGGAATATTATTCCAAGTATCAGGACCGATACAAGAACAAGAACCTACTCTAGTCATATGCAGTCTCATTTGCTTTATAGTTAGTACATTCAGATCCCAACAATCGGCTGAGCGCAAGACAGCATTTATGGGGCATTAGCCTAAGAAGACACTGACTTTAGCCTGCATTCATCTAGGGAGGTTAGGATTTTACTTCCTTTCATTTGTTTACAGATATGATAGTAGCAAACATCTGGATCTTCAGAGAAGCTGCTGGTTCCAGACAGGTGACAGGATAACAACTCAGCGGTACCCAATGCATGAAAGTGGCGATACCGGTGAAAACAGGGTTTAAAAAAATACTTTATTTTTGTGTGCACACATACAATATATACACTTTTTGTATTTTATTGAACTTTGGGACTGAGAAACATTCTCTGGCTTTAAAAGAGTCACCTAGTTAACTATTTACTTGTTGTTTTGGATATCTGGGAACAAAGTTGGTATTAAACTGAAAGGAATGACTTGTTTGAGCTTTGAATATTATCATTAACTATAATGGTATAATCAATGCAAATTTGATCACACATGAATGGTAAATTAGCTTTGCTATTCAGTTATATTTAAATTTAATTTACCTTGTTTAAACAACATCTGATAACAACAGTTGTTGGACATACTTATTTAGTTTTCTATCACCCTCAACTGTTATTGTTTTTTTTAGCTGCAACAAATAAATACAAATATTTACATGTTTAACCTATATGTTGGTGTGAATTGAATGGGAAACCTATTGAAACATCTGACTGTGATTATAACTGTGATTAATTGTAATAATTAAATTGTAATTTAATTGCATCACATCACCACTAGGGGATTTTACACATCAAAGCATTATGATGCTCAAGAAAAAAATAACTGAAATCCCCCAAACACGGACAAAACAGCTCAAAATAAAAAGTTCTTGCGGCTAGGAGACTTCGTTATCAGAGGCATTAATTTGGGAATATAGTCCATGGGTCCCAACAAAGTGAAAAGCCTTTCAAGGTTCTGTGCTAGCTTGAATGCAAACCAAATACTGAGTAGGATCATAGAAGAGAGTAAGGATGTTGTAATCCACCTGGGGACAAATGACTAGGCTAAAAAATAGCACAGTTGTCGTACAGAGAGGTTTCCAGAAGCTCAGGGAGGGAATAAAGTCTTTGGTATGGACTGTAGTTTTCTCTGAAGTATGGCGCAGTGTTAAAGCTACAGCCTCAGCACCCTGGGTTGTGGGTTCAAACCCACGCTGCTCCTTGTGACCCTGGGCAAGTCATCTAATCCCCACCATTGCCCCAGGTACATTAGATAGATTGTGAGCCCACTCTGAGCTCTCCTGGGAAAACAGTATAGAAAACTGAATGAATGAATAAATAAATAAATACTTGCCTATGGAAAGGAAGAAGAAAGACTACGTATTCAACAAGTGGCTCAAAATCTGGTATGGACAAGAAGGTTTTAGATACATAGGAGGATAGGAGCCATTTATGGAAAACCATATGACTATATTGTAATGATAGGTTACATCCTTCTGTGGCTGGAAAAAGGACCATAAGTGGGAAATTCAGACCACTGCTTATAGAACTACGCTGGCTACTTATAGAAAAAAAAAATAGAATTCAAATCATGCTGCTTAGCATTTTAAATGCTATACAGTGATGTCCCTAATAGCTTCCCCAGATTTACTGAACTATTGGGTAGATCTGCTGAGTTAACAGCCTGATCCTTTCATTCACAACTCTGGAAGATATAAAATATAAGACATCTCACAGCAAATCATTCATCTACCAAATAACAAAAGTGTGGAACTCACCTCCCATCATAATTCGCATAACCACAATATCTAAAAACATGTTGTTGGTATTTTTTTAAAGAAGTCTCTACCAGGAGTCCAAAGAGACTCAGACTAATAATAGGGAAAGGAAATAGGGACTTGTATGCCGCCTTTTTGTCGCTGTGGCATTTCAAAGCGGTGGGCACTGGAGGATTAAGTGACTTGTCCAGGGTCACAAGAAGCCGCACCGGGATTTGATCTCACAACCTCTGGGTGGAGAGGCAGCAGCTCAACCAGTGAGCTACAGCCCTGAAATAAAGACAGTGAACCACAGCCCCAAAAATAAAGGCAAGGTTAGTGGTCAGCTGCTATCTTTGATATATATGCTCAATTTGATAACTTTATGTAGCATATATAATTCTTTATAGCTTATATAATTCTTTGTAACACGTTTAAGCGTATACAGAATTCTATGTAGCAATATGCTGCAGAACTCTGAGGATCCAGCGGGATATTTATTTATTTTTAAAAATTTCTATACCATTTAAAACTAGACAGTTTCTATAATTTATATACATAGAATTATAAAAACCATAAATTAGACAAACAAATAATCCTCAGAGAACATATTTAGAAAATAACACCAAAGGCTTAGACAAAGGGTCATGAATGATTCATCAACAACACACAAAAAAATTACTGACTAGAAAAAGGCATCTACAAATAATTGCATCTTGAGTAATTTTCTAAAACTACCCTTTTCACGGCATTTTCGTATTTGGCCCACAAGGGAGTTCCATATTTTAACTCCTGCACAGCAGAAGTTCATGATACCAGTCTCCACAAGCTTTGGGTTAGCATTTGTTTTCAGTAGAGCTAAATTCTCAGAACCTAATGATCTATTTGGTAAATAATTAGACATGTTGTTCTTGAACAATTCGGGTATGGTTCCATACCAAAATTGATGGTAAATCATTACTACTTTATTTTGTATTCTGATGGGCTGGAGTGAGCTTTGACGGAGATTCCAGTAGCATACAACTGGGCAGAGCTCTGGGTTTCTGGCCTAGAAGTATTTAAGAAAAAGGACCATTTAAATCAGTGATTTCAAACTCGTGGCCTGGGGACCACATATGTCTCTTTAGCTACAAATAACAATATTATTATTAAGACTTAGCCAAAAGGAAAGATTTATAAACTATAAAGAGTTTTACCTCATGCAAAATTGTCATTTCGTTAATAAGACATTAACTATTTTTTCTGAGGCCCTCCAAGTACCTACAAATCTAAAATGTGCCCCTGCAAAGGGTTTGAGTTTGAGACCACTGATTTAAATTAAATGGTTAATTTATGGAGCATGTATGGTGGGGCAGACTAGATGGACCATTCAGGTCTTTATATACCTTCATTTACTATGAGAGAGAAGGAAGCCAGGCCTTCTCTGCCAAGAACCAGAAGAGCACAAGAACTTTACACACTGCAGGGTCAGGTAGGATTCGGAACCCATGACTGGGAGTATTTTGGAGATATTTCATACACTGATGAAAATGCAATTAAATGGAGGATGAATTCGGTGTTGAGGAAATGGATGAGGATTTTGCAGTTACTACCGACCCTGATCATATGGAGGTGAGTTAGGGCTCACAGAAAAAAATGTATGATGGCTTACAAAAGGAACTGTTTGAGTTTAAAACCCAAACTGGAAGGGCTGCAATGTCTAAAGCTTCAAGTGGAAAGTGTTGTTTTCTTGTCTTTTGCTGCATTGAACCTTGAAGAAAGACTGCACAGATAAAACCAGGCAGGACTGTTTTTGGATCTGTTTTTGCATTGCATGCAGGACTTGCTAATTAAGCTTGTGTATGGAAACAGGCATTGCTGGTCAGAAGTCACTGTGTGGATTATTGTTCACAATCTATTGGGACACTGGATGGAATATTGTACACAAAATCTTCAGGGTGGGTACAGATCCCAAGTTCTTAGGGGTGCTGTTTGTTTAATAAAACCCCAAGGTGCAAATCCCCAGTGAAAATCTGGTAACCCTAGGAAGGGTCCAACACAGTGTTGCAGTTGCAGGCCTCTGGGCTTCATAGAAAAGCCACTGAAAGACAGTAAGAGCTAGCAGATGGCTAAAAGCTGGACAAAGGTTGCAAAGTATGTTTGTGTGTTTGGGGGGGGGGGGTTTAAGACTGTTGTTTTGCCTGCATTTGAAGTTTTAAAAAAATTTTCTGCTGACCTGTGTTTGGGTACACCAGTTCTGGTGTGCAATAAAGACTTGTTTTTGCGACACCTGAGAGTTTTGCACAATTCTTATACATTACAATTAGTCCTGGGTTGTCACAGCTGGTTCACAGACAACCCCGCGAAAGACAAAGACGCGCGCCGACAACTGAGCGCAAGACGGAGGCGCGCGCCAAAGAAAATTATAGTTTTTAGGGGCTCCGATGGAGGGTTTTGTTGGGGAGCCCCCCCAGTTTACTTAATAGAGATTGCGCCGGTGTTGTGGGGAGTTTGGGGGGTTGTAACCTTCCACATTTTACTGTAAACTTAACTTTTTCCCTAAAAACAGGGAAAAAGTGAAGTTTTCAGTAAAATGTGGGGGGTTACAACCCTCCAAACCCCCCCCAATGCCCCCACAATGCGGCGCGATCTCTATTAAGTAAAGTGGGGGGGTTCCCCCCCCATGCCCCCTCGTCGGAGCCCTAAAAACAGTAATTTTCTGCGGCGCGCACCTCCACGCTGCGCTCAGTTGTCTGCGCGCGCCTTTGTCCTGGCGCGCTTTTGACCTTACACCGTCACAGCTATCTTGCATCACATTAATCATCATATCTAAATACTGTACTATATTCCACATTTTATTAAATTTCACTAAGTTACCACTCTTAAAAGCAAAAACATTTTCTCATACTTAGCATACAAGCACAGCATATTCCGCCAATTATTATAATCCAGTTTTGAAAAACTTTCCAGTTTAAAAATATACTGTAGACTTGATAGCTATTATTAGCAGGTTTTTCAATAACTGTGCTTTATAAGTATCTAGCTTAGTAACCATACCAAGAGCGCCTAAAAGTATTATTTTAAATGTTAGGGGTTCTGAAATAGAAAAAAAAGGAAGAAATACTTGACCATATTTTCCCCCAGTACGCATTAACATAAGGACATTAGAGAAACTGGGCCTCTTCTCCCTCGAACAGAAGAGATTGAGAGGGGACATGATCGAAACATTCACGGTACGGAAGGGAATAGACTTAGTAGATAAGGGCAGGTTGTTCACCCTCTCCAAGGTAGGGAAAATGAGAGGGCACCCTCTAAAACTGAAAGGGGATAGATTCTGTACGAACATAAGGAAGTTCTTCTTCACCCAGAGAGTGGTAGAAAACTGGAACGCTCTTCCGGAGTCTGTCATAGGGGAAAACACCCTCCAGGGATTCAAGAGAAAGTTAGACAAGTTCCTGCAGAACCGGAACGTACGCAGGTAGGGCTAGTCTCAGTTAGGGCGCTGGTCTTTGACCAGAGGGCCGCCGCGTGAGTGGACTGCTGGGCACGATGGACCCCGGGTCTGACCCAGCAGCAGCAATTTATATGTTCTTATGACATGTGAATAACATATGTTCTAGGGTTCCAATTGCCAACTTACAAGACTAACAAAGGTTCTGCTGAGTGGTATTCATTTTCGATAATTTCAATGATGTCCAGAAAGCTTTGTGCATTAAAAAAAAAAAAAATAAAAAATTAGACTTTATTATCCTTGCCGAATGGAGTGAGTTTGTAAGAGATAAGCATACCACCTTCCACTGGGCATCATTTAACTGTATTCCCATATCCAAATCCCATGTACTTTGCAGCCCTTTTGGTTGTTTGTAGTTAACCATGCTAAAACGTTTCTACCAATGAGAAGCTGCACCTTTTACATTCATAAGCGAAGAACGAAAAGTTAAACAATCTGGTTGGACTTCTTTAAATTTTGCATGCAAATTGGCCGAACTAATGACAGCCCAGGTTTTAAAGAAGATAAGTTGTCATTGCAACTTCTTTTTGTTTTGTTTGTTTCAATTTATCTTATCTTATTTTATGTTTTGTTTTAGTTCTATTTATTACCTTTTAAAGTGGACCAGTGACATAGTTGTAAGGGTATAAGGGGGAGGGGAGGTGAGCGCACCCGGAAGTGACGTCAGCGGTCACGAGGAGCATGTTGAAGTTGTTACTTGTGGTGGTGAACAACTAGAGCAGTGTATCTCAAACTGTGTGCCTCCTGAGATTCCAATTGTGCCACGGCACACTGAGGAGGAAGAGAGGCAACTGCCAGCTGACTTCCTTACGTGGTACAGCACCAGCGCTTCCCCAATTCGCCGAAGGCCTGCATGTTTCTCCCTTCTCTCTAGTGGCCTCTGGCTTCCCTCCTGGCCACACCTTTAAAGATAATTACAGCGGCCTGCAGAGAATCGCCAGTAGGTAAAATGATTTTATTTTCAATATACTGATAGTGATTGAAATGTGTCAGTTTTGAGAATTTATATCTGCTTTGTATATGAAAAACGAATGGAAAAAAATTGCCTTACAATTAGTAAAGGGGATGGGATCGGGGGCAGAGCTTGGGTGGGCTTAGGGAGGTCTGTGGTTGGGGTACTCAGTTGATATTTGTTAGACTTAGGGAGTACTTAGCTTGAAGTAGTTGAGAAACACTGCTGTAGGCAATCAGCTGGCGCCAGTGCCACTCCTTCTCTCTGGCCCTTATCCCTGCTGTCATCCCTACTAGCGTCTCAGGGCCCATTTGGAGGGCCTCTGCACATGCGCTGATGTCGACGTGATGATGTTGCGTGTATGTGTGATGTCATCGCGGTGACGTTCGTGCACTTCTGGGTGTCTCTAGCCGTGGTCACTACCTTTAGTGTGCCCCGGCTCGAGAAAGTTTGGGGGAAGGGGGCGCGTTGCAGTGGGGAAGGAGTGGGAAGAGACGGGGAGTGGAGAGGAGAAAGGGTACTGCTGCCCCCACCATGATAGCGCCTGGGATTGACCCCCCGCCTCCCCTTACTACGCCACTGGCTATGCGAGTGTTATTTATATTTTTGTATTTATCTTTAGGAGGGGCAGGAAAGGAGCGTGAACCCACTATTCAGCTAGCGCATCGACATTTGCGTGCACTAAGGGGCCGATTCTGTATACGGCTCGTCTTCAAAATTAAACTCGGCCGTACTCCAGCCTTTCTCGACACACACATTATTCCCTACTCTTCTTCCAGGGCCCTCAGATCTGCCGATCAGAACTTATTGACTGTCCCCTCGATTAAAGAACGCTATTATTGCAGAAACACAATCCTCTCCTGCCCTCTGGAATGCCATGTCATCCTATCTCCGCCATGAAAACTCTCTTGATAAATTCAAAACTAATCTCAGTCAAAACCTTCTTGTTTCAAGACGCATTCCAAAACAGAAGATAAAATCCTTTTTCCAACCACAGCATATCTTTTAGGAGAACTGCTCCTAAGGGCTCCTTTTACTAAGCTGCGTTAGGGCATTAATGCGCGGAATAGCGTGCGCAACAATGTCACGCGCGCTAGACGCTAATGCCAGCATTGAGCTGGCGTTAGTCCTAGCCGCATAGCGCAAGGTTAGCACGCGCTAATCTGCGTGCGCTAAAAAAACACTAGTGCACCTTAGTAAAAGGAGCCCTAAGAAGCGACACCCCTTCTCCTGCTGTTTTTTTCATAAGAACATAAGAACATAAGAACTGCCTTCTCCGGATCAGACCTTCGGTCCATCAAGTCCGGCGATCCGCACACGCGGAGGCCCTGCCAGGTGTACACCTGGCTTAATTTATAGTCCACCATATCCTTATATGCCTCTCTTAAGGAGATATGCATCTAGTTTGCTCTTGAAGCCTAGGACGGTCGATTCCGTCATAATCTCCTCTGGGAGGGCATTCCAGGTGTCAACCACTCTCTGAGTGAAGCAGAACTTCCTGACATTAGTCCTGAACCTGTCCCCCCTTAGCTTCATTACATGTCCTCTAGTCCGTGTCAAATTGGACAATGTAAATAATCTTCTCTGCTCTATTTTGTCGATTCCTTTCAGTATTTTAAAGGTCTCGATCATATCCCCACGCAGTCTCCTTTTCTCAAGGGAGAACAATCCTAGTGTTATAAGTCTGTCCTCGTATTCCAGTTTCTCCATACCCTTCACCAGTTTTGTTGCTCGTCTCTGCACCCTCTCCAGCAGTTTTATATCCTTCTTTAGGTAGGGAGACCAATGTTGGACGCAGTATTCCAAGTGTGGTCTGACCATTGCCCTATAAAGCGGCATTATAACTTTCTCCGATCTACTCGAGATTCCTTTCTTTATCATGCCCAACATTCTATTTGCCTTCTTTGCCGCTGCCGCGCATTGTGCCGACGGCTTCAGGGTCCTATCTATCAGTACACCCAGGTCCTTTTCTTGTTCACTCTTTTCCTTTCCCATGTACCTCCCATTATTATTTTTTTTTATAAATCTTTATTGATTTCCAAATCTGCAATAGTGCAATACAATATCATTTATAATAAATCAATATAAGCACATTTAACTTTCAAATACACATAACCAATCATTTTCACCCTCCTAATAATAATTTAATAAAACACAGAAACATAGATTTACCTCCCATTATTTTATATCATTGTTTTGAGCATTGTAAACTGACCAGATACATGTCGATGGCTGGTATATCAAATTATAAATAAACTTAAAACTTGGAAACTTGGCAAATGCCGTATGTTAATAACCAACAGGCGCTGCTTCCAGGATCGAGGCTTGATGGGACTCTAAGCAACGGAAAAGTAGGCCAGGGTTTCACAGGCCTACATTTCTGGCACCTAGGGTCCCATCAAAATCGTAGCCAGTGACATATAGTGATACCAAAGTCTGGTGCTGCCCCTAACCACGCCCACTTCTGGGCTTCGGTGTCACTCTTGCGCTGCTAGCCTGCAGAGACCTAGATTCTGGTCTCAGAGAGACATAACAGGTGCCTTTTTTAAAATTATTTTTTAAAGTTGGTTTTAAGTGACACGATCAATTACCGCATCATTTAGCACTAATTAAAACAATTAAGTTAGGTGGCGGTAGGATGACCTTCGCTGCCTAACTTTCAGTGGCCCAACGAGACTCTGTGTTTACATGATTAGTGCATTTATAAAGCAGGAGCTCTTGCCATCCACTATAAAGGAGGCGGTAAGTGCTCCCCTGTCAAATTTTTTCAGGTTATGTGTGTTAGTGCACCACCTGAAAAGAAATACTTGGGCAGGCTGAAAATGGGCCTAACACAAGGAAAAGTCCCACATTAGAATGTGCTCAGCCCATTTAGTAGACATACCCCTTTGTCTGCACAAAAACTGCCATCCCTGAAGAAACTGGAAGGGATTTTTCTAAAGGAGTCTGTTTATAGCAGGGCTGCCCAAGTCCGGTCCTCGAGATCTACTGGCAGGCCAGGTTTTCAGGATATCCACAATGAACATGAACGAGAGAGATCTGCATACCAAGAAGGCAGTACAGGCAAATCTCTCTCATGCATATTTATTGTGGATATCCTGAAAACCTGGCCTGCCAGTAGATCTCGAGGACCGGACTTGGGCAGCCCTGGTTTATAGTGTAGAAAGCCAATAGTAAACAGTAGTTATGCAGGGAAGAAAGAGATCCACTTTATGAGGGTATTGCTCAAAAGGAAATTAGAAGATTACAAATAATAAAAAATATTGCAATATAAATAATTTCAAAAAATAAAAATAAAAAAATTTGATCATGTCACACCTTTACTAAGGAATGCACATCGGCTCCTTATCAATCACAGAATCGCCTATAAACTGGCGCTAATTTCATTTAACGTCCAACAATTCAACGTCCCACTGTTCCTAGATAGAGTAATTATCCCTTACATTCCGTTTTGTACTCTACGATCAGAGGACAAAAACCTTCTAGCAATTCCATCCCTAGAACAATCACTACCAGGCGCAATACGCATTGTTTAGTAACCGCCCCTCAAACTTGGAATCTATTACCAGCCCAGGTAAGGGAGGAAAAAAAAACCTGATAAGTTTAAAGGGAAATTAAAAAGTCAGCTATTTAGGGATGCCTTTGAATAATTCACCGACCCTTATGAAGGCATCCCATCACCTACATTATTCTCTTATGGTTTTCTCCCTTGTTCGTTCTCTTTCTTATACGATTGCAGTTCTCCCTGTACCACCCTCTCCGTTTCAGTAAATCAGTATTGTCCTAAATTGTCATCTCCCCTTTTCCTTGTTTTACTATAGTTGATTTTATCAAATTTTAAATAAACTTGGAAACTTGAATCTAGTCCTTTTATTTTTTTTCAAATATGTTGCTTTGCATTCCTTCCTATATGAGTATTTACTGAATTAATAAAAAGTACATGTATTTTCCCCAAAACAGAAGCATAATGGAAAATCCTTAAGTAATACTCTTTCCATAATGGATTGGCCAGAGTAAGATTGTGTTGTCCTGTCTGTACAAACTAGATTGTAAGGTCTTCAGAGCAGGGACCATCTATTATGTGTCAAATGAACAGCGCTGCATACACCTTTCAGTGCTACAGAAATGTTAAATAGTAAGTAGTACCTTCTATGTCATCTGCTGTGCAAGGAGGGAAGGCTTCTCAAACACCCCTCCAGTTGCTTCATCTGTGCTATTGTGTTTCCCCGAAAATAAGACCTACCCTGAAAGTAAGCCCTAGTCCCTGGATTTGCCGGCAGCAGTGCTTCCCCCACCCGCCCTCCCCCAACCTCCGCCCCTGCCACACAGCCGAACCCCCACTGACTCTTCCATCTTTCCATCTCTCCCTCCCATCCGAACCCCACCGACCCTCAGACCTACTACCTTCCTCCGTAGAGCAGCGTCGGCAGCACTCTAAACAGGCTACTTTGCGGCCTTCTCCCGCCGGGGCATTCCCTCTGCCGCATCACTGATGATGTCATCAGCAATGCGGAGCACGGAAGGCCCCGGCGGGAGAAGGCCACGAAGCAGCCTGTTTAGAGTGCTGTCGACGCTGCTCTGTGGAGGGAGGTATATAGGTCTCATGGTTGGCGGGGATCAGATGGGAGGGAGAGATGGAAGGATGGGATGGTCAGCGGAGGTTCGGCTGCATGGCGGAGGGAGGGGGCTGCTTAAGGATTCTGCTGCAGCTGCATGGAAGGGAGGGATAGAAGCTGGACAAGGGTTCTACTGCACGAGGGATGGGAGGGAGGACTAGAAAGATGCTGCAGAGGGAAGGCACAAGGGTATTGGTGAGAGGGGAGGAAAGATGGTGCACATGTGGGGGAGAGAAAGAATTGGCGTGGAGGTGAGGAAGGGAGAGATGATCATTGTACATGAAAACAATAAGATCTACCCCAAAAATAAGACAGTGTCTTATATTAATTTTGGGCCCCCAAAATGCACTAGGTCTTATTTTCGGGGGAAACACGGTAGTAGGGGAGCAGAATCGGACCAGGGTAAAAAGAAGCCAAACACAGTGCCTGCACCAGTTTACAAGACTACTGACTCTTTTGCAACTGAATTTTCATTAAATGTTGATAATTATTTCAAATATAAGTTATTTGCAGTCCTCCGTTCTGTTTCCATTAATGCTTAGCTCTGGTAGAAAACTCCTCTAAACCGGCAACACCAGGGATTAACTTTAGCCCAAGGTACTTTTGCTTTGGATGAATCTTAATGGCTTGTATTTAGACAGTTCCTGGTTAGCATTTTTCTACAAATTTTAATTTGGTCCTGTATGCCTGCAGTATTTGTTAAAAAAAAAAAAGAAAAAAGAACAATAAAACAAAAAACTAGAGACAGCAACAAAGTGTTCAAGGCTGTTCTGCCTTCCTACTAGGCCTGGGGCAGATTAGTTCATGGGGAGGAGGAAGGATGCCCATTCCCCGCTCCAAAAAGGAATAGTTAAGTGCTTTTTAAATCAAAGCTTCTGAGATAAGCTGCGACACAGAAAAATTATTGCTGTACACATGTATACATACAAGCACATATAAAATTAAACACAGAACAAAAAAGGTCCAAATTATCCTCGATACAATCCTTGCAGCCAGATGGCTCTTCCTCCTGTTGCAATCATCCTTGTTTGCAAATATTTAGAAAATATTGTGCTTTTGGTGTTGTTATTTAGCTGAAGCGATCTGTTTGGTCCCACATGCTTGTTTTTGTGGGTGGACAGTGTGGCACGCCTGTGTGTGCGCGCAAGGAATCACACCGGAAGAGTTAGGTGACGCTGTCAGAGACATTTATATCAGTAAGACTGAAAGAAGGTGCCTTTTTTGGAATTGGTTGTTCTGTACATTGGTGCTAACCAGTGACGTATTAACGGGGGTGCGGTCCGCCCCGGGTGTGGTCTTCCTGAGGGCAAGTTTATGCTGAATCAGAACGTACGCAGGTAGGGCTAGTCTCAGTTAGGGCACTGGTCTTTGACCAGAGGGCCGCTGCGTGAGCAGACTGCTGGGCACGATGGACCCAGCAGCGGCAATTCTTATGTTCACAGTGGCACCCTTCTTCCTCTCTGCCCCCCCCTGCTCACCCATCTGCCCCCCTCTCCTCTGATTGCCGTGCATGCCCCTTGCCTTCCCCCGTACCTTTTTGGCGCTCTCTCCGACGTCACTTCCAGGACCCGTGCCTAAGAAGTGACATCAAAGGGAGTCGACACTGACACATGCTGCTCACGCTGGAGAACTTTAAAAAGGCACAGGGAAAGGGGTGCGCATGCGGTGGGCGGAGGGGCGCCACTGCCCCAGGCACCACTCACCCTTACTACGCCACTGGTGCTACCCAGGTCACAAATCATCCTAGAGTGGCATGAAACCTAGCTCTCACTCAGGGTATAGCAGTGTATCGCCAACTGTGTGCCTCCTGAAATTTCAGGTGTGCTGCAAAATGCTGGGGAGAAGGAGAGGCGCCAGTGCTGGCCGACTGCCTACAGGACGTGCCTCTCGCAGTGAGAGGCACAACATAAGAACATAAGAATAGCCTTACTGGGTCAGACCAATGGTCCATCAAGCCCCGTAGCCCGTCCTCACAGTGGCAAATCCAGGTCCCTAATACCTGGCCATAACCCAAGGAGTAGCAACATTCCATGCTACTGATACAGGGCAAGCAGGGCCTCCCCCATGTCTTTCTCAATAATAGACTATGGATTTTTCCTCCAGAAATTTGTCCAAACCTTTCTTAAAACCAGCCATGCTATCCGCTTTTACCACAACCTCTGGCAACGCGTTCCAGAGCTTAAATATTGTCCGAATGAAAAAATATTTCCTCCTATTAGTTTCAAAAGTATTTCCCTGTAACTTCATCGAGTGTCCCCTAGTCTTTGTAATTTTTGACGGAGTGAAAAAAAATTGATCCACTTGTACCTGTTCTACTCCACTCAGGATTTTGTGGACTGTAGGCAATCAGCTGGTGCCAGTGCCTCTCCTTCTCTCTGTACGTCTTCCATGCCGGCATCCCCCCGGTGACTCGGGTTCCACCTGGAGGGCTTTCGCGTATGCAAGGACCCATCATTGCATCAACATCACGCACTTCTGGGATGCCTCGAGCCGCGGCCACTACGTTTAGTATGCTGCGACTCGACAAAGCTTGCGGGACACTGGCGTAGAGGAATTTTAGCCTCCAGGTTTTATTGTCCAGTCAAGCATACTCACTTGGGCTTCTTGCTCATTCGTGTCCAACTCAGGCTTCTGGAAAGAGTTCATAAAAGAGTGACTTTAAATTATATGCCATCGCATGGGCTTCTGCTGGCATTTGCCACTCAAGGATGCTGCAAGCAATGTTTTAGCATTTCATACACATAAACCTGTTAGTCAAACCCTTGCTAGGGATCAGCCACCCTGCACAGCGGCATTCCCCTACCATATGGTTTAAGAGAAAATATAAGAATCATGTAGGGGAAGAGATGCAAGCAAAATGAGCTCCCAAGAAGTGCCATAACATCCAAGTAAAGCCTGACCTGCGGGGGTTCGCTGCTGTCCCAGCAGGGATCACTTTTACTAGATTTGATTTGATTGTAAAGATTTGCGGTGTCACGCTGCTCTGATTTCTATTCCTAGGCCAGGAATCATTTCCAGTGAGTGAAAGCATAGTTTCTGCTAAAGACATGCAGTAAAGCTAGAGATACATATGTGTGTGTGCCGAAGTCTGTCCAGGGAGTCGGAAGATGCAGCAAAGGCTAGCCCCCTTCTGCCTCCCGAGATCCCACACACTTAATCTTTAGCTTTTTATAGCACATGTGTGCCTCTGAAAGCTCATATGATGGAGCTATATTAATTCATCGGTGGCCAGAATAAGCATTTTCAGTGGTGCTGCTGCAAAGCTTCTGACTGGCTAATTCCGGTTAGGACGGGTATAAGTGGATCAATTATTCACTCCGTCAAAAAATACAGAGACTAGGGGACACTCGATGAAGTTACAGGGAAATACTTTTAAAACCAATTGGAGGAAATATTTTTTCACTCAGACAATAGTTAAGCTCTGGAGCGCATTGCAAGAGATTGTGGTAAGAGCGGATAGCGTAGCTGATTTTAAGAAAGATATGGACAATTTCCTGGAGGAAAAGTCCATAGTCTGTTATTGAGACAGACAAGAGGGAGGCCGCTGCTTACTCTGGATCGGTAGCATGGAATATTGCTACTCCTTGGGTTTTGGCCAGGTATTAGGATTGGCTACCATGAGAATGGGCTATTGGGCTTGATGGACCATTAGTCTGACCCAGTAAGGCTATTCTTATGTTCGCCAAGTATAGGACAATTAAGCCATTGTAACATCACTGATGAGGTTGGCTCTGAGGCACTGTGGAATGAGGCATTATGACATCACAATCTCAGCTCTGGAATGTTGCTCTCATTGGGGTTCCAAAATCTTGCTATTCTTTGAGATGCTGGAATGTTGCTACCCCTTGGGTTTTGGCCAAGTACTAGGGACTTGGATTGGCCACCGTGAGAACGGGCTACTGGGCTTGATGGGCCATTGGTCTGACCCAGTAAGGTTATTCTTATGTAGGTGACATTAAATAGTTAAATCTGGCCCTCTTTGCTTGCATGCGATTAGAGCAAGAGAATGATCAGAGGATAAAGGTGAAAATAGATCTCGGTCAATATTCAGCCAGTGGTGGTCAGTGGGTTTTTAAACACTGACCATCCCAGCTAAATTAGACCAGGATATTCAATGCTGCGCCATGTCCAGACACTCGCATTGAATATATGGGCCTTTTCAGACATGTACTGGCCACATGAATGCTACCCTTCCTTATCTGATATTGTAGCCTGTCAGCTAAGGTGGTATAGCAAGTTTTGAATAAACATAAACCAAAATTGATGCAGGTCTTGGCGATATTCAGCTGGAATCCACAAAAAAATACCTATAAAGGTCCCAGCTGAATGTTGGCTTCATGGAGGCCAATCCAAGTCACAAGTACTTGGCAAAACCCCAAATAGTAGCAGCATTCCATTCCACCGATCCAGGGCAAACAATGGCTTCCCCCATGTCTGTCTCAAAAGCAGACTATGGACTTTTCCTCCAGGAACTTGTCCAAACTTGTGCTGTGAGGCTGCTGTACAGATATCACTTCTTTAAATAAAAATGTAACAAACCTAATTTCTCTGGATTACAAACTAAAGTGACCTAAGGGCATAGAAACATGATAGAGGCCAAATGGCCCATCTAGTCTGCCCATCCGCAGTAACCATTATCTCTTTTGCTCTCCGAGAGATCCTACGTGCCTATCCCAGGCCTTCTTGAATTTAGACACAGTCTCCGTCTCCACCACCTCTTCCGGGAGACTGTTCAATGCATCTACCACCCTTTCTGTAAAAAAGTATTTCCTTAGATTATTCCGGAACCTATCACCTTTTAACTTCATTCTATGCCCTCTCATTCCGGAGCTTCCTTTCAAATGAAAGAGACTCGACTCATGCACATTTACATTTAAACGTCTCTATCATATCTCCCCTCTCTCGCCTTTCCTCCAAAGTATACAGATTGAGAGCTTTAAGTCTGTCCCCATACGCCTTATGATGAAAACCACACACCATTTTAGTAGCCTTCCTCTGGACCGACTCCATTCTTTTTCTATCTTTTTGAAAGTGCTGCCTCCAGAATTGTACACAATATTCTAAATGAGGTCTCTCCAAAGTCTTATACAGGTGACTTTTACCTTGGTAATGGAAGAGGAATGCGCCTGAATGTCCCAGCTTCTGGGTCTTGAAGTGAACCGAGACTTGATTGCTTGGGCTGCGGATCACCTGTCCCTTCATGAGGAAAGATTCATTGGCCAGAACGATGGGCACCATTCCTCCCAGGCTCTCCACAGTAATGGTCTCACCTTCTGAAAGGCTGATGTTATGGACCTGTAGAAAGGGAATGAAGAATGTGATCAGTGGAAGCTAAGCGTATTCAAGGCAAAAGACACATCAAAGAACATTCATTTAATCTGTGTGGAGCTCCAGGATGTGCAGGAAGCAGAAATTTGACCTCAGGTTCAGGAGAACCCAGTTAGGTTTATGGAAAGAGAGGTTTGAGGGACTCTTTCTTAAACTTTCTGTCTTTTTTTTTTTATAAAGGGTTGGGTGGCCTTATGATTTTCTGACCAATCACCACTTTCGTTTTATCTTTATTTATTATTTTATTTACAACATTTATATACCTTAAGATTAGCTGATTACTGTTCAATGTATTGTAAACTGCTTTGGGTGAATCTCTTCATGAAAAGGCGGTTTGGTTTATTTATTTATATCTCGCCTGTTACGAACTTACACTCCCCCCTCCAAATCTGCGGTTTCAGTATCTGCGGATTCGGCTATTCATGGTTTTTTCGCCCAAGACCCCCCCCTTTATGAATTGCTCTGTCCCCAACCTCCCCAGACCTTACGCAGGGCGGGAGCGATCTTCTTACACTCCTGCCCTATGCATAGCCGTCATCAAAAATGGCTACTGTGAGTTCCCGTGATCTCACGAGACTACAACGGGAACTCACAGCAGCCATTTTTGATGACGGCTTTGCATGGGGTAGGAGTGTGGGAAGATCGCTCGTGTCCTGCATCACTGCTAGACCACTAGGTAAGGTCCAGGACGCAGGAGGGAGGCGGGGTGGTTCAGAGTCGGCCCAAAAGTTATTCGCAAATAGATGTGTGTATTTGTCTTTTTTCTTTTTTTTTTCAAAATTTTTATTGAATTTTAAGATTACAGACAATGGTCAAGAATAAAATGCAAAATGTAACAAACAAGAGATGCATGAAAATTGAACAGGAATATATGCATCTGGGAGAGAATAAAACTCTGCTACAATAAAAGTATGCAAATAACCCAGTATCAATGTAGGATGAAAGGAAGAAGAAAGAAAGGAAAAGAAGAGAGGGAAGAGAAGTGTAGGTGGGAAGTAATTGAATCAGCAGAATTTTGAACAGTCAAGGGAGAGGTTGAGAATAAGATTGCATAAAGGTGTCCAAGTATTGCCAAGAAGAATGTAAAGTGGAGGACGAAGTAGCAAGTCTCGATAGTCTTGTTATATTTAGTTTTTCAGATGCATATTGTTCATATCGGTGATATAAGCAAAGTGAGTTCCACCAAAAAGTATAGTCCAGAAGAGAGGCTGATTTCCAATTTTTGAGAATGTGCATAAGGGCCGTGGCAAACATCGTGTCGATCAGCTTAGGAGGACAGATCGAATGAGCGAAATGTGGATGTTGTGAGCGTAGTATAATCATATCAAAATGAAGATCATGTGAACACAAGGTAATAGCTTTTATAGTTTTCCATACACGAGACCAGAAAGGTTGAAGTGCGGTGCAATGATATAACATATGGTCCAAAGTTCCTTCGGCGGATATACAGTGCCAGCAATTAGGATTTGGTCTCAGTTTCGCCTTCCACATACGATGAGGTGTCCAGACCGCTTGCCACAGAAGGAAGTATAAGGACTGTGAAACTCTGGATGAGAGGAGTGGGCGGTTGATTTTGGTCCATATAGTCATCCAATCAATTGATGAAATCGAAATAGTGAGCATGGAGGCCCATTGTTGTAAGTCTGAAGAGGAAAATATATAACGATGATCCCGAAAAAGTTTGTAAAACAGAGATATTGCTCCTCCGCAGGAAAGGGCTTTGTCACACCACTGGTATAGAGTATATGGAGGAGAGTGGACAGTGTGCAGATTGAGAGAGATAATAGCTGAGGTGAGTAAATTCCATTGAGAGTGGCTAGGTTTGAATCGAGGATTAAGAGAGCAAAGAGTAAAAAAGGGGATGATCAGATCATCATGAAAAAGTTGACCAACCATCCAGAAGCCAGCATTTTGCCAGTGTTTCCAGCAAAAAGGTTTGCCATTATGTGTAAGTTTTGGGTTATTCCAGAGAGACATAGCATGACTGTCCAGAGAGGAGAATTCCGCTAAGTTATCCAAACATCGTATAGCATGTTGTGTCACACTCAATAAAGAATAGCATTTCAAGCGACGGGGGATATTCATAGTGCAGAGGGCTAACAAAGGAAGTGGTTGGCAAATATATGTTTCCATTTCTAGCCAAGGAGGAAGATCATTGAGAGGTTGAGATCTAATCCAGCAGGCGCCATATTTTGCTGAAGAGGCCATGGAATAAAATTGAAAGTCAGGAAGGTTCATGCCGCCATTTCCCTTGGAAGCGTGTAATTTGGAATAAGCTATACACGTGGTTTTTTATTGTTCCAAATAAAAGAGGAGAGTTTACGATTAATCCATTGAAAGAGGGATTTATTGATTCTAGAGGGGAGCATGGATAGAATATAATTGAGTTTGGGGGCTAGGGTCATTTTTACTGATGCTATTCTGCCCCACCAGGAGAGAAACATTGGGGACCAGTTGGATATAGTTTTATTAACAATGGATTTAACTTTGGAGAGATTGAGTTCCATTACACGGGAGGGGTCTTTATGTACCAAAATTCCCAAATATTTGACAGCGGTATGTGACCAGTGAAACGGAAAGGATGCTAAATCAGATTGTGAGATAAGATCATTAAGAGGGAAAAGTTCTGATTTTTCCCAATTAACGGAATATCCGGAAAGCAAGGAGTACTCATTAATAATATTAGTAAGAGCGGGGAGAGAGTGGATCGGATTACGAATGAATAGGAGGATATCATCTGCATATGCAGCAACTTTAATTTGTCTATTTGAGGTAGAGATTCCGTCAATGAGAGAGTTTTGACGAATGGCAATCAGCAACGGTTCTAAAGCTAAGTTAAATAACAAAGGTGAGAGGGGGCAACCCTGTCGAGTGCCTCTGTGTAAATTAAATTTCATAGACAGATTATTATTTATCAAAATTCTGGAGGCAGGTTGAAAATATAGAGTTTTTATCCAGTCAGTGAAATATTCGCCAAAATTGAACCATTGAAGAACCTGGAGAAGAAAAGGCCATTCCACGCGGTCGAATGCTTTTTCCGCGTCAATGGCCAGTCCAATCACCGGTTCAGGGAGATGTTTAACATGAGCATTGATATGATGAAAGAGGCGCAGGTTATCTCCAATGTAACGACCTTTTATGAATCCGACCTGATCTTTGTGAACCAAAGTAGCTATAACTGTATTTAGGCAAACAGCAAGAATTTTGGCCATGATTTTATAATCTAAATTTAGAAGGGATATGGGTCTGTAATTCTTTACCAGTGTGGGATCTCTGTCAGGCTTTGGAAAGACTATTATCGTAGCCTCAGCGAAGTTGTATTGCTTCTCCGGAGTCAGGTGGATGAAATTGTAGTAATTTAGCATGTGAGGAGCTAGGGAGGGGCCAAATAATTTGAAGAATTCATTTGTAAAACCGTCAGAGCCAGGAGCTTTGTTTTTAGCCAATAGGGATATTGCAGTGAGTATCTCCGAAGATGTGATAGGAGAGTCTAAACTGAGTTTGGTTACTTCGTCCAGTTTAGGGTGATCAATGGTATCCAGAAATACATGGAAGTTGGGTGTTTGTGAGGGAAGTTCAAATGAATAAAGGTTAGTATAGAATGTTTCAAATTGTTTTAGGATTGCATCTGTAGAGGTAACCGTATGGTCTGGCGCGGTGTAAATAGAGGAGATATTAGTTTTTACTTTTTTAGTGTTAAGATATCTGGCAAGGGGCTTGCCCATAGTGTTATCTCCTATATAATGTCCTGAAGCCAGCACAAACAAATCTTTCCTAGCCCTGGAAGAAGAGAGACAGTTGTATTCATATTTTAATTTCAATAATTGTTGATAAATTGAAGGGTCGTAGGAGAGTCCCGACATATGTTGTGATTCAAGTTGTTTAATGTGGGTTTCTAGATCTTTTTCTTTCTGCGATAAGATTTTATTTTTCCATGCGGAGAGTTTAATAAATTCCCCTCTGAGGGAGGCCTTATATGCTTCCCAAATGATAGAGGGACAAATTTCAGGATCTTTAGAATTAATAGCAAAAAATTCTGAGGTGAAGGATTTTATTTTGTCAACAATATCAGAATCTAGTAGCAAGTGGTTGTTTAGTCTCCATGCCGGGGATCTGGAGTTGGTAGATAGCAAGGTAAGGTGCAGGGATATAGCCGCATGATCAGTAAGAGTTATTGGGTGTATAAGCGTAGAAGAGAGGACGTGGACGAGTTGGGAAGAGATCAAGAAATAGTCAATTCTGGTGTAAGTCTGATGGGGTGGAGAAAAATGAGAAAACTCCTTGCCTTTTGGGTGTAATAATCTCCAGGGGTCTTGCAGGGAGAAATTTGTTTTAAGGTTGATCACTTCTTGATAAGATTTAGAATGTGAGGGCTTACAAGAGGAATAGCGGTCTAAACAATAATCTTGTATTTGATTAAAGTCTCCTCCTAAAATCAAGGGATAAGAATTAAATCCAATGAGAGCAGTCTGCAGTTCTCGAAAGAAATCTGGGTGGTCCAAAACTGGGGCATAAATGTTTAAGAATACATATTCCAGTGAGTGTAACACAACATGTGCCAGACACCATCTTCCCTCCGTGTCTGTCCTCTGTGCTAGAATAGTTATGGGAAGGTTTTTATGAAAAAGAATGGTTACACCATTTTTCTTTTTGTGAGAAGCAGGGGACGAGATAGAAGAGGAGTAGCCATTGATGGAGAGTTTAAGTGAAGCTGCAGAGGGAAGATGGGTTTCCTGGAGGAAGACTACATCAGGATGCTTGGAATTAATATAATTAGAGATTTTTTTCCTTTTGATGGGGTGATTTAGCCCATTAACATTGAATGACATTATGTGTAAATCAGCCATATTCAATATAAAAGAACATACAATCAAGTATATGCAAATAGAAGCAATACCAAACAATACTGTTCAGAAAATATTTAGTCTTCAGGGTAGAGAGAGAGGAAAGGAGAGACAGGGAAGATAGGAAAATATTAGAAGCACATAGCATAGAAATGCAAGACAAACACATGCCATATGTGTACAGAACAAACAGTTTATGGGTGCACCTGCAGAAGAGAGTGAGAGACGGTAGAAGTGACATAGGAAACAGCTCCACACCATTTCAGGAAAATAAACACTGTGGTTCCAGCCAAAAAGAGTAATAACATGAAATATTCAAGTCATAGCATTCTTTACAGAAAGGATAAATTCTTTGAGGTCCTCCGGGTCGGTATATGAGGTGGTGCGATTGTTGTATGTGACTTTCATACGCGCTGGATACATAAGTCCATATTTGGCTCCCATGTCTTTAAGATCTTGACGATGAGAGAGGAAAATTTTCCGTTTAGATGCAGTGGACTTTGCAAGATCTGGAACAATATAAAACCTTTTTCCTTGGTAAAGAAGCTGCTGATGCGATTTGGCTGCATTCATGATTTGCAGCACATGAGGGAATCGCAGTACCTTCGCGACAATTGGCCTGGCAGTAGATTGATGAGCAGTAAGATGAGATGGGACCCGGTGGGCGCGTTCTATTTCAAGCGGGGTCGTGAAGGTAAGGCCCAGTATTTTCGGGAAGAGAGAGGTGAGGAAGGCAATCATATCTGATCCCTCAGATGATTCAGGAATCCCGATGATTCGCAAGTTATTTCGACGGCTGCGGTTGGCTATATCTTCAATATCCCTTTGAAGGGTGGTGATTAGTTTATCATGCTTGTCCACGAGGAGAGATTTAGTTTTTAGTGCATCAGTCTGTTCCTCTAGTACATCAAGGCGATGTCTAGCATCAACAAATTGCGAGTTGATTGACTCAATTTCCTCCCGTACCATTTTTGTTGCCTCAACTTGTTCCTCCATTACTGTTTTGAAGGAGCGCATTTCTCGAATCATGATGTCGAGTTGCGACTCCTCGTGGCTGGGCGCCATTTTTTCCGGCGATTCAGTTTTGGGCCGCTTACCACTTAGAGGCTGAGTCGGGGTCGCGTCACTTTTGGAGTTTTTCGGCAGTGACATGAGTGAATGGAGCCCTTTGCAGGGAGGGTAAAAAGGCGTTATGAAGCACGGCTGGAACGCGCTAAAATCAAAGATATCGGTGCGGGTGTGGAGGAGCGATCACTTCATGCGTCTGTTCACGTCGCTGCGCAGGCTCCGCCCACCATTTGTCTTTCTTTCTTTTTTCCTCTTCTTGGCTGTTTTCTGTCTGTCTGTCTTTCACTGCTCCCCCTGTCCAGCAGCAGCCCTTCTCCCTTCGTTTTACCTTCTCCTTGCCCAGCAGCACCTGTTCCCAGCTCCCCCTGTCCAGCAGTAGGCCTCCCTTCCTGTTACATCCCCCCTGCCCAGCAGCACCTCTTCCCTGTACTGCAGCGCCCCTTACCTGATTCCCCTGTCCAGCATCTGGCTGTTTAGAAGAGGAGGGCAGACAGAAGAGCAGCAGAGGGCCTTACAGTACTTCCTGGCTGTGGATAGGTCTGCCACTGCCTGGAGGAGCTGAAGAGCAGGGTAGCCCATGCTTAGAGGTTGCTCGGGTGCGTGGGAAGCTGTTTTGCCCGCTAGTGTGTGTGAGGAGCGGCTGGGATCGCGTGCAATGTCCAACGTTCTTTTGCCGACTGTTTAGTTCTGTGCCGGAGGTATTTTTAAGTTTAAAGCTGCCGCGGCGGCTCATTTCACGAACCCTGCCTGCGTCGGAAGACTTCTCCGACTCAGGTGGGGCTCGTGAGAGGAGTCGCCACCGCGGCTTAGAACTTAAAAATAACTTCGCTCAGAACATCCTTGGGGTTCTGCGAGTGTGGTGCCGTTTTTTCTCCCAAGGTAATAGAACCCTAAGTGCACATGCGCACTCCTGCCGCCACGGACATACGGATCACAGAACACACAGGTAGGAGTGCGCATGCGCACTTAGGGTTTTATTATAGTAGATTCTTACCCTCTCTCATATTAACTTTCAGACCCTTCTCTGCCTGTCAGCTCACCATTTTCCACATGTTCATTCACCCCTTCAATAAATGCAGTAGATTGGTTAGGCAAGATTTCCCTTCACTAAATCCATGCTTATGTTTATGCTCTGTCATTTTGTTCGGCAATGACATCAGACTCGCCAGTCTATAATTTCCCGGATCATCTCCGGAACACTTTTTAATAATTGGCGTCACATTGGCCACCCTCCAGTCTTCTAGTACTATCCTGAATTTTAAAGAAAAATTACAAAGGGCTAGATTCACTAAGCAAACCGATTGTGTACCAATCGGTTTGCGACCCGATTTTCCTCCAACCCGATTCACTAACCTCTGCTGATTCGATTCCGATCCGTGCATGCAAATGAGGGGAAACAGCATGCAAAGTAGGCAGGGACGTGATTCACTAAACAAATCTGGGACACCACCTGGGCTGGCCGATCAACAGAAGAAGCGACTGCTGGGGACCAGTCGCACACGTCCCTGCCGACTCTCCTGCTCCATTGTTTCCCTGCACTCTGCCCCAATCTTCCAGCCCTGCTCAGTTCCAAAATGCCGTTGCTAAACTCATCTGACAATCTCCACTTCCCTCTGCTCTCTGCCGCCCAGACTGATCTCTGCTGCCCCAACTCTGGATCTCTGCCGCCTTCCCTGCAGTGCGAGCCCGTGGGTTTAAAGCAGGGCTGCACTAGGGCATGCTCCAGAGATGGTCTGCGCATGGGTCGGGATCGCTCAGTAGCGATCCCTGCAGTCGGTGGTAGGCGTTCCTCCTATCGCCTCCATTTAAACATTCTCCCTTCGTGAATTGGTTGGCCTGGTGCGGATTGGCCACGGATCGGGCACGGAGAGGCAGGTTAGTGAATCTAACCCAAAGTTCATTTTTCAGTTCCTCAGGTCTACCAGCCATCCAGCTATCTACATGCCTAATGATCAAGTGTGCCTAAGGTACAATCCTTAAGCTGGACCAGAGTGTGGGGGGAAGTGGGAGGGAGTGTGTCTAGGTTGAATCCATGAGCTGGACCAAAGAGCTTCCAAATCTTTTAATTAACCGGTGTGAGGTGTAAATTAAACTTAACTTCCACCTCTAGCAACTGAAGTTAAATGTAATAATGACATTGGGAACGTTATTTCTGTCTTTAATAAAATTTCATATGCAAACAGTGTGCTAAGCCTAGCATCTCTTATGACTCCTTAATCTTCTGATTCATTTACAAATAACTGATTTATTGCATCAGGTGTTAACTTTGTTAACATGCACTAGATTTTAGCACATATAGGCCAGGATTCAATAACCTGCCAGATCGGGCCCGATCCGGGCAGGTCAGATCAATTCAGAAAACAAAAATATGCAGATGGGGGCGAGAGGAGGAACGCCCCCATCTGCCTGCATGGCTCGCACATGCGCAGACCCGTCCTAGCCGCAATTTTTTTTTTTTTAATTTAAACTTTTGCAGCTCGTGGGTTTAACCCGCTTCGGGTTAAACCCATGGGCTTGCACAGGCAATCGGGGCAGTGCTGTTACTGGGGCAGTGTTCGGGACAGTGCTGTTACTGTCGGGGCAGACGTGTTGAAGGCAGTGCTGTTACATGTGGCAGCGGCAGCCTCTTCCCTCCTTCCCTTCAGTGCAAGCCCGTGGGTTTAAAGCGGGGCTGCACTGCGGCGTGCAGCCCCGCTTTAAACCCATGGGCTCGCATTGGAGGGAAGGCGGCAGAGCCAGGGGGAGCAGAAAGGACATGTCAGGCAGGCATTCGAGGCAGGCAAGTCCAGGGGTGCAGGACCGCGAGAGCCAGGAGGTGCAGGAGGTGTTCGGGGCTGCAGGAAATCAGCGCTGACAGGGCAGAGAGCAAGGCTTCAATAGAACAGGAGAGTAAGACAGACGTTTTCGACTGCTCCCCAGCAATCGCTTCTTCCGTTAATTGGCCAGCCCTGTCCGATGTGAAATTTTGTGTAGCGAATCGGGTCGCTGTCCAATTTGCATACATTTATCCTCATTTGCATGCACGGATTCAAAGCGGATCGCAGGAGAGGTAAGTGAATCAGGCCGGAGGGAAATTTGCTCGTTAATGGGTCGCAAACCAATCGGTACATGATCGGTTTGCTTACTGAATCTAGTCCATTGTTCGCTATCATTTTAGCACTTTGGCCTCCCTGAGTGGCAATATCTGAGCATGCCTGGACTTTGGGGGTCCCCCAGTCTCAGTTCAATGTTATTATCTTTGCTTTGGCTTTAAAGGTCTCCGTTGGCAACACGATTAAAGTATCTCAGAGGATCTCAGAAGATTACTAGTATTCCCGCTGTGTGCAGCTGACTTTATATTCAGGTGTCACTGACAAATCAGCAGCTTCTTAGTCTCAGAGTTACGGGTCTGAATAAACCTTGAGCCCCTTGTGAGCAACAGTTATCAATGGAATCACTTTTTCTTTCTGTGATAACGCAGTGTCATCTCCTAGAATATACGACCTCTCATATTATCAACCTTGAGAAACTTTCTGAGACTAGCAATGCAAAGCTCTTTCAAAGATATTGTACACATATGCAGGTATGTTCATATGTACTGCAAACACAAACACATGCAAACACATGTGCGCACACACTTAAGGCATATTTATTTTAGATTTACATCCCACTCTATCCAATATATATACAAAACAAAAACCATACATTTCAAACAACATAAAATCCATAAACATAAAATAATAACTGCACAATATTGTGTAGTGAGGTAAGGCTTTGCTTTCTGAAACTCCACAGCATGAACAGGAACTGCGGTGTTTTCAAGGTACCTTGGATAGCGAGTAACGTGGTTTACGAGTGTTTTGCAAGACGAGCAAAACATTTTCTTAAATTTTAACTCGCTAAACGAGTCACGTCAAATACGCACAATATATGCGCGTCACATCACTGATCACGGCGGAACGTAATACATGCATTTGCAGTTCAAGTGCGCACAAGACACGCACATCTCATGCTGAGTGCGGCTGAATGTAATAAAAGCATCACGCAGTGTACACCCGCAGTGTAGTGACTTTGAAATGAGTGAGATCTTGCCATACAAGTACGTACAGTACTGTATTTTCTATTAAAGTTTGGGGGATGTGGAATTAATCGTCCAAGTTTCCATTATTTCCTATGGGGAAATTCGCTTTGATATACGAGCGCTTTGGATTACGAGCATGCTTCTGGAACAAATTATGCTCACAAACCAAGGTACCACTGTATCTTGCAAAATACACAGGATCTGCGGATCCCAGTGGCCTTATTAAGATGACCTCTCTCTCCACAGTGGGTCCTATCCTCAACATTAAAGGTGTTGACTGAGTAGATGACAGGTAGAATTAGTACAAGACAGCTGCTCCCTGTGCTCCTGCGGCATCACCAAGCTCTCACAGGCCCCATACTAGTCTTGTTTCCATAAAATGTGATCTGCTGTGTGACCCTGATAGTGCAGCATGATGGAGCTGAGGGGAAGACCTCCTTAGCAAGTTATTAAATTCTAGATTTTATTAAGTATAGAGTGAAAGCACAGATAGCCACAACACAGAGACAGAGAGACTGCTGGAGACAATGTGCTGCATGGAGAGATGTGGATAATAGCAAGATGGACAGATAGAGAGGCAGAAGAGACACTGCAATGAGAGAGAGGGACTGATGGGGAGAAGCAGATCTAAATGGGAGATAGATCGAGCAGAGCAAGGGGCTCGATATCAGATGATACCCACATTCCTGCTCTGAATCTGGTTCTTTTATCTCAGGTTACACAATAATGTAAAAAAAATGTTTCTCTTGGTTCTGAACTGTCAGAATTTACCTTTGTGTCTAAGCTCTGTGCCTGACTTGCTGTACAAAGCTATAAACAGTGATCTGTAATTAAATGGGTCACTGACTTAAAAGGACTTCACGGGGGAATTGTCTGTGTGCAGAAATGGAGTTTTGACTACTAATTAAACAATGTAATTAAACAGGAATGAAATAAATTATGGAGCCTGGGCACCATATGCTTTCGGGAGGCATTAGGGCCCGAAGAGAGAGCGAGAGACAGGCAGACAAAATGATACAGACGGGGAGAAAAAGAGTGACAAAGAAGAGTGATGGTAAGCGAGGAAGGCATATTTACAATGACAGATATAAAGAGAGGGAGAGAAGGCAACATACATCACATGCACAAACTGCTGTCCCAATATCTCAGACAGGGGAGAGATTATCCGAGCAAAATGGATACAAAGAGAACAGACAGACCGACCTACGAGGATGGAGAGAATAGGAGAAACAGAGGGAGAAGCCGCAGTCTGAACTGGAAATCCAAGAACAAGATTCCTTCACACTGTTAAAAATCCAAAGACAACAGAGATGCACATTTCCCACACTGAACAGAAAATTTTGACTTAATATCTGGCGTATAGAAAGGCAAACTGAAAGAATAATTGCTATTCATGCTGCTCCCGATGATCATAGGAACTCCATGAGCGTCGGGAGCAGCGCAGAGCATTCAGTGCGGCTCCCTGCGCTCATAACCACTATCACAGCTTAATAAAAGGGGGGGGGGGGGGGAATCACTACATTTAGAAACTGTCATGCGACTAAAGTCACCCTGAATGTAAATTGGGCAGAAGAAGGCAGAGAGAAGCTATGATGCAGGTCATCAGTTTTATGGCAATTTAAAAATATAGCCCTTTTATTTAGATAAACTACTATTTGTTCAGATGCATTATTTCCGACTAGGTGCAAGACAAAACAAAAGAACGATCCAACGAATCTGCAGCGAAGAGTCCAACGACAAAAACAAGGAACAAAAACCCTGCAGATGTGATGTACAAGGTACGAAATCTTTATTGGAGAAAATACGATGTAGCAATCCAAATAATGATTCTCATATGTGAAGGCACAGGACTGTGTTTCGGACAACACTCCTTCCTCAAGGGTCCGGGATGTTATAGTACACACATGCAGAGAACCTTATTGAAAAATGAATAACGCGGGTAATCCGTGAACAACAGGCAATGTAGAGCTCCCGTTCTGCTTCAACTTAGTTTATTTGCAAGGTTTTCAATAAGGTTCTCTACATATGTGTACATATGCCTCTTCTCCCTCGAACACAGGAGATTGAGAGGGGACAAGATCGAAACATTCAAGGTACTGAAGGGAATAGACCAGTGGTCTCAAACTTGTGGCCCGGGGGCCACATGCGGCCCGCCAGGTACTATTTTGAGGCCCTCAGTATGTTTATCCTAATCACAAAAGTAAAATAAAACAGTTTCTTGATCATATGTCTCTTTAGCTATAAATTACAATATTATTATTAAGACTTAGCCAAAAGGAAAGATTTATAAACTATAATGAGTTTTATCTCATGCAAAATTGTCATTTCTTTAATGACATTAACTATTTTTTTCTGAGGCCCTCCAAGTACCTACAAATCCAAAATGTGGCCCTGCAAAGGGGTTGAGTTTGAGACCACTGGAATAGACTTGGTAGATAAGGACAAGTTGTTCACCCTCTCCAAGGTAGGGAGAACGAGAGGGCACTCTCTAAAATTGAAAGGGGATAGATTCCATACGAATGTAAGAAAGCTCTTCTTCACTCAGAGAGTGGTAGAAAACTGGAACGCTCTTCCGGAGTCTTTCGTAGGGAAAAACACCCTCCAGGGATTCAAGACAAAGTTAGACAAGTTCCTGCTGAACCAGAACGTACACAGGTAGGGTTAATCTCAGGGCGCCACGTGAGCAGATTGCTGGGCACGATGGACCACTGGTCTGATCCAGCAGCAGCAATTCTTATGTTCTTATAACATCCCGGACCCCTGTGGAAGGAATGTTTATTTGGATTTTCTCCAATAGATTTTATACCTTGTACTTCACATTCTGAATAGGGGCAACAGATGCACCTTACCTCTGTTTTCAATATATAATCTGCTTTTTTTGAGTGTAGGTCATTCTGTGTCATGCTCCAGAAAACACTTTAGAATTGTCTTTTTTCAGGATCTTTAACAATTGGGTTTATTTCTTTAGGCCTGCTTTTAGCAGAGTCCCTTATCAGTCTTGATGCGACATGAAATACAATTGTTATGGTAGAATCATTCTTATTTTGAAGTTTTCACATGACTCCCAGTGGCGCTCCATTGCTCATTTTAAAATGTACTTCTAAGCCATCGTATTTATGTTTAAATCTTTTTATTGTTGAACAGATCAAAGAACAACAGAAGTTCTTTTTCACTCAAAGGCTGGTGAACACCTGAAACGCGCTTCCAGAGGTTGTAATAGGACAGAGTACCCTACCGGGCTTCAAGGAAGGATTGGATAAATTCCTGAAGGACGCGGGGGGTTGAGGGATACAGATAGAGATAGAGATAAGTTATGAAAGGGCTTACAGAGAAGGATAAGGGGATTAAAAGGGCTTAGACGCCGATCACCTTACAGGTCATGGACCTGATGGGCTGCCGTGGGAGCGGACTGCTGGGCGCGATGGACCTCTGGTCTGACCCAGCGGAGGCAACTTATGTTCTTATGTACAATCCTTCCATAGAAACATAGTTCAACAAGTACAGTTTTTAAATAAAACCCTCCCAAACAACCTCCCATTCAAAAACCCTCCCCATCCTGAAATATCTCCATATGCTGCAGACACTCCCTGCCCTACTTATTAAGGATCCGCCTTCATGCCAAAGGCATCAAAGTAGACCAAAAGGGTTCTCAGATGGCCTGGAAATTCTGTCCCTGCAGAGAGGAGAAGTCTGAAATGTTGCATCTCTCCATCGTCACAAACTGAATTAGATAAGAACACCATAAGTGTTCTGTAGGGGGCTCAGGATGAACCCACTGCTACAAGATGCTACGGAGTGCCATTAGCACTGTCCATCTAAGGAATTGTCAGGCCTCTTTTCCTGGGATAGGGCCTTGGTAAAATCCCCAAAAGCAAGGAGACTGAAGGCGCCACAGAGGTCTTCCATATGTTGGAAACAAATTGCAAAACCTTCTTCCAAAAATAATGCAATCTTTCTACAGGTCCAGAACATATCCTCTGTGCTTATCAGATGACCTGTTTGCTGAAATGACTTCCCTTAGCAAAAGTGAGGTTAACAAATACTAGAGACTGGCCCAATAGGATGGATAGAACTGGGATGGCTTCCAGTAGCCCAGAGAATCTAAAACAAACTTTTGATGTTAATGTATTTATGATTGTACCATATACTGTCTCCTCATATGTGTAGACTAGAGAATGAAACGGGGACAAATTTGTCCCCGTCCCCACAGGAACTCAATTTCCCTGTCCCATCCCTGTGAGTTTTGTTGCTGCCCCTGTCCCTGCCCCATTCCTATAAACTCTGCCTTAACTGCACAAGCCTGAAACACTTATGATTTTAAAGTATTTGAGGCTTCTGCAGATGAGGACAGAGCTTAGGCATTGGTGGAATGAGGCATTATGATATCACAATCTGAGCTCTAGAATGTTGCTACTTATGATTTTAAAGGGCTTGAGGCTTGTGCAGTGAGGACAGAGCTTGCAGGAATGGGGCAGGGACAGGAAAAGAACTCGGGGGGGATGTGAAAATGAGCTCCTGCGGGGACAGGGAACAATTTGTCCCCATGTCATTCTCTTGTGTAGACCACACTACAGCCTTATGTGCTTTGGAAAGTCCTATGCTCTCTACATACTTGAGACCTGACAGTGCCTAATTTGAAAAAGCTACATTTAAATCTTACAGGATTTTTATCTGTGGCTGGTCTTTGGAATGGAATAGATTGCATCGGTGAAAGATGCCGAGATGTTCTGATTTTGGACCCTCCCTAGTCCCGCCCAAAGCACACCCACCACATGCCCCCTTGCTATTTGCTGTATTGCAATGTTGGTCATCCCTTTTCTGCCTTTGCCAAATCAGGACTTGGATGTTTTAAGCACATGGACATCCATTTGTGCATCTTGAGACGCCCAGATCCTTGAAAATAAGCTCCCTAGTGTCAAAAATGGTGGCTTTATGTATTGTGAGGTAATACTATAAGAAGCCACTTAATGTTGGAATTGCAGATGTATAAATGCTTGTATTCTAGTCTTAGAATACAATAATGTGCAAATGACAATAATCCTTTTAAGTATGTGCATATCTTTGATAGTGTATATTTTGCAGATGGGCATTCACATGGGTAGAGCACGGGCAGGGCAGAAACGTATGCACATAACTACTTGTTACTTGTATATACTCCAATTCTAGGCATGAGCATTTGCACCAGTTCTACGGCTGGTATAAGTGCTCACCCGGAGAGGGTGGTTGATTCCTGGAATGCCTCCACGGGAGGCGGTGGAGACAAAAACGGTGACGGAATTCAAAAAGGTGTGGCCTGCACACAGAGGACCCCAAATTTAAAATGGTTGAACGTGTGTTTAATGTGTTGTGTGGTGCTCAGATGGCAAGTCCTGCTGTCAAGATCTAAGGCCAGCACTGGGAGACTTGTACAGTCTGTGTCCTGTATATGGCAATTTGGTATAGGATGGGCTAGAGAGGGCTTCAACAGAAAATCCAGTAATTGAAATGTGAGGACAGTGACGGGCAGACTTCTAAGGTCTATGGACTAGATTCACTAAGTAAACCGATCGTGTACTGATCGGTTTGCGACCCTTCTGTCCCCATCATGCATATTCATTGGGGAAATCCTGAAAACCTATCTGGATTCCGGCCCTCGAGGACCGGAGTTGTCCACCACTGGGCTAGGCCATTCCTTTCCAAAGCCCTGTGGCTTGCTGTAGTGGTCATATTGTAGAAAAGATAAGGAGGAGGTGTGATCACCCTGTACTGAAAGGAAGAGGCATCAGTGGCATTGCTTTATCTGGCTCTAAGGAGAAGCCAGTAGGGTGTGATCAACTGTGCCTGAAGGAAAGTGAAGCTGGTTGAGACATCGTCAGCCTGTGTTAAAGAGAGGATAAGCCATTGCAAATATGAACATCCTGCATTTAAAAGAGGCTGCAGCTTGTGGGATTTTTGGTAAAAAGAAGTGTCTCTTGTTTCAAAAGGCGTGTATAATAGGACATAAATGTATTATGCAATTTTGGTTATCAAAAGAAGCACCTAGTTTCTGGCATTGGAGGAATCAATTTCATCGTCTATTGTTATTTGAGACTTGGGAAGTTAGGCATTTGGCTAGGAAACTTCGTATGTTTATGGAAATTTGGGATCCGTATATTCAGAATCTTTCAACAAAGGCAAGAAGTTTAATTCTTAATGATTTACATTAAAGCTATGAATATTTATCTAAAATTCCAGTTCTTTATTTTTATTATTCTTTATTTTTGTCAACTTTCATTGGGTTTGGGGGGTTTAGTAGGATTCCTTCAATAAAATGTTATAAACTAAATTTGGGGGGAGGATAGGGGGAGAGGTGAATAGGAAAAAGGGAAGGGGGTAGGAATTAGGGGGAGGGTATTGAGAGATGTAACGGGTATTTTGGAAATATATTTTGAAGAAATGAAAGATATTTGATGGAAATTAATATGATTAATTTTAATTTAATGATTATTTTATTGTATTATATTATTGAATATTTACAGATTTCTTCAATAAAAATGTTATAAATTAAAGAGGATCAAGCAAGTGTGTCAGTAAGGATGGGAATGGGGTGGAGAGGGCGATGAGAGAAAGAGAGATAAACTGGTGGGGGGATGTGATAGGAGGCTGAGAGAGAGAGTAGTACAGCCAGGATAGGAGGATGAGAGACAGGGACTATATATGCATTTCAAATATATCCATATGTCTCCATGTATACCATCACTAACACTTTGCTGTAACAATATGCACCAAGTAAATCTGCATTTCATTGTTTCAATTATTAATGAATATAAAACAAAACAAAATGGAAAATACGGTGATACCTTTTTATTAGATTAACTCAATACATTTTTTGATTAGCTTTTTGAGGCCAAACTTTCTTCTTCAGATCGGGACGGTATGAGCAAAAGAGGACAATATCGGAATATATATGTGAAGCAGTCAAATGAAAGTCTCAAGGGGAATGATAGGGGTGGGAGAAGAGGAGAACAGAGGGACAGAAAGAAGGGCGATCAGAAGGTGACAAAGTGGAGAATTTTATGGTTAAAATAAAGTAATAGGAAGCCCAGGCCTTTGTTTACATGTCTCTTCTCATTCCTTGCAAAGAACACACTTTAATGAAAAAAAAAGTGCAGTTATCTGAATTAGAGAATGACACGGTGACAAAATTCATCACCGTCCCCGTCCCCGCGGATAACCGCGGGAAACCATCTTCATGTCATTCTTTAAGGAGAGAGGGAAGAATCAGAGTATAATTGGGCACAACCACTGACCCGCAAGCTTTTCTTTGAAGAATGCTGGTGTAGAAGGACCGAGGTTGAAATACACACTAGAAAATGACATGGGATTATTTCCCGCGGTTATCTGCGGGGACGGGAACGGTGATGAATTTTGTCACCATGTCATTCTCTAATCTGAATCTGTAGTGATTTTACAGAAAGGGAATTTGAGGTGGCAACTCTCACTAGAGTGGTGTTTGACCTTCATTTATCTGCCTGCCTGGTCAGCAGGACTCAGGACCGGCTAGCATTAATGTGGAAGCTCCATTCCCACCTGGTCCAAGCAGTGTCGACTTCAATCGTCTTCTGCTGCTGCTTGAGATGGTAGGTGGCTGACTGCTTTTATCGAGAAGCTCGCAACAGGGATGAAGGAAATGGTGACTTGACAGAGCTCATTAATCTGTTATTGTCCATTGTTAATGGAGAGTTCTATACATATGCTGGAGGTGGTGATACTTGAGGCTGCATTTCTATGGAATGGTGCCTGGAACCTGGAACCCTGGGCAAGTCATTTCCCAGTGCCTCTGGTACCTAAGTGGGTACCTGAGGCAGTGGGGAATAAAGTGACTAAGTTCCAAGCTAAGCTCCTTGCAGCAGGAACAAATTATACCAGCTCTTTGAATATTCAGCAGTGATGTAAAATGATAACTATTATTCAAATGTGTTAAAATAAAGTACCGTATCTGTCTTTTTGCTTCAGCTTGGACTATATGAAAATGACTTCTAATGGACTTTTCGAGAGAGCTCATCTTATTCCAGTAAAGGTTATGTAGATATGTGATCATAGGTTTGACGTGCACACAGAAATGCAGTGTTATTTCTTGCAAAAGAGAGGAGGGTGGTACAGAACTTTTACTGGGGGAAACCTCTCCCCCCCCCAACATTTCCCATAATTTAGTTCATATCTTTTCAGCAATACATCAAAGCTAGTTCCTGTACATTCAGGTACACTTTTCCTGTACCTAAGGAGCCCTTGTACTAAACCAAGATATGTACTAATGCACATTTAATGTGGGAAAAAGTTTACTGATAAATGCGTTAATGCGGTGTGTCAAACTTTTTTTTAGCTCTGGCACGTTAAATGGTCTGACCCAGTAAGGTTGTTCTTAAGTTAGGATAACTATTGCTGTTAGTTTTCAAGGACCAATCACATCAAAGAAAAATGCTTGTCTGGGCGGTCATATCCTTATGCACACAGACGCTCACAACATTGACAGGCTCTTGCGTAGGCGGATATACATGTTATAGTATATTCTTAAGAAGAGAATTATAAAAAAAAATAAAATTCTGGAAACTCTTCAGGGCACCACTGTGCCATGGCACACAGTTTGAGAGACACTGCGTTTAAATACCTACGTGATGTAAATGCACATGAGACAAGTCTATTTCCTTTGAAAGGAAGGTCTGGAATGAGAGGGCACAGGATGAAGTCAAAAGGTGATAGGCTCAGGAGTAATCTAAGGAAATATTTTTTTACAGAAAGGGTGGTAGATGCGTGGAACAGTCTCCCGGAAGAGGTGGTGGAGACAGAGACTGTGTCTGAATTCAAGAAAGCCTGGGACAGGCACGCGAGATCTCTTAGAGTGAGGAGGAGATAGTGGATGCTGTGGATGGGCAGACTGGATGGGCCATTTGGCCTTTATCTGCCATCATGTTTCTATGTTTCTAATGTGTTTTGTGGTAATTTCCCTGTTAGCATATGCTAGGGACTACATTCTACATATGGCACCTACAAAAATTGGCACTGAAAGAGAAATATTGAAAACTGTTCTATAAATGGTGCTCAGTTATGCACTTTTTATAGAATAGCACTAAAGCCCTGATTCTATATCAGCATGCCTAGTCAATCTAGGCAGCTAAATTAAATTTTTTAATTGTCTTAATTGGCACTAATTGATAGCGCCATTAAAACCCAATTAAAAACATTAAAAAAAATTAGTTAGCCAGAAGGCACCTGACTCGGCAGGTGCCTACCGTTTTGAACATAAGAACATATGAATTGCCACTGCTGGGTCAGACCAGTGGTCCATCGTGCCCAGCAGACCGCTCCCGTGGTGGCCCCTAGGTCAAAGACCAGTGCCCCAACCGAGACCATGCCCTGTAGGCATTTGTACCGAAGTGCCTATTGGCACCTACCGGCAAGTTGGCATGGTTTGGGCTAGATTTGGAGCAGAGTTTGGGCACAGATCCACTGGTAGGTGCTTAACTTAGGTGCTGCTATATTAAGCCACGAAAAACCTGGCTTCAATAGGTCTATTGGCGCCTAAGTCGATTCTACAAATGGGACCTAACTTTGAGTAGATGCATTAGGTGCTGCTTTTCTAGGTGCTTACCAGATTAGATGCCATTTATATAGGGTTGCCAGATTTTACTATAGTAGAATCCAGACCCCCTAGTTCTACCCATCCCTGTTACGCCACAACCCCCCCCCCCCCCCCACACACACACACTGCCTGCTCTCGTCGGACAGGAGGAAATCCACGCATTTGCAGATTTCCTCCTGCCTGACGCGATTTAGAGGCTTTTCAAAACCTGGACACAGTGTTGGGTTTTGAAAAGCTGTCTGGACCTCCAGACATGTCCTCAAACGGAGGAGATGTCCGTTTATAGAATCTAGCCCTAAGAGTCGGGATCAACACTTAACTTTAGGTTCAGCCATTTACACAACCACTTGGTGCAAATCCTTGCAACCAAATTAAAGCATGAATACCCCCTTATTCTATAACTGCATGTGTAACTTGGGGGAATGCCCCCACTCAATATACCCTAAGGTTACCATTTTTGGGCTGCATAAATCCGGACACGTGGCCCCGCCCTGTTCTGCCTCCGGCCCTGCCCCATTCCACCTTGTTCCCACCCAGTTCCACCTTCAGCTCCACCCCAGCCCCTTCCAGTTCAGCCTCCAGCCACAAACCTCCTCTCTTCTTCTCCAGCAAGCTTCCTGCTGTGTCTGGAGAGTTTGGAGCATGCACAAAGGTGTGTGACGTCACCCGCACATGTTCAGATGCCCTCCACATGTGGCCAGAGTTCACTTCCGTCTGGTAGCCTGGCAATCCTCTAAAAAGAGGACATGTCCAGGTTTTCCTGGATGTCTGGTAACCCTAATCTACCCATGACTCTCCCATTTCTGTGCCCCCTTTTTGGACTGGTGCATAAAATTTAGGTACGAATGCCATACCTAAATCTTTGTGCATAATTAAAACCAATTAGTGCTGGAGGGTCACGTGATGCCGGGCACTTGAACGGACGTGTCTCTCCACGGCTCCGGGCCATGCCGCTGTAAAACTGCACAATACTTTCAGTATTTTTAGTACTACTCCGCTCTCACAGGGATCTTTGAATATATCCTGCTTTGCTGATTAAATCGAGCGTCTTTCTGGAGTGCCTGATACGCGCGATGACCGCTAAACCGCAACGCGGCACTCGGGACAAGGTGAAGCAGCAGGAACCAAAAATGGCGGACAGCCACGAGGTTCCCATGTTCACATTGCAGGAGGCAGCGGTGCAGGAACTAACCCGCTCTCTGACTTTACTAATGGAAGACAAGCTCGCTAAAATACATACATTTATGGAAGATATTAAGGAAAGTTTGGACTCACATGCGGGTCGCTTACAGCGTGCGGAGGATCGAGTAGCACGCCAGGAAGATCAGGCTGCTAACTTCGAGGAACGGCTGCGGGCTCTGGAGACCTCCAATAAAACCCTGCAGGAACGCGTGGATGACCATGAAAATCGAGGGAGGAGAAAGAACTTGAGATTCATAGGGTTCCCTGCAGCCATCCGAGATGTTGATCTTCGAAAGTGCTTGGAGAGTTGGTTATCACAAATCTTGGATCGCCCGGACCCGGGCCTACCGATCCAAATCGAGCGGGCGCACCGCGTGGGTCAAAGGAAGGATGATGAAACTCGACCGCGCCCAGTGCTCGCCCGGTTCCTAAACTTTGTGGTTAAGGAACGGATCCTGGCTCATTACCGCAAAGGGGTGGATTTCCTTTATGATGGTCGTAAGATACTGATCTTTCAAGATTTTTCCCCCATTATTTCATCTCGACGCAAAGCGATGGCACCACATTGCAACAACCTGTACCACCGTAACATCCGAGTGTCCCTCCTCTATCCAGCCCGGGCTCGGGTTTTTTACAATAATAAAGTTCATTACTTTGAGACACCGAGAGAGCTGGAGCAGTTCGTTCTACAGTTGCCAGCACCGGTACACCTTGAGCCTGTACCCAACTGAACCTCTGTGATGGGGGCCGAGATTTCTACTTGGCGGCTTGACCGCATATGTTTCACTTTGAGTCGCCGTTATTGAATGCGCGATGGCGGGCACCAGCTGGTCTTGCTTCAACTCTTCCGTCTGAGATAGAGTTTGCCCCGATAGATGCCCTATGAGGTAGCTGCCCCGCTCACTGGCAGGACTTTTGGGGTTTGGTCCTTCATGTTTTGTTTTGATTCCTGCAATCTTATTTTAGCTGAAGACCTGGCGACATTCTCTCACCCTAGGCTCCTCTTCACCATATGCTGACATGAAGCTATTTTTTGTTCCCCTACTTGTGTGCTTTGCTGGGTTTGTTTCTTGCACTCAGTGTGGGGCGTGGCCTGGGGCTGTTATAAGTTATCTGTTATAAGTTATCTGTTCTCTATTCTTCACTACTTCCTGTTGGGGATATGGGAAGATTATATGGTTCTGGGGGGAGGGGGGCTTGGTTTGCATGCGGGAAGGGGAGTGAATGGGGGGTTTGCATGAGACTGTTTGTTTGGGTGTTGCATGTGGTTTGGGATTGCGGACGTTGGGCCCACGTTGTTCGACTCTACTGTGAAACTGCTACTGCTGTCATACATGTGTGGAGGGGGGATATGGCTGGGACGTCCCCCGCTTCACGTCTTTATATATACTTGCAAGCTTTGAAAATGCTACTATATATGTAATGCAATGACTTCTTTGAATGTAACATCTCTTAATGTGGATGGGATCCACTCTCCCATTAAACGCGCCAAGCTTCTTGCATACCTCCGCAGGGAACGCGCGGACGTCGCGTTTCTTCAGGAAACACACTTCACGGACGAAGAACACTGTAAGCTGAGGCGGGATTGGGTGGGACAGATTGGCTTCGCCTCTTACAGCTCTCGACAGCGTGGGGTGGCTATCCTCATACATAAAAGAATACCGTTTACTATCCAGCAACAGATCTCAGATCCTGAGGGGAGGTATGTTTTGCTGGTGGGAGAACTATGGGGACAACCAACTGTTTTCTGTAATGTCTATGCCCCCAACATTTATTCCCATGCTTATTTCTCTCACTTGGTCACCCTCTTGACCCCACATACTTCCAGCTTACTTGTGTTGGGGGGTGATTTCAATGTGACTGCTAATCCTGCTCTAGATTGTCAACCAGCGAAGGATGCCCCTAGGGAACTTTTCAGTAAAGGAGTGAACTACTTCATGAGGGAATTGGGATTGCTAGATGTGTGGAGAACCCTTCACCCTGAAGAGCGAGATTTTTCCTTTTATTCCCACCCCCATCTGTCCTACTCCCGCCTCGATTACTTTCTTATATCCGAACCTTGGTTTCCCAAGTTTGCCTCGGCCACCATGCTTGCTCCAACCCTATCCGACCACTCCTTAATTCATATCACTCTTCAGTTTTTGCGGTCCTCGGGTGAACGCATCTGGCGCATGTCTCCACAACTGTACACCGACAAAAATTTCCACAAATTCTTTTCCAAAAAGTGGGAGGATTTCCTCCTCACAAACTCTGTCTTAGATGTGGGACCCGTCGTTTACTGGGAGGCCGCAAAGTCTGTCATGCGGGGCCACATTTTAGCATATTCTTCCGCTCTGAAGAAGCGCCGTGAAGGCGAACTCCTCGCTCTCACGCGGGAGCTGCAGGAGCTTCGCCGGGTACACATCTCTCAACTTACTCCTTCAATCAGGGCCTCTTTGAAACAATTGAAAGATAAGATTAATCGTCTTCTTGACGCACGGGCCCAACGCAGCATATATTTTTACAAATATAGACTGCACGCCTGGGGTAATAAAACGGGACGTATGTTGGCAAACTTGGTTAGACCACCCAGGGCCAAACATGTCATCACCGGTATTAAAGACAAAACGGGTCGACTTCACACCAACCCCAGAGATATTTCGGATCAATTTGTCAGTTTTTATAGGGATCTTTATACGGCATCACCGGTCGACTCCCACGCCCGGGAGGATTTTTTCAAAGACCTCCCCCTACCATCTTTATCGGAGGAACAGCAGTGCACACTGAGCTCTCCTATTTCTGGACAGGAACTCCAGGTGGCTATTGGTAAACTCACCCTTGCAAAGACACCGGGCCCTGATGGTATGGGGCCGGAATTTTACAAATTATTACCCCCTACGGTTTTGCCGGCTTTGCAATCCTACTATACCGGTCTTTTGACCGACCTACCACCTGGAGATACACTATCGAGAGCACATGTTATTCTTCTCCCCAAACCAGGCCGCCCACAGAACCAATTGGGATCATATCGACCAATATCTCTCCTCAACCAAGATGTAAAAATTTTAGGTAGCATACTGGCAGCCCGTATGAACCCTTTTTTGCCGGAGCTGATTCACGAAGACCAGGTCGGTTTTGTCCCCGGTCGACACGCCTCTTTAAATCTTTTGAAGGTCTTATCGGTTTTGCAGGCCTCTCACGCAACAGAGGCCAGAGCTCTTATTGCCAGCCTTGACGTTGAGAAGGCATTCGATATGGTCTCATGGGAACATCTTTTTTGGGTCATGGGGCGGTTTGGCATTACTGGTGATTTTGCCCGGTGGATTGCGGCTCTTTACACTCGACCATCTTCGCAGCTTTTGGTGAACGGGGACCTATCTGCTTCCTTCCCTTTAGGACGCGGCACTCGTCAAGGCTGCCCCTTATCCCCTCTCCTCTTCCTGCTATCGTTGGAGCCTTTAGCACAACGTATACGGCAAGATCCGTACCTTGAGGGTCTTCATATGGGGACACACGAATTCCGCATTAGTCTGTTTGCGGACGACATGCTTCTTTACATTAATCATGCGGACACCAATATGCCACGTCTTATGACACTTATACAATTATATGGGCGCTTCTCGGGTCTTAAGATAAATTTTGACAAAACGGAGGCTCTCCTGCTCGGAACGTCGGGTACACCACGTTGGACGGAAACTTTGGGTGTGGGAGTGGCCCCTGGGAAACTTAAATATCTGGGAATCATGTTGTACTGTGACCCCAAGCGCTTATATATAGCTAACATCACTGCCGCGCTTGGTAAGATTAAAACTTTGTGCCACCGCTGGCGGGCTTTGCCGTTGTCCCTTATGGGTAGAGTTGCATTGGTCAAAATGGTACTCTTCCCCAAACTTTTATACCCTCTTCAGACCATCCCTGTATGGGTGTCCTCCTCTGACGAGCGTTCCTACCTCGCTACTATCAGATCTTTTATTTGGCGAGATAGGACACCCAGAATTAGTTTTTCCAAACTTCTCCGAGCCAAGCAGCATGACGGCTTAAACATTCCTGACCTACGCGCATATAATGTGGCAACTTTATTTCGATGGATACACTCACATTTGGCACCTGATTCTCATTCCTCCTTTTCACCTACAAGTCTTTTGGAAACCTGCTGTATCCCCATATCTTTTTCCTCCTTTCTCCATGGTTGTTCTGGGGGGAGCTCTGGTACCCACTCTTCTCCTTTTTCTCCGTCTTTCCTCCCCTTGCTCCATCCCTTCCGGAAGGCGTGGGCATGGTGGCGTGGGAAGCAGAACCGGCTGCCCGGTTTCTCCCCCTTTCTCTCTCTACTTCGCAATCCTGATTTCCCTCCTGGTATGACACGCTTATGGGGTCTGTCTGACTGGGGAGAGCGGGATATCACCGTGGGAGCGATTTTGGACATTGGGGGGGGGGATCTTTCCTTCCTTTTCTCAGGTCCAGGCATGCTGGGGTCTACCCTCCCACCACATACATACATATTTACAACTTCAACACTATATTGCCCCTCAGATTGCTCGTTCTGCTGGCCGATGGGAGAGTGGATCCCTTGACAATATTTTTATGGAGACTCCATCCTCCATGAATACTATTTCCCGCTGGTATTCTGCCTGTCGAGACCATCAACCCGAGTTGGCTCTGGTGGCACTGGCCAAGGAGTGGTCCTCTGAACTGGATAGAACTGTTACTGTACAGGACTTGCATATGTTTTTTCAGAACACTTATCTATTGGTAAAAGCAGTATCCCTTCAGGAGATACAGTTCAAGATTCTTCATAGAGCGTACATAACCAGAACTCGTGGAGTACGTATGCATTTGTGGGCTGACGCTAATTGCGTCCGGTGTACTAAAGATCCAGGTACATTTCTTCATACCTTCTTTGACTGTCCAAATCTTACGTTTTGGGGCCAGGCACATCAATGCCCTGAACAGGTACTTCAATGCACTTTTGATTGGAATTGTGCAGCGCTTTTGCTAGGGGACGTTCAGGACTTAACACAACAGGGTCTGGACTCCCCAGCTCAGAAGTTTATTCTGCATGCTGTTCTTCTGGGCAAATCCCTTGTACTGCAACAATGGTCCACTGCAGAAGCCCCTGGCTTCAATATATGGCTAGCTAGAATGAAGTTGCAGGCCAGATTTGAACTTGACTCTTATGCCTCCAGATCTCAAGCTATGTGGATTACTTATTGTACCCTATGGGAGCGCCTCTTGACTGTGTCCCCCCCTGCTACTGCACCGCCATGATCTTTGTTCTTTGCTTTAGAGGGTTGGGTCCACATATGATGTTTGCTGATTGTAGACTGTACATTTGACCGCCTGTGTTCGGTCTTTCCCTTTTCTACTATGTTTCTTTACTGACAGCTATGGTAGTCTTATTAAACGTGAGTAATGTAGACTATTAGCCCAAATGGATGTGAGTATGTGAAGGATTGATTGTGAGAATGTTTGTTGGTTTGTATGACTGGTTGGTGAATCGTTTGGGGATTCCTGTTTCTCTCTGCATTTCCTTATTATTATGTAGAAAATGGGCACGTGTGAACCATGTCTTTATACCATCAATGCCATTGTTTTGTATGCACAGCAATTTTGTGTACTACCAATGTTTTTATTATCTGCCGCTCTGTATTATTTGCTTATTGCACATGGTTTTGACGGCCTAATAAATATGATATTACAAAAAAAAAAAAAAAAAAACAATTAGTGCTCATAATTGCTCATTAAGATCCCAATTATTGGAATGAATTGTCTCCTTATTCAATTAAATGGCATGTGCAATGTTCAGCACTTTTCGGGAGTAATTGTTGTTTGGTTTGTTTGGGGTTTGGTTTTGGAGAAGAGGCATGTCATAGGTGGAGAATGGGCATGGAAGTATTATTCAGCTTGTGCATTCACATGAGCACACGCTAACTGGATAAAGCAGGGTTAATGTGGAAAGACGTAGCACCTTCTAAACAGGAACAGGTAAATGCTCCCACATTAAGGTCCCCTTTTACAAAACTGTGATAACATTGCTGCCACAGTACATGCACCGAAGCTCATTCCGTTCCTAGAGGCTTCGATGCATTTATTGCATCAGCTTCGCTACCCTAGCTTTGTAAAACAGGCCCTAATTTTTTGCAAGCCTCATAAGCTAATGGAAAGTGCAGGATCTGCCCTCCATCCCCCCCCCAAAAAAATCCTTAAAATGCACCTTAAATATGGACTTAGTACAATGGGAAAGGTCTGCATTAAAACACAATTTTAGTAAAAGGACCCTTAAATTTGAACCTAAGTAACTTGTGCACGATCACAAGGAGCAGCAGAGGGATTTGAAGCCTGGCTCCAGTGGCATAGCGAGGGTGAGAGGCCCCTTGGGCAGTGGCGCCCCCCCTCTTCTCTGCCCCCCTCCACTCCTTCCCTGCCCCTCCTGCCATGCGCATGCAACCCTTACCTTTCCTTGCATCTCTTTAATGCTCCCGGCGTGAGCAACCACTCTAACCTGCTGCTCGCGCTAGCTCTTCCTCTGACATCACTTCCTAGGTGCGGGTCCAGGAAGTGACATCAAAGGAAGAGCCGATGCTGGCGCAAGCAGCAGATTGGGGTTGTTGCTCGCACCGCAAATTTTAAAGAGGTATGAGGGAAGGGGCACGTGTATGTGGTAGTGAGGGGGGGGGCAGAGAGGAGGATGGGTGACAGCACCCCCTCTCCTTTTACTATGCCATTGCCTGGCTCCTCAGTTCACTGATTTACCATTAGGTTAGTCCTCTACCAAACAGCTTTTTGTTGCAGACTGTTAATGATTATTAGATTCTTGATGTAGCACCTTTTAGAGGTACAGCCACAGTGGTTTACATCAGGTACTATAGGTATATTCTCTGTCTCTAGTGGGCTCACAATGCTGGTTACTGAATGGTCTCTTCCAATCCATCCCTCTCTGCTTTTGCTATGCCAAAGCCCGCATTTGTCTTATGCTTGCAGAAGTCATTTTGGGCAAACAGCCAGAACCCATACACAGACGCTGGTAACTTCTGCCAGACAAGCAAAACAGAATCTAAATGAAACAACTTAAAATCAATCAGGCAACTCTTTCCTATTAGCTGAAAAGCTCTGGTCAGCACGTGCTTATTGACCAGATTGGTGGGGGGCAACTTGCTGGGGAGTGACAGTTCAGGAGGACTTCCTCATGATACTCAGCTAGGCACCTGCTTTACCCCTCCGCGCTTCCTCTTCTTTGGCTGGCACAATGGAAAGAAGAGTGGATGTGGTGTGGTTTGTTGTGGCCCCCACCACCACCATGATCACAGAGTATCCAAAAGTGAAGTTATACCTTTAAGGAAAGACAGATCTGTTTCTTACCTTCTGGACAATATCTGCCTCATTAAAAAAAAAAAAAAAAAAAAAAAGCTACCCCCCCATGACAGGTCCCCCCACGACAAATGACAAAAAATCGGCAGGAGAGATGCCTACTCCCTCCTGCTGCCACAAATGTTCCCACACTGACACTGTCCTCACAAGGACCCTCGGAAACCCAAATTTCCTTCCCCAAAAATCAGCAGGAGGGATGCCCATTCCCTCCCACTGCTGTAAATCAACTCTCTCCTGCACTGAGCCCCTCTCACCATGTCCACCCCACCAACTGGCCCCTCCCCTTCCTAAAAAAATAAAAAAATCAACAGTTGGGATGCCCACTTCCTCCTGCCACCAGATGCTTCCAGCTCCTCCAAACCATTCCCACACCTTCCCCATACCTTAAAAATAGATGACATCAGCAGGGACGCCCAGTCCCTCCTGCACTCCAAGCCTGCCACTGCAAAATGGTGAGCTTTCATCTTCCCAGTGCATCATGGAATGCACAGGGAGGGGCCTAAGGCCCTTATTGGATCAGATACCTAAGGCCCCTGCCTGGGAGGGGTCTTAGGTGTTTGAGCCTGCCTAATGCCCCTCCCAGGGGAAGGGGCTTATATGCCTGAACCAATCAGGCCCTTAGGATCTTCCCTCTATATCCCAGGATACAAGAGGGAAGAGCCTAAGGCCCTGATTTGCTCAGTCAAGCTAATGAGGACCTTAGGCTCCTCCTCCTTGTATCCTTAGGCCTCTCCCCATGCAACATATGATGCACCGGGGAGGGGAAGGCCCACCATTTTGGACTGGCGGGCCTCGGAGCAGGAGGGACCAAGCATCACTCCTGCTCTCAACTTCTCATAAAAGTATGGGGGTGGGGAAGGTTTGAGGAGCATCCGATGGCAGGAGAGAGTGGGCATTCCTCTTGTCTTTTTTTGGGGAGGTGAGAAGGGGGCAGGATAGGGGATGGTTGGTGGGGGGTGCCTGGTGTGGAGGGGGGCCTCCGTTGGCAGGAGGGAATGGGCATCCTTCCTGCTGATTTTTCATTTAGATGGGGGGTCCTCCATTGGCAGGAGAGCGTGGGCATCCCTCCTGCCAATTTTTGCTGGTGTGTGCTTGGGGTCCCAGTGCTGGTTATAAATATTATATTAATTTCCAGGCTGAACTTTCAGTAAGACATGTAAGTGACTGGTTTTTTTTTTATTACTAAAAGTGTTTGCTTTTTTTTTGTGCATTGCAAAGCGATGTTAGAGCATCAATCGCTCAGCTAGTTTACATGGCATTTCAATATTAATGATCTTATTTGCATGGCTGGATTGGAAAATGAGTGATCGTGCAGAAAACCACATGGTGAGCTGTTTTTTGCATTGGGTCAGCAAATGTGATCATCACTAAACCAGTCAAAACCAGTTTAGTGACGATCGCTGTCTGTAGTACATCTAGGCTTGGTTCTTTACCACTGCTCCCCTCTAAGCTGTGGGAGTTTTACCTATATTTCTGCCAGTGGGTGGTGCTGTTTCACTATCACATTTTCAGTGGTGAGGGACAGGCAAGCTCTGCAGGACTCCAGGGAACCTGTCTGTCCCTAGTGATTGAAAACACAATATTGAAGCAGTACCCCACATTGGCAGCAATGCATTGCAGAACACCCACTCAGCTTAGAGGGAACAGTGTATGAAACTGAAAAAGATGAACTAATTTTCATAGCATGATATACAGCATCTTGCCTTGATCCTTGCTATGTGTTACCTTTTAGTCTCTTAGTTATTTACTATTAACGCAGGACCAGCCCAAAGGCATCTGATGTTCTAGGTCAGGGATAGGCAATTCCGGTCCTCATGAGCCACAGGCAGCTCAGGTTTTCAGGATATCTTCAATGAATATGCATGAGATAGATTTGCATCTCAAGGAGGCAGTGCATGCAAATCTTTCTCATACATATTCATTGAGGATATCCTGAAAACTTGACCTGCCTGTGGCTCTCAAGGACCGGAATTGCCTACCCCTGACCTAGGTGAACCTTGAACTGTGCACCCCTCCCTCCTGAAAATCTGCTGCCTAAGGTGAGGAATAAGTTGCCTTCCACTAGGCACCCAAAGGGGAGGGCCCCCTTAGAGCTTTAGTTAAGGGGTGTGGAGGGAAGGTGGTTGTCCCAAGGAAATATACCCCCTTCTGCAAAGCCGTGTTAGGCTTTTTTATTGTTAGGCCAGCAGTATTAGCTCTGACGCTCATAGGAATTCCTGTTTGTCTGTCTTGCCTGTTTAGATTGTAAGCTCTTTCGAGCAGGGACTGTTTTCTTACCCTTTGTGACTCTGTGCAGCGCTGCATGTGTCTGGTAGCGCTATAGAAATAATTAATAGTAGTAGTATGAGCGTCAGAGCTAATACCGCTGCGGCCAGCAATTAAAAAAAAAGGGAGCCATAATACAACTTATGTACCCAGGATATATTTAAAAAAAAATAAAATTTTAAACTTTTCAATTGCTGCTTATACACTGCAGCAGTTAAATGATGCAACCTAGGATTGTAATATAAAAAATACCTATCCCTGATCCAGCATACTGGACAATCATGCGTACAGTTTATGATTACATTTTGCCATTTTTTAAAAAACATATTTATATCTGAACTGTAATAATTGTAATAGAATATTTCTCCATAGAATTTACCATACAAAAGAAAAAAATAATAAAGGGGTCGATATTCAAAGTGATATAATTGGTCAGAAATGGCTCATAGCTGTTTAAATCAATTGTCCAAGGCTAACTGGGCACATTCTGTGGTACTTATCAGGATACTGTTGCTGAAAATGCCCACTGTCCAGAGAAGAGCGACTAAGATGGTTAAAGGGTTGGAGGAGTTGCCGTACAGTGAAAGATTAGAGAAACTGGGCCTCTTCTCCCTCGAACAGAGGAGATTGAGAGGGGACATGATCGAAACATTCAAGGTACTGAAGAGAATAGACTTAGTAGATAAGGACAGGTTGTTCACCCTCTCCAAGGTAGGGAGAACGAGAGGGCACTCTCTAAAATTGAAAGGGGATAGATTCCGTACGAACATAAGGAAGTTCTTCTTCACCCAGAGAGTGGTGGAAAACTGGAATGCTCTTCCGGAGTCTGTTATAGGGGAAAACACCCTCCAGGGATTCAAGACAAAGTTAGACAAGTTCCTGCTGAACTGGAACATACGCAGGTAGGGTTAGTCTCAGTTAGGGCACTGGTCTTTCACCAGAGGGCCGCCGTGTGAGCGGACTGCTGGGCATGATGGACCACTGATCTGACCCAGCAGCGGCACTTCTTATGTTCACTTTGTGGGTGTTCTGGAGGAAGAGTCTGCACTTAGCTGATTAAGGGCTAGATGCACTACAGTCAGCGATCGTCGCTAAACGATCGCTTTTATCGACCCGATGCACAAAGCTGCTTACTGCGTGTTTTTCCCCTCAAACGCCGATTTTCTGATCTTTTGGGTCAATATTTAATCTCCGTGGTCACAGTATTTAAAAATAAATCTGATATTCATATTATTGTCTGGATTGTGGTGAGTGCTGCGCTATTATGATAAATGACATTCAGATTACCGTATTTGCCGGCGTATAAGACGACTGGGCGTATAAGATGACCCCCCAACTTTTACACTTAAAATATAGAGTTTGTTATATACTCGCCGTATAAGACTACCCCTTCTTCCGCACACCTTCTGCACAACAAATAAGTACCGTACTGTGGTTGGCTGTATACAAACCTGATTTGATTGGTGCCCTCCCTGTCTCCATCTCACTAGCAGCAGTCTGGTCCACCCTTATCCATATATGGATAGTACCATACCATACGGTACTTTATCAGTACTATAGTTGCACTATGTATTTTATTACACACTGCCTTTAATGTAAACTGTAAAATTGCAGGACATCAATGGGACAGGAGTGCCAGCCCTACACAGCGGCACGCCTCCTGCTCGCCCCCGCAACTTCCTTAAGGGCTAGACTCCACACACGGCCGCATGTGCGAGAGACGTAAAGGGGTGGGGCCAGAGCGCCGCTGCTTCCCGCTGCACAGGATGAAGGAGCTGGCACCCTTGTCACACTGATGTCCCGCCATGGCCCCGCTGATGTCCCGGCAGGTTTACTAGTACTGTAAGCACCGTAAGGAGGTAAGGAAGGAGATGTTAGGGCATGTAAAGTAAGGGCATGTAAACAGTACCCGGCGTATAAGACGACCCCCGACTTTGGGGAGGATTTTAAGGTACTGAAAAGTCGTCTTATACGCCGGCAAATACGGTACTACCCAGACAACTATCTGGATAACATTAGGTTAGATTTTTTTTTTTTTTTTTTTTTTTTTTAAATCTGCCTAACTTTATCCAGATAGCAGTCTGAACATTGTGATTCTCCAACTAACTTGCCCTTTCACCCACACACTGCCTCGGCTCAATATGGATAGGGCTGAGACTGTAAACATTGCCATCCTTGTAGTAGCACTGGATATTCATGTCTAGTGCTTTGTAAGGGAATTGAGCAGATAATTCCTTTTAAATATTGGGCTCTTTTTCCTAGCTTTGCTATCTGGCTATTTATTTTTTCTAATAATCCCACTCCCAGTTTCTGGTTTCCTCCATCTGTCTTCCCTCCTCCTGTCTTCCCTTCCTCCCCTACATCCATCTTTGACACTGATCTTTCACTGTCAGCTTTTTTCTATTTATTTATCTGTTTCTCTACACACTCAGATTTTACCTTTCATTCTCACTATTTAGTCCTTAATCTTCTTCCCCTTTTTTCTTTTGCATTTACCTCTAGCTATCCATCTCCCTCAACTCAGCCTTCCCTTTCTCATCTCCAGCCTCTTATTACTTAGCTGGTCAATATTCAGCTCATGGCAGTCAGCATTTTTAAAACACTGACCACCATGGGTAGAATTAGTCTTAGATATTCAATACCAGACCATGTTCACTCAGTGGCATTGAATATTTGGGGCTAATTTGGCATACAACATAAAAACATAAGAATAGCCTTACTGGGTCAGACCAATGGTCTATCTAGCCCAGTATCCCATCTTCGCGGAGGCCAATCGAAGTCACAAGTACCTGGCAAAACCCCAAATAGTAGCAGCATTCCATGCTACCATCCCATGTCTGTCAGACTATGGAACTTAAACCAGACCCAGCCAATATTCAGCCAGGAGCTATAAGAGATTTGTGCAGATCCCAGAATTTTGGCTAGGCACCATATAAGGATATCTATCCGGAAGCTGACCACCCCCATTATTCTGATCCCCCTCTCTTTCACCTGCCCGGGTCATTGACAGCACACCCCTTCCAATTGCCTTCCTCCCAGAACATCAATAACATTTCCTTTTGATCCCCCCTCCCTTCCTCCCACCCCTGGAGCATCAACAGACTCCCTACCTACCTGATAACTGGTGATCTAGAGGAAAATAGGTAGGAGTGATGCCTGCTCGCTCCTGCCCATTCAAAATGGCTGCCATGACTTCTAGCAGTAGTTGAGAGTACTTTGGTAGTTGATATTCCAGGCTGTGGAAGGGAGGGAGAGGGACTCAGAAGGGAGGTTGGGTTTGGAACACATGAGGCTGGTACCCAAAAGTTATATAGGATGCCTGGGGGGAGGGGAGGGTTCAGGCAGGAGGGACTGGGCATCCCTCCTGCCAGCGATGTACGGGGGGGGGGGGGATTTCCAGCAGAAGGGACTGGGCATTCCTCCTGCTGGCGATGTACAGGGGTGGGGTGGTGGGGTTCCGACAGGAGGGACTGGGTATCTACCGGAGGGGGGGGGGGGTTTCCAGCAGTTACCAGCAATTGGGGGGGGAGGGGGGGTTCCAGCAGGAGGGACCGGGCATCTCACCTACCGGTAATCTTTGGGGGAGGGGGGTTGCCGCTAAACTTATCGTGGCAGTATCACCCATCATCTAACATTCCTACTACTACTGCACTGGTGCTAAGCCATCCCCAAAATTGTGCCATCTTAGGTATATGCCTTGTCTCTCTAGGGCCAGCCCTGCACTTATGTCTGAGGAGATGATTAAATCTTATTGGTGGCTTTTGTGTTCTGCTCTTGCAATGATGTAAGGATGCAAGAATACAAATTTGACCCTTCTGGTTTATAAAGATTATCTTTTGTGGAATGCAGAGAATAATTAACAATATAGAACCTTCTGTATCCTTGTCTAAAGAGTATGTATGACATTATATTAACCTATCAGTTGAAGCCCTTCTGAATTACTTTGACGTCAGCTACATGGATCAGTATTCTTAACTTGCAGTAAAGGCCTTGGCTCACATAATACATCACATTTTTTTCTAAAGTATATGGGATGGGGTTGGGGGGGAGGAAGCTGGGTGTTGGGATATGGGATTGTTTGATGGGGCTTTGTCTTATGCTTATATTGATCTGAACTTTTGAATCTGTCTGCTGTTGTTTTGTTATAATAATAAAAAGATTTATGTCCTTTTTGGATAAAATTAGCAAGGTATAAAGGCACTGCTAGTCCCTACTTGCACTATGTACTAACATAAACGTGGGGGGTGATGTGTTTGATGGCATCAGTAGATAGCAGTATCACTAAATTATAAAAAAGAGTGACACAAATAAAAGGGGGTTTCTTTTGTCCCTCTTTGCTGAAGAGCAGAGGGATAGGAAAGGGATTGCCGGAAGTAGATGCCTGTACTCCTGGAAGTGAGGAGATGGGACAAGGCAGTGAGGCCTAGTAAAGTTCCTCAAGAAGAGGCCATAAATTTAAAGCAATGGTGTGACCCCTGGAGTCTCCTGTGAAGAGAATGGAAGAGGTCTCTGGTAGGGTGCAAATGGTTGCTTATCTTCTGTCATGACTGACTCAGAGGTGTACTTGGAAGAGGGAGAGATGGGGAGAAACCCTAACATGACTTCTGAGATCATGAGTAGCCTAACTGAATGCTTGCCAAGTACAAAGGAAACACCTTGGGAGGAACTGAAGCTTTGTTGTATTTTCCATGTTCCATGCCCATGCATGCATGTTTCCTAAGGAAGACTAAAGGCTGAGATGAAGAGGTTACTGGTTAAAACTGTAAATAGTTGTAAAATATTCATGCCTATAAGATATTGTGAATTGGCAAATTGGCAAGTAAAATGACTACTGAGTTATGGGGATGCATAGAGCCACTGAAAAAGAGGATGGGGAGGGGGAGGTACTACATTAGTGAAAGATCATATTCTGTAATTATATTCTACTAATTTATCACTTATATCTAGTCTGTAAGCTCTAGGGAGCATGAACCAGGTTGCATAGTATACTTATCAGTTCTGACTGCATTATAATTGCTTGGGAAGAGAATATGAGATCTCCCAGAGATGGGCCTGAAATTACTTCTATGGGAACATTTTTCACTATGGCTGAGAGCTGGGTCTAGTGCCTGCAGTCATACTGCCTTTGGCTCCATTGTTAGACATAATCTCAGGCATGGAGGCGAGAGGTACCCCAGCTGCTGACAGTGATAAATTGATCAATTATTTTGTTTTCTTGCTGAGTGGAGTCGAGGAACCTTACACTAGCCTCCCATGCTGTCCTTCTCACAGGCTTGCAAAGGGGACTTTTCTGGAGTTCCAGCAAACAGCAGTAGCTATTAGCTGCATCGTTTTTATTCCAATGTTACCATATGGCCATCTTACTCCAGTGAATTCTGGGAATTAAACATATTGATGATAACTTTCAGAGCTTTAATATGGATTTGCTAAGGGAAGGAATTGCAGAGGCTGCATCCAAGTGTGTAGATTTAGTACAGGTTAGTTCTAAAACCTTGCATCTCCTGAGCTCTCTGGAAAGCTTTCATGACCTGGGAGCAGAAAGTCCAACATGAATCCAGCATGAACCAAATATGCTCACCACAGTATGTACACCACATGCAGCCCTGAGAATTCTGAAAATATTTGACCTCTGTTATCCTATTACAGCAAGGCTGACAAAAGTTAGTAATGTCCAACCAAAACAACCTATTCAATCCATACTGACATGAGTTATGAACCATGGGCAACCTGTGTTGTTATCCCAAATACCTGCCATTATAATCCCTTTTCTCTTGGTCAGACTTGGTAGTGAATGACACGGGGACAAATTCTTCCCCATCCCCGCGAGAACTCATTTTCCTGTCCCGTCCCCACGAGTTCTTTTCCTGCCCCTGCCCCATTCCTGCAAGCTCTGTCCTCATCTGCACAAGCCTCAAATGCTTTGAAATCATAAGTGTTCGAGGCTTGTGCAGTTAAGGCAGAGCTTATAGGAATGAGGCAGGGACAGGGATAGCACCAAAACTTGTGGGAATGGGTCGGGGAATTTGAGTTCCTGTGGGGATGGGGACAAATTTGTCCCCGTGTCATTCTCTACTTCGTAGGTCAACAGAATAACGTTGGGGGCATTATTCATTCACAAAAAGAAACATGGATTTGGTAGCATCTCTTCCTATATGGAATATTTCTACTGGCCTTAGTGGGTCTGAAAGAGATGAGATGCTTGGCCATTGCAGTCTTTGTGACCACCTGGCCTTTGAATGTAAGATTAAATGACAGTGCCTGGTATAATTCCTGCTCTCCTCTATACTTGCTGGTCCCCACAGAGTTCAAAATAATGCATTGCCATATTGACTGAAAAGATCCCTGTGTGAATTATTTACCGGCAAGACTTAATTAAAGAAAACAGCACTAATGCAGGTCAAAGTCACTCATTCTTAGAAAATATACGGGAGCCAGGACTGTGCAGACAATCAATATTCAGTTGCCACAGTCAGCGTTTAAAAACTCTGGCTGCTGCAGTGAAAAAATATTCAACACCACTATGTAGATAGTGGCTGTGCCGACTACCTGGCCTGGACATGGCACGTTCAGAGCCAGAACTCATCTGGATAGTGACAATATTCTATCTGCTGTCCAGGTTACTAATCCAGACAATTAAGGACAGACTAAATATTGACACTATGCAGATAAGTGCTGGGATAGTCATGGCTCCGCCCACACTTTCCCAAGGCACTCTAGAACAGGGGTAAGCAATTCCAGACCTTGAGAGCCGCAGCCAGATCAGGTTTTCTGGATATCCACAATGAATATGTACGAGATGGATTTGCATGCACGGCCTCCTTGAGATGCAAATCTATCTCATGCATATTCATCATGGGTATCCTGAAAACCTGATTGGTAGGGTGGGTCCCGAGGACTGGGTTGAGAATGCCTGTTCTAGAAAAAGCAAACAAGACCATGTTCTAAGCCAGGGGTAGGCAATTCCGGACCTCGATAACCGCAGCCAGGTCAGGTTCTCAGGATATCCACAATGAATATGTATGAGATGGATTTGCAAGCACTGCCTCCTTGAGATGCAAATCTATCTCACGCATATTCATCGTGGATATCCTGAAAACCTGACCTGCCTGTGGCTCTCGAGGACCGAAATTGCCTACCCCTGCTCTAGAATATCCCAATCAGTACTTACCAAATAGCAGGTACTGTAATCAGATAAGGCAGTGTGAAATTGTCTGCCTAGAATTTGAGAGTTAAAAAGCTATAGCTTTCATTCACATTATAAACTGCTCAGTGAGTAAGTGTAAGTAAGAATTGATTAGAGAGAGTATACTGTGGGTATTCTTAAACCCCGGTGTCAGGTCAAAAGCGCACCGGGACAAAGGCGCGCCCAGACAATTGAGCGCAGCACGGAGGTGCGCGCCGTACAAAATTACTGTTTTTAGGGTTCCAATGGGGGGTGTGGGGGGGAACCCCCCCCCACTTTACTTAATAGAGATCGTGCCGCGTTGTGGGGGCGTTGTGGGGGGTTTGGGGACTTGTAACCCCCCACATTTTACTGAAAACTTCACTTTTTCCCTGTTTTTAGGGAAAAAGTTCAGTTTACAGTAAAATGTGGATGGTTACAACCCCCCAAACCCCCCATAACGCCGGCGCGATCTCTATTAAGTAAACTGGGGGGGCTCCCCAACAAAAACCCCCGTCGGATCCCCTAAAAACTGTAATTTTCTTCGGCGCGCGCCTCCATCTTGCGCTCAGTTGTCGGTGCGCGCCTTTGTCTTTCGCGGGGTTGTCTATGAACCTTAAACCCCTCACAGTACAGGCGCCTGGGTGTCCTTTGTGTAGTCCTATGGTATACTGTTTACTTACTTCTTCCCAGGTCCAGAACTACTCAGAATAAACTTCAGAGCAGAAGAATGTATTTTGTTGTAGAGAATGACACGGGGACATATTTTTCCCCGTCCCTGCAGGAACTCAATTTCCCCATCCCGTCCCCGCAAATTTTGTCGCTGTCCCTATCTCTATCTCTGCCCTGTTCCTGTAAGCTCTGCCTTAACCTCACAAGCATCGAACACTGATGAGGTTAAAGTGTTTGAGGCTTGTGCAGATGAGGACAGAGCTTGCGGGAATGGGGCAGGGACCGGAAAAGAACTTGACGGAACGGGAAAATGAGTTCCCACGGGGACGGATGAAAATTTGTCCCCCGTGTCATTTTCTAATTTGATGTCCAAACCTGAATAATGAGCAGTTTCTCAGTCAAAATGAGGAACTGCCACTGGTAAAATTGTGCCTCTGCCTCTTCCCTTCCCACTGGCAGGAGAACCCCCCCCCCCAAATGAATTACCATGCTCCTAACAAGAAGTAGAAAGCACATAGGCGCTGCAAGAATTTCTAGAGCAGACCTACATGTAAATCCCTCACAGACACAGTGCGCTTTCCACCCTCATCATATCTGCACTAAACAACTGCAGTAGCCCAGAACCTAAGAACCTACTGACAGCGGGGCTTTAGAAATATTACTTATAGGGAGCACAGTTCATAAATACAACAAAAGTGAAAGTCCTGTCTGAAAGCACCAGGGCCATTTATGACTTTATACCAGTCAAATTATGTATCATTCCCATCTTGTCTGTCTGCCTATATCAGTGTATTTGGAAACTGTGTGCCCTTGCAGATTCCAGGTGTGCCGCGAGATGCCAGTGAGGAGGAGAGGCGCCAGCACCACGAGAGGTACATCCTGAAAGCAGTTAGCTGGCACCGGCGCCTCCCCTTCTTCAGCACCCCACCCCCGCCAGTGGTAATTGGAGGCTCAGGGCCGCAGCTGGAGGGCATCCTCGGATGCGCGGACATCAATGTGATGATTTCACACATGCGTGCGACATCTGTGCATTGACGTCCATGCCTTTCCAGATGCCCTCCAGCTGCAGCCCCGCATTTAGTGTGCCGCTGCTTCATAACGTTGGCGGCACACTGGCCTGTGTGGTTGGCACGGTGGTGACTTCATAACCAGCATTTAAACATGGGTGACTGGGGCTCACACCGTGGTGTGCGTGGTTCTAGTCACCTTGCTGGGCAGACTGGATGGTTCATGAGGGTCTTTTTCTGCTGTCATTTACTGTGTTACCACCTCAGCAGGTATATGTCTGCTACTCAGGGGCTGATGTATTAGAGGCATATACTGATGACTGAGTGATTAGCTTCTAATGTGAACATATCGAAAACGTTTGGTCCACCGATGCAGTAAGCTAATTATACTCAAATCTAAAGCACACAGAACTTGGGTGCTAATTAGCGGAAGACTATCAGATGATTATGCGCAAATGTTTGCACTAACAGCAGCTTATACTGTACTCAAGTCTCAGCAAAATGTCAACATACACCAGTGGCATAGCCAGATCCAGTATATTTGATGGGCCTTTCCACCTCATCACCCTTCCCCCCAGAGATATAAAAAAAATACATCCTTTTACACCTACCCTGCATCCTCCATCATCTCTTCTCCTCTCAACTCCACGGCATCCCAGCATCTGCCCATCTCCAAACTCTGTCCCTCTCTTGTGTACCTTACAGGAAGCTCCAGCACTAGCCCTCTGGGGCTTCCTTCTGCTACGTCCCGCCAGACAGGAAACAGGAAGTGATATCAGTGAAGGTGGGACACAGCAAAGGGAAGCCTGGGGAGCTGGCACCAGCAGCAAAAATGAATCGCTGCTGGTGCCAGGGCTGCCTGTAAGGTACACTAGGGTGGGTCAGGGTTCGAAGATAGGAAAAGAGATGCTCGGAGGCTGCGGAACTCAGAGGATGAGAGGGCAGTGTGATGCTTTCGCTGGGTGGGCCTGAACCAAGAATGGGTGGGTCTGGGCCCACTCAAGCCAATCTGTAGTTACTCCACTGTATACTTGGTGGATAAATATCAGCCTCACAAAAATTTCTTGTACAGAAATATTTGCAATGCTAATATTTATGCAAAGAAAAACATTCCAGTGCATGCTCAGATAGTTTTTTTCCTACTTGGATCTGTGTGCTGAACCCTCTTCTCCCAAGTTGAGGGTAATGTTATGCTTGCAGCATAAAAAAGAAAAAACTGGCATTAAATCATCTCAAATAACCCTTCTGCCTCTCCTCAGACCTAATGCTCAGGTTCTAGCTCTGGGATCTCCTTAAAGTCGTCTGTGTACCTTTCTGCATAGGGCCTGAATAGCTAATAGCCTCATCAGCATTCCTTGTAATATGCTGTGTGCCACTGTCATATGTGTGGATTTGCGTAGTGTTATCATCTACATAAAACACTTTTCTGCACAGCGCAGTCATAAAATTGCATGCAGATATCTTATTAACTGCACACTTCTGCCTATACTAGCTTTCTGCATCAGCACCTCAGTATCCTACGGTAAGAAATCTGAACTAGCATTTTTGTAAAAAAAAAATCCCCAAAACCAAATCTAGGGTCTTACAAATACTCTGATCTCGTGAATGTTCCTGTAGGAACTGTAATATTCACGATTATGAAGTGTCCTGTGTACCCTTCTCATCTAGAGATCTTCTATCTCACCTCAACGGAGGTGTCATGAATATTGAATGAGGATCTGCTTGGCTCTAGCCCGGAAAGAAACCTCCAGGGAACTCACAGCGCTGTCTCCATCGCCTTTATTCAGCACACTCTCTCATTATGTCCTACACAAAACTGGCTCTGGCTGGAAATTTTTTTTATGAAACAGATAATGAAATTCATATTACATTTTTACTCATTAGTTCTTGGTTTTCCTTTTATTAAAACTCTGCTTTTTCTTTAAAAAAGCAAAGATCAAGCAGGTCACAACCCTTTCTTCTCGGGTCGGAGGTCAGCCATAGCTGCAAGATTTGGAGACTTTTCAAAGTGGCTTTTTGGTTTTGACCTGCTGGGCTTGGCTTCTTCCTTTGGCTTTCTTTGGACTGGTGTGTTTTATTTATTTTTTGCTTGGAAACTTACATCTCCTCCCATTAAATTCATAAGACTACACGAGAGGCCGTTGAAAAGTTCTCAGCCGAACCCAAAAAAGAATGAGGTCGAGCTATGAAACTTACAAGTTATTCCACACTTTTCTTGACACTTTTATTTCAATGATAAGACAAAGTTTTTTGTTGTGTCGCCACATAAGATTATTCATGAGCCATCAATTAGTATAAATTCTACCTTGTATACAATTCAACCAACAATTAAAATATTGGGAGTTATTTTGGATCAGCATCCGACTATGAAAAAACAAATAGATGCTGTGGTATATAAGGGTTATTACATGCTATGGAAACTGCAAACCATTACCTTTTTTTAAGTTTTCTGCTTTTAAACTTCTGATACAATCTTTATTATTGAGTCTTTTGGATTATTGTAATATCGTATATTTAACAATTCCCAAGAAAGACATGGCTCAACTCATACTGATTCAGAATACAGTGATTAGAATGATCTACGGTCTTAAAAAAATATGATCATGTGACTCCATTTTATTGTGAATTGCATTGGCTCGTGTTTTGTTTAAGTTGGGTTGCTTTTGCTATAAGGTCATGTATGGTACCGCTCTGTTTTATATGGTTAACAGATTCTCTCTAGCATTGTATAAATATAGCAGAAAGTCTCATGCCCTATTCACGTTTCCGTCAGTACAGGGCTGTAAAAATAAGAAATTTCTGGACCATACTTTAGCATTCCAAGCAGCTTCACACGACAGAGAATTTTGATTGTTATTGCTTGGAGCTTGTTCTTATAAACACTTCAGAACTCGACTGAAAACTTATCTCTTTTCAAAATACTTGGCCAAATAATTTTTTATTTTTTTTGTCATCCTTAAATTGTTTTTAGTTTATAATCTTAAACCGCGTAGAACTCATGGTTATGCGGTTAAGAAGTATGATGTTATGTTATGTTAAATGAAACGAAATGAAAAATGTCAAGAAAAGTGTGGAATATCGGGAAGGGATAAAACGCGGACCTCACGGACCTGACGGACCTCGCGGATCTAAACCCGCACGTCCTTAAAAATCTGAGGTCCGTGTCGCTTGTAGTTAGTTTCTGGCTCTGACAGACCTCGGTGACAATTTAGCGCTGACGGATCCGTCTCAGCATAGGGAGGGAAAAGTATTAGGATCCATCAGCGCTAAAATGTCACCGAGGTCTGTCAGAGCCAGAGACTAGTGCTGGAGCGGCTCTAAAACGAATCCTTTAAACCGGTTTCCTGCAGCCCCAGTAAATCGGCTCTGACAGACCTCAATGACATTGTGGCGCTGACGGATCCTAATACTTTTCCCTCCCTATGCTGAGACGGATCCATCAGCGCTAAATTGTCATCGAGGTCTGTCAGAACCAGAAACTTAACTACAAGCGACACGGACCTCAGATTTTTAAGGATGTGCGGGTTTAGATCCACGAGGTCCGTCAGGTCCATGAGGTCCGCGTTTTACCCCTTCCCTGGAATATCTTGTAAGTTTCGTGGCTCCACATCATTCTCTTCTTGGTTGGGCCGAGGACTTTTAAGCGTCATCTTATGAGGAGGGTAATTTTATAAATCTTTTATTTGCACGTAAAACACTGGTTTACATGCATTATAAGGCCTCTTACAAAATTGAGTTCTGCTAAAAAAAAAATAAAAAAAAAGTATGCACATTGTAGGTAGGGTTGCCAGACTTTCCGTTTGGAAAATCCGGACCCCCAGGCTTGCCCAGTTCCACCCATCCCACCCTATCACGCCACCAGGCCCGCCCCAGCCCTGCCACCAATCCCACCCCAGCCCCACCCCATGCTACCTGTGCTCATTGGGCAGCGAATCCGCGTGCGAATTATGTCATCGCGTCGTACCCATGCATGCGCGGATGCCCTCCTGTACGAAGGAAAGCTTTTCAAAACCTGGAGAAAGTGCTGGGTTATGAAAAGCCATCCAGACCACCGGACACGTTCTCAAAAGGAGGACATTTACGGGGAAATTTGGATATCTGGTAACCTGAAAAGTAGGCCACTGTTGAGTACTCTGAGTTTGTGGGTTACAGTTACTTTATTTGATATACTGCAATTATTAACAATACTAGTATTTTAGCCCGTTACATTAACGGGTGCTAGAATATATGTCTGTCTGTCTGTCTTTATTTCTGTCTTTCTCTCCCTCCCACTGTCTTTCTTTCTGTCTGTCTCTGTCCCTGGCCCCCTTTGTCTGTCTGTCTTTCTGTGTATCTCCCTGCCCCTGTGTCTTTCTTCTTTTCTTTCTGTCTCCCTTCTTCCCGCTGTCTGTCTGTTTTTCTATCTATCTGTCTCTCTCCCTGCCTCCTAGGCAGCAGCATTTATCTCCCACCACTTCCCTGTGCAGCAGCCAAAGCAGCATCCCCTCCCCCTCCATTTTCCTCCCCCCACACCACTTCCCTGTGCAGCAGCAGTAGCATTTCCTCTATCCCCCTTTTCCTTCCCGCGGTCTGTCCGGCTCCCTTAGTCCCTTACCGCCCCCCCTTCCCTTCCCTTTCCGCAGTCCCAACTACGAACCTGGCGATTCCAGCAGCATGTGCAGCAGTCTTCACATGCTACTTTGGGTCCTTCTACTGCCGATTTACTCTGGCACGTCCCTGATGACATCATCAGAGACGCGGCAGAGCAAATCAAGGCAGTAGAAGGGCCTGAAGCAGCGTGTGAAGACTGCAGCACACGCTGCTGGAATCGCCAGGTTCGTAGTCGGGACCGCGGGAAGGGATGGGAGGGTCAGACCGGCGAAAAAACCTTACCGAGTGGGGAGCCGGCAAAGGAGAGTTTTCTGCTGCCGCGAGTGTGGGGTCTGTTAAGCGCGCATGAGCACTCCTGTGGCCACAGACCTACTGATCAAGGAACATGCAGATAGGAGTGTGCATGCGCGGCTAGTGTTTTATTATATAGGATGGTTAAACCAAAGTGGTTTACAGTGAAAAGGGTTAAAAAAAAAAAATGATCAATAAGAACAAACAGGATAAATCAACCATGACAAAACAAACATAATTTGGCTATAAAGGGAAGGAAATATTTACAATATATTATGGGGAAGAACAAAAAGGAATCTAATCTAATCTAATCTTCGGTTTATATACCAGGTCATCTCACCAGCGGAGCTCTACTCGGTTCACATATAATTAAGACTAGAATACATAGAAGAGGAACATGAGAGAAGTATGAGCTGTAGCAGGGGTGTCCAAGTCCCTCCTCAAGGGCCGCAATCCAGTCGGGTTTTCAGGATTTCCTCTATGAATATGCATAAGATCTATTTGCTTGCACTGCTTTCGTTCTATGCTAATAGATTTCATGCATATTCATTGGGGAAATCCTGAAAATCCGACTGGATTGTGGCCCTCGAGGAGGGACTTTGACACCCCTGCGCTATAGTATTATCGTTTCGTTGATATTGTAGGTAGGTACAGGGCTGCCCAAGTCCAGTCCTCCAGATCTACTGACAGGCCAGGCTTTCAGGATATCCACCATGAATATGCATGAGAGAGATTTGCCTGCACTGCCTTCTTGGTATGCAAATCTCTCTCATGCATGTTCATTGTGGATATCCTGAAAACCTGGCCTGCCAGTAGATCTCAAGGATTGGAATTGAGCAGCCCTGTTGTAGGAAGACAAAGTTCTTACTACAGCTCCTTATGACTCTCAACAAGTCGCAAGGCACTTTATTGCCCAGGCACAAAATAAGTACCTCTCTAAAATATGTAAAATGCTTCAATTGTAGCCACATACAAAAAGTGGTACATCAAATCCTATTCCCTTTACTTGTGTACAATTAGTTGCATGGGGACAGAAATCAAGCCCATCCCCACTGGAATCAAACCCGTCCCCGCCCATCCCTATAAATTTCAGAAGTAGTTATTTCATTTAATTATGCCACTGAATTAAAGGCTCTGGTAGAGACCCATTTACAAATAAGCAAAGGTATTTTATTAATTTGGAAATATTAATTGGGACGAATGCATACTTTGTAAACAGGTCTTTGCCAGAGCCTCTAATGTAAATATAAAATATAAATACTCCAGCTGATGAACACCCCCAAGCTATGTTAATTGAGGACTTCCTCTGAAGGTGGCTGGAGATCCCTTTTGCCAAGCTTGGCTTGCAGCAGTAGCGTCCCCGGGTCACAGATAGTGGCACCTCAGTGGCTCAGAGACGCTATGAGTGACTGTTGTGCTTGGTGGAGGGGAGTTCTGGCCGTCTTTGGAGGAGGTCCTCAGCTGGCGGTACTTGGGGATCCCCACCAGCCACAGCAAGGGTCAGCAAGTACTTCAGCACTGGAAAAATAAAATCAGAAATGCATTTCCTATTCTTTTGAACACAATATAAAGACATCTGCTATATACATTTCCCAAAACTATCATATTTCAGTCAATAAATTCCTTTTTTACCTTTGTTGTCTGGAGATTTATTTTTTTCTATCAAGTTGGTCCCAGTTTCTCTTTTTTCCGCTTTCTCATCTTCTGCAAATTCTTCTGTTGCTGTCCATTGGTTCCTTCTACCATTGTCCAGAATTTCTCCCTCTCTCCCATTGTACAGCATCCTCACTCCCTTCTGTCCTGGATCAATTTCCCTCTTTTTCCCTTCCCCGCTCCTGAATAGCATTTCTTCCTCTCTCCTCCACCCCCATGTGCAACAAATATCCCTCTCTCTCTCTCACTGCCCACATCTCTTTATCTCTCATGCCCTCCCTTGCTGCAAAGGGAGTGGGGAAAGAGAGAGAGAGAGAGAGAGAGAGAGAGAGGAATCCAAAGTGCATCTCTCCAACCCCCTCTACTGCCACATCCAACATTTCTCCATCTCATTTTCTGGATCATGAGCAGCATCTTTCACCCCTGCCCACCAGCCCCCTGGCCAACATTTCTCCTTCTATCACCCCTCCCCAGCACCATGCCACATCTCTCCATCCATTCCCTCCACCACTATGTCCAACATTCTTCCCTCTTAAATCCCTTTCAATCAGTCCCACTTTTTCCTCTCATCTCCCTCTCATCTTTCTCTTCCCCATGCATCTGTACCTCACTCCTCTCCCTCCCTATGCCCTAAAATTCTCTTCTTTCTTCCATTTCCCATGTGCACCATCTCTCTTTCACTCTCACTCACACACTCATGCCCAACAATTCTCCCTATTTTCACCCCACCTCAGCATCTTCCCTCTCTCCATCCTATGTCCCAAGTTTTTGACTCCTTCCTCTCTCCTTTTTCTGTCCAAAGTTCATTCCCCTCCCTTATTTCTATGTCCCAATTTGTGCCCACTCCCTCCTTCCAGCTTTTGTCCCTGGTTTGTGCCCCTCCCAAGTCCCAACGCATGCCCTCTTCTATCCCAAGTCCATGTCCCCTCTCTCCTTTCCTTGGTCCAATGTGCGTGTGCGTTTTGTGACAAGTTTCAAGTTTATTAAAATTTGATATCCCGCTTTATCATTTTTCAAAGCGGTATTACAAAATTAAAATATTACATGAAAAACATCGAATAGGGGAAGAGAACGTAACCAAGGACAAAAAATTAAAAACAAATCATTACTTAATTAACATTGATTAACTGGCACACGAGGTAAAGGGGAGAACTACAGAATTTGTAAAGGAGAGAACAGAAAAAAAAAAAAAAAGGAAAGGAGGGGGGAACACAGAAGTGCAGCCAAAAAGGCTAGAATGGCATAAACTTAAGTGCTATACCGGAGCCATCTAGGTCAGCTGCCTCTTTCCTGCCTTCCAGATGCACTTCTTCGCAGGGCCATTGGCCCTGCATGCTGCATGTGGCTGACCTGGAAGCCTTCTCTCCGACATTAGCTCTGATGTCTGAGGGAAGGTTTCCAGGTCAGCTACTGACAGCATACTTGGAGCACTGCACGCTGCTTGGTGGAGGGGCAAATGCGACTGGAGGGCAGGAAAAGGATGTGCACAGGTATTGGAGCCCCTTGAGGTGCCCACATGGTATCCCCGTGACCATAGGGGTGGCCCATGGGATCCCCTTGGTCCAATGGGGGAACCCTGCAGGATCCCAATCATCCTCATTCCCATGCAGCTCTCTAGTGTACATCACTAAGGGGAGAATTCATCAAGAGGTGCTAAATGCTCAGACACCCATTTTATTCTTGTGGGTGTCACCTTTATACTGAGTAATTTTCTCCCTGTTCTGAAATAGTAATTCTTACTTCCCCCTGTGCAAGAGTATATGCTCGTCTGTATCTGGTATGTCCTATACCGTGTAAGTAATAGTGTAACCTGTTCTGGGCTCTTTTGGGAGGACGGGCTAAAAAAAAAAAAAAAAAAAAAATCAAATCAATCAATAATTAGGTGTTGAGTAGGGTGGAGATTCTGCAGAACCTAGGGGTGTCACAATTTATAGGAGCATTTTATGACATATCTGCAATCACAGACCAGTTGTAACCCTTTCCTTTTTGGTATTCCTAAATGCCCAGTCATGTCTTTTAAATACCTAACCTCCCCTTTTACCAAATGTCAATAGTGATTTTTAGTGCAGGCCGGTACGCTGAATGCTCTGTACTGCTCCCGACACTCATAAGAACTCTATGAGTGTCAGGAGCAGCGCAGAACATTCAGCAGGCTGGTCTGTGCTAAAAACCGCTATCGTGGTTTTGTAAAAGTGGGGTGGGCGAGGTGGGGTAAGTGTATGGTTTGATACCCAATTACCATTTAAAGAGCAGATTTCAAAAGTGGTGAAAACTGGTTTTGCAACTTTTGTGTCCTACTGTATATCTATGGAGCTTCTTAGATTTTCAATCATTTCGTATGGATTATTGTAATTCGATTTGCACTGGTTTTCCTCAGTCCCAATTAAAATATCTACAATCACCTGATAGTACTGTAGCAAGATTGCTTTGTAAAACAAAAAAGATTTGATCATGTGACACCATAATTCATTCTCCCGCATTGGTTACTTGTCCCTTTTCCTGTTATTTTTAAGATTGTCATCTTAACCCATAAAGTTTACTATTCATGAGAGTCACAATATCTGTCTGCGTTAGCAATCCCTTATATATCTGCTCGCACAGTGCGCTTATTAGATGCAAGCCATCTGATTTTGCCTAACCCTAAGTCGTCAGCTTGCCATGAATCTAGACGTCACTTGTCTTTCACTAAATTTATGGACTGATTTACTGCCACAGATCCATAGTGAAATGTCTTTTCCAAAGTTTAAATCATTATTGAAACTCACTTGTTTACCTTAGCCTCAAATTAATCTTGTTCAGACTGCTCTCTTTCTCTCAGACTGGGTGGGTAGACACTCTTGTGAGAAAGGGGTTTTAAGATATGAATGTTCTTGGTTGAATATAGTCTACTTTCCTGTCTGAATTATGGAGTTCTTTTCTCTGCACATAATTTATGTGCTAACATTTTGACCTTCTCTCGATCGGGCATAAATGTCAATTCCTACAGTACAGGCAGTGCTTCTCCAGGCTTTGTGTTAGAATTTTATAAAGATACATAAGCATCTTCCTGCCCACTTATATAATTACCCTCAAGAAGTGCAGTGTTGGATCAGAACAATAGCCCACGCCCAACATCCTGGCTGATAGTCGCTTAGAAGTACCTAGCAGATCTTCATGAGAAGACTCCTTCTCCGTTACAATACCCACATTTGTTTAGTTAAGAATCGTTAATGAACTTGCCCTCCAGAAACTTGCCCAGACTTTTTGTAAATCTCTCTGGCCCACACTAGCATTCAGCTTCATTGATTCAAAACAGTCTATGGCTTTGCGACTCAAATTGTGCCTGTATTTGTTGGGATCCTTATGAAGTTTGTGATTTATGTTGTTTTAAGAAATAGAATGCCATTGGGTTGTGTTCTTTTTTTTTTTTTTTTTACAGATGAACCCAGCCCTGACCAGATTGCAAAACATGCATGTCGGCATAGGGTTTGGCAATAGCTGATAAGAGGCAGCTTAAGAAAAGTGCATGTTTTAAACTAAATAATACGGTAATATAAAACAAATTAGAATAAAGTATGATAGAATAAAGTTAAAGCTGATGAGGAAGCTTGCGACTTTTGTGAAAATTTTATCGGGTGAACCATGTCCCATAAGAGAGCCACTTCTGAGGGCTTCTAAATGAGCAATTGATAAATATATGCCAGAAAGTTAGAGTTCCAAAGGAACAGCCCAGATACTTAAAATGTATGATATGAAATATATATAAGTACAATTATGACTGGCATTGATGTTTAAAGGTATATTTTGGCTTGTCAGTTAGAAAAATCCTTTCACTCACATTAAAGAGATGCATTTGTAGGGAAGGCACAGTCACTTCACTTTGGAGTACTCAAGCTGTACATATGTAATGGCAGCAAGTTTTTTGCCATTTTCAACAAACCTCTTGTCTACACCTAAACTGTCCTGGAACAGAAGCTATATATACCAATTTGCAGCAGCCACTATACAAGGTTCTGCCATAGGTTTTTAAAGAAACACCCAGTGGTATATGCCTTCCTTGTCACCTGACATACTTAATTATGATAGCCCTAACCCATTTCTGCCCCTGTGTTATGTTACCACCTTGGGCATGGGATCTCACAGTATGCGAAGCATAGACTGGGGCACTCAAGAGTCAGGAATGGTACTGGAATAGATAGAGGGACCTGAAACTTGCAGTAGATGGAACAGGAAATGCTGACCTGAAACTGGAGTCAACAGGCAGGTTGCAATCTAGAGCAGGAGGACCAAATTTGCCACCCTAAAACTGAAATCCCTTGAACTTCCAAGTAGCAATGAGCTGGAGCTGGAGATGTCTCTGACATGGCAGGGATACTCAAGCCTGGGGGGATGGGGGGGCGTTGAAATTGTATGGACTATGATTAATGACTGTTGCATCTAGGATAGCTGGGCCTGGGTTGGATCCCTTGCTGTGTGTCCCAGTGCTTGAGAAATGGTCAGCCTTGCTGATCCAGTGGTGGGCTAGGGTAATGTTATTGGTTGTGCTACATTGCTTAAGTTTGGTTCAGGTACCAGGATGGATCTTGCGAGACTGGGAAACTAGGCATCAAAACGACAAATGACATTTAATGTGAGCATGATGGGTATCAAAATGGTAGATGATGTTTAATGTCAGCAGGTGCAAAGTGATGCATGTGGGAAAGAGGAATCTGAACTATAGATATGTGATGCAGGGTTCCATGTTAAGAGTTATCACCCAGGAAAAAGATCTAGGTGTCATTGTTAAAGATACATTAAAACCCTCATCTCAGTGTGCGGCAGTGGCTAAGAAAGCAAATAGAATGTTAGAAATGATCAGGAATGGATTGAAAAACAAAAACGAAAATGCTATAATGCCTTTGTATCACTCCTTGGTACAGTCACACCTTGAATACTGTGTGCAATTCTGGTCGCTGCAACTCAAAAAAGATATAGTGGAATTGGAAAAGGTATAGGGAAGGGTGACAAAAATAATAAGGGAGATGTGACAACTTCCTTATGAGGAAAGGCTAAAGTGGCTAGGGCCCTTCAGTACAGGGAAGTGATGGCTCAGGGGAGATATGGAGAAAATATTTATTCACTCAATGTTTAATTAAACTCGCAAATTCGTTGCCAGAAAATGAGCTAAAAGCAGTTAACTTAACAGGGTTTTAAAAAGGTTTGGATAATTTACTAAAAAAAATGTCAATAGGCTATTTATTCAAGTTTCAAGTTTCAAGTTTATTAGCTTTTTAATATACCGACCATCAACAAGTATCTGGCCGGTTAACAGTAAAATTTTAAAAAGAGAAAGAAAATAATAAATATTTAAAAATAAATAGAGTGAACATCAAAGACATTAACTGGACAGACTTGAAAGTGAGGGTAAAAGGGAAAGGAGGGGAAAAGTTACATATTTTGAGAAGAGGAGGAGAAAGTGGGAGTGGGGTAAAACATATTGGGTAGGGTCGCTTTTTTAAAGCGGTTGGTTGCTTAAAAGAGGAAAGGAAGATAAGAGAGAAAAAAAAAAGATTAGAAGAAGAGAAGATAACTCTAAACACAAGCGAATGCGTCACGAAATCAAAAAGTCTTCAGGCTTATTTTGAATTTATCTAGATGTTGTTCATCTCGGAGTTGCTGTGGCAGAGCATTCCACAGCGTTGGGGCGGCTACTGCAAAATTTATTTTCCGGGCATAATAGAAATCTTTTATGGAAGGAATTTGCAGGAGTTTTTGACTTGGGGAAATCCACTATTTATTCCTAGGATATGCAGCATATAATATGTTTTACGCGTTGGGATTTTGCCAGGCACTTGTAGCCTGGTTTGGCCACTGTTGAAAGCAGGATACTGGGCTTGATTGACCATCGATCTGTCCCAATATGGCAACTCTTATGCTCTTATGATTGCAATGCCAGTTATTTATGAACATCACAAAGCTGTAGTTAAGTTGTTACCACTGAAAATTGGTATGATGTGCACATTTTTTTTGTTACTCAGGCTGGGGTGCCTTTCCTTTCTTCGCCTTGGAAGGAAGGCAGGTGGGGGAGGGTGCAGGGACATGGATGCCTATGCTACTGTCAAAGTCTTCTCTATTATGGTGTGGGCATGCTCCAGGTCTATAGCTGATCTAAAGGCTTGGTTTCTTGTCCTGAATTCCAGGCTCAATCTGGTTGAAGCCCATAATAGAGACTTGTCTTGACATACTGGGACTGGGAGCTTGATTTACTCAGATATTCATCTAAGTATCTTATAGAGGGGCACTTATATGAAAGCATGAGAGGGGGGGGGGGAAGAGAGTAGAGGTAGTTCATATGAGAATCATCTGGTTCCAAGACCACAGAAATATAAATATTCAGGGCCAGAGCAAAGGAACTCCATAGCCAGTACAGCTCAGCTGTGCATCTGTGGCACTTACCATCTGACTGCTTATTTCAATTTGTTACAATGCCCTGAAGGGGCTCAGGGCTGACAGCAATTGAAAAGCAAGGCTAAATCAAAACAAGCCATTCAGGGAAGACAGAAGGAGCATGTTGGATAAATAAGGGAGAGAAGAAACAGAAAAGAAACGGAAGAATGGAGGAAAGCGGGAACAAACAAGAGGGAGGAGGAAGACATTGTAGCAGATCATTTTTATTAAAAAAATAAAAAACAACCCTCAGTTTGAAGGACCCAACAGATCTTCATCCTCCAAGACATGGTTTCTGTTGCCCATGGCAACAGTGAATAAAAAATTCAGTTCTGCCATCTGGGGCCCCAGATGAAGATCAAATTTGGGAATGTGTTTTCTCTGAACTGTCTGCCCAAGTCCCTGCCTGCAATGTGCACTTCTCTCCAAGTAACCAACATAGAAGGAAAGTGAGAGAACACAGGCTGCTGTGAGCAATGTATTTATGGAGGACAAATCAACTCATGTGAAAAATTCTCATAACACACACTATTGAGTTACTCCATCTTTTATATTTTATGATATTATTATTTGTTCTCTTATTTTGCATTTGATCCTAAATTAATTCATCAAAGGATTCAAATTCTCTTGAAGCTCAAGGGCAAATTTCTCTGCCAGACACTTAAAGCATGGGATGGGAGATAAAGGAAAGTTAACGCAGTGGCTTGACAGTTCTTCATTTTTTTGAAATGAGATTCAACAAATGCGGCACGGAGCTGGCAAGGAACCAGCAAACGAAGGCCAGCTTTTATCAAGCTGCGCTAGAGGTTTTTAGCGTAGGCTAGTGCGGTAAACGCTCTGACGCTTGTAGAATTCCTATGAGCGTCGGAGCACTTACTCCATCAGCCTGCGCTATAAACTTCTAACGCACCTTGATAAAAGACAGGGAAAATCAGCTCAGAAAGGGAAAAGGCAAGTTCAATCACACCATATAGCCCTGCCCACTTTTGTTCTTCCTAACTAAAGTTTTACAATCTTAACTGAAAGCCTCTTATTTGCTTTTCCATGTATATGTTTTGACGAGACTGTAAGCTCGAAGAAGCAGGAACTATCTATCATGCAAGCAACTCTATAAACAGGTGTCTTCAACATGCAGCCCTCAAATAGTTGGCTGAAATGTTCTTCAAATCTTGTAAATATGTTAATTTCAATCTTGTCCACTCGATATAGAGGGGCATAATCACAGACAACGTCTAAGTCCCCTTTTGGCCTAAGGCCCTAGGCCAGGGGTGTCCAATGTCGGTCCTCGAGGGCCGCAATCCAGTCGGGTTTTCAGGATTTCCCCAATGAATATGCATGAGATCTATTTGCATGCACTGCTTTCATTGTATGCTAATAGATCTCATGCATATTCATTGGGGAAATCCTGAAAACTCGACTGGATTGCGGCCCTCGAGGACCAACATTGGACACCCCTGCCCTAGGCACACAAAGTAGGCAGCAGGGAAATGACCATTCTTGGAAAAAAAAAAAAAAGTCCAAAATGTGGGGTTTTTTTTTCCCGAGAATGGCCTATCTGTACGTTCAGCAGTTTAATCACCAATTACCCAGACCGCCACTACGTGTATGTCCTTCACTTAAAAGCACGATTCTCTAACTGGTATCTGTCATAAGTAACGCCGGTTAGAGAATCATGGAATCGTCCGTCTGTCCCCCGCAACGCAATGGTAGCAGCAGGAGAGATGCCCAACCTCTCCTGCCGGATCCTCCTTCGAACATGCTCAATCTTCACCGGCAGGAGAGATGCTCAGACCCCCCCTGCTGGACCCCCAAGCCCAACCCCCAGACCCCCCTCCCTGGACCCCCCGCTAACCTTTTTTTGATGGCTGGCCATCTTGGTCCTACCGCCATCCATCCGGCAGGCCCACCTTTGTCTAAATGGTAGGCCTGCCCCTTCCCGGTGCATTGTGGGATGCACCGGGGAAGGGCCTAGGGCCTGATTGGCCCAGGTGCCTAAGGCCCCACCCATAGGAGGGGACAGGGTGGGGACGAAGACTAAGATGGAGTCTGCATGGATGGGGTCGGGATGGGGACAGAACCAGCAGGGACGTAACAGGTTCAGGAATAGAGGCTGCAGGGCTGAGAACAAAACTTTGTCCCAGTGCCATAGACTATTGTAGAATCAATATTAGTATTAATTTTTAATGTTTAATACCAAGTCTGAATAAGCAGGTCAAGGCGATTTACAAAATTAGTGGTATGTGTAAAAGCTTGAAATTGTTTTGCGGCTCTCGGAGCTTTTTCATATTTACCTAGTGGTCCTTTACATGAAAAAAGGTTGGAGACCATTGATTTAGGTGCACTGTTGCTATGCACTGGATGCCATTATAGAATACTAGTGTAAGTTGGCATGGGCAATTGAGCATGCCTTAATGTCAATGGCAGGTGTAAATGGTCATGTCTACATGTGTCAAGTGGTACATATAACTATAAGTTACACACATCACTTGGATCACACCCATGGCTCTCCCATGTTTTGACCACATACACACACCCCTGCAGTTACATGCTGCAGCACTTAGAATGCTACCTTATAGAATATTGTCTACTTGGGTATTACCACTTCAACTCTGAAAAGATTGCAGCCAGTCCATCTTCTTTTCCACGCAACCTGCTTTGACCATATTACTCCTCCATGACCATGTTACTCCTCACTGGTTGCTGGTTTTGATGCTTTCCCATAAGATTCTTCACACCGGTTCCCTTTCCTACTTGTACTCTCAAATTACCTCCTACACTCCTTTATGTCCCCTCTGTTCATTGTTCTCAGTCTGAATCCACTAGTCAGTGTGCTTTTCACTGTAGAGCCCCAATATTATGGCATGCTCCCAGTTTCCATCTGTGCTGAACCCTCCTATTTAAAGTTCTGAGCCTTATCAAAGGCCCATCTCTTTTCCCCCGGCTTTCCCAGGTGTGCCAATGTGACAAGTGACATTGCTGTTTGGTTGAGTGGTTGAATATCTTGTGCTATCTGTCTTTTCTCTTCCATTCTTTCCTTTTTAATGTGATTTGTAGTTTCTTTCTGTTTCAAATTATTTTTATGGTAATCTGTTTTTCTTATTGTGAAAGGGGAAATATTAATTGACCAATAAACATAAAGATTCACATGTACCTATCAATTATTGGCACCTATGATACATGCAAGTGATGTATACATCTAGGCGCCCGTTTACAGAATTACTTCCTATATGTCTCTATACAGTGATGCATGCATCTGGTATGTGGTATACAAATGATTAATGTAATATTCTTCTGCCTGCCTATTCAGCCAAGAGAAGTTTATAGAAGGAACCAATCATGAAGCAACAGCAAAAAAACAACAGGAAAGCTAAAGGAAGCGAAATCAATGAGAGAATGAATGGGAGGAACCATTGAATGAGTCAAGAGGAAGAATCAATTGAAGAAACTATTTGGAAATCCTACGGGTGGCATCAAGAGGAATCAATAGGAGAACCAACTATAGGAGCTAATGAGAAAGCCAATGGGAAGGAACCAATGAAGGCATAAGAAGGGAAACATCTATTTCTACAGAGTTAGTTTAGTAGATCTTTGCATATCTTCTTTTTTATTATTAATCTTTATTCATTTTTAAAACTCACAATAAGTGTAACATATAATACAATCATTATATACTTTAACATCACTTAATATATCATCAAATTCTAACTCGCATCAAATATCCCCCTCCCTTATACCTAACAATTATTCATAAGCAAAAGAAATCATAAAATATTCCCACCCTGCGTACCTTCTAACATCTTTCTCTATCCTTCTGTGTCTTGTGTACTCATAGTTTGCAAAGTATAACTGTTTCTAGAAGCATAATTCTTTAGCTTGCCTGACATTTTGCAAAGCAAAATAGTACTAAGTAACATGGAGTGCCCTTCTGGGATATGAATATGTTTTTAGCTTATTCTTCCTAGATGCAGAGTGGATTCTTTCTTCTTTTTCAAATGAAAGCACTGGAGACTCAAAATTGTAATATATATTAATATACAGCATTACTAATAAGATGATAAAAGAGATATATAAATTGAGTACTCCCATTCTTGAAGGGAGGATTCAATTAGTAACCTAGCGTCTCTGATGCTGATGTTGCTTGAATGCAGCAATGAGAAATTACCTTTAGTCATCTATAATTCACGCACTTGTTCTCTGCTTCCATTAGCAGAGTAAATGCGCAAAGAACTTGGTCTAAATTCAGATGTCTGCAGAGGTACTCATGACTATGCCAGCTTTGAATCCACAGGAATACAAGCCGACAACATACACATGGACAAATATTTAGACGCAGGCAGACACAACCCATTCATTAGGGCTGGAAACAAACAGTCTTTTGTGGACACAGAGATAGTCAAATACCTTGGAATGGTGTAAAATATAGATCTTGAAGTGGTAGGTGATCTGGATACAGTAAAGAAAGACATTTTGTAGGGATGGTTACTGTAAAGCAGTGGTCTCAAACCCTTTGCAGGGCCACATTTTGGATTTGTAGGTACTTGGAGGGTGTCAGAAAAAATAGTTAATGTCTTATTAAAGAAATAACAATTTTGCATGAGGTAAAACTCTTTATAGTTTATAAATCTTTTCTTTTGGCTAAGTCTTAATAATAATATTGCAATTTATAGCTAAAGAGATATATGATCAAGAAACTGTTTTATTTTACTTTTGTGATTATGATAAACATACCGAGGGCCTCAACCACTGCTGTAAAGGGAGAAGGAGGTCTCTAGAGCTTTAGAAGGAATGGGCAGGGTGGAGAGAATGCAGCAACTTTAAGCCTGGCATTCTGACATGGTAAATAGGACTTTACCTGCATACATGCCTTTGAAAAATTATCTGCTGAGATAGTTTAAGATGACAGCATAGTCACATTTCAGACTGTACAGCACAACCATGCAGTCACACATTTAGGAGTATTTTGAAAGACATTTTCACGGGTAAATCATGTTTGACATAGAGAAACAGCCTTTTCTAAATCTGCCTGGGTTATAGTAATTTAGACTTTTACAAATCCAGCCTTTTTGCACATAAGTTTATCCAATCTGAGCAAAGGAATTCTTGAGGGCAGGGTGGGGAGGGGGTCAGTGTTTCGATCTAGATTTTATACTGTAAAATATGTGCGCATGTGTATAAACGAAATATGCTGAGAAATTTATGCTTAAAGAACCACAGGTGTGTCTAGGTGCACAGTGGCAGAGTAAGGGCGGGGCAAGGGGGGCGGTTTGCCCTGGGTGCCATCTTCCTCGGGCAACCATGTGCAGGAGTAAAATTGTGGAATAGCCTTGTTGGCCAAATTCGAAAATGTAGCGATAGGAGTTCATTCAGGAAACTGTTGAAAACAGAACTATTTGTTGATGCATTTCTCTGAGCATTTGACCTTTTGTAAGGATTGAATCTTTCTGCTTTTACTTTTATTTGCTCTGACCTGTTTTAATATTTTATGTATGCAACCTTTTTGTAAACCGTTTTGGAATAAAACGGTATAGAAATTTTAAAAATAAAATAAATAAATATTTTTTTTCTGTACTGATTTTTTCAGCACAATAAAACAGGGGAAGCAATTCCACAAAATCAAACAGGCAAGAGCAAAGTGTAAATATCCAATCAGATTGGTGCACAAAAAAGTGTCTTTCAACTCATCTGATAAATCCAATGGTCTTTATTAATCTAAATTAGCTCATGAGTCGTTGAGTTGCTTTGGATGTATGAGCTAATTTGGATTAATAAAGACCATTGGATTTATCAGATGAGTTGAAAGACACTTTTTTGTGCACCAAACTGATTGGACATTTCCACTTTGCTCTTGCCTGATTTTTTCAGCGGCATATATAGAATTTACCCTATTATGTACCTTAAGAAGGATATGGCAATACTTGAGAGGGTCCAGAGAAGAGCGACATGAATGATTAAGGGCATGGAAAACCTTTCATACACTGAAAGATTGGAGAGACTGGGCTCTTCTCCCTGGAAAAGCGGAGACTCAGAGGAGACATGATAGAGACCTACAAGATCATGAAGGGCATAGAGAGAGTAGAGAGGGACAGATTCTTCAAACTTTCAGAACATAAAAGAACAAGAGGGCATTCGGAAAAGTTGGAAGGAGGCAGTTTCAAAACGAATGCTAGGAAGTTTTTCTTTACCCAGCGTGTGGTGGACACCTGGAATGCGCTTCCAGAGGACGTAATAGGACGGAGTACGGTACTGGGGTTCAAGAAAGGATTGTACAATTTCCTGCTGGAAAAGGGGATAGAGGGGTATAGATAGAGGATTACTGCACAGGCCCTGGACCTGTTGGGCCGCCGCGTGAGCGGACTGCTGGGCACGATGGACCTCGGGTCTGACCCAGTGGAGGCATTACTTATGTTCTTATGCACACAGGCAGCAAAATGGGACGGGCTTCTGGGGTACTGGTTCAGTCAGCATTTTGATTCACATGTTGTCAACAAGTAGGAACTTAGAGGAAGGACAAGGGTAGTAATTTTTAGCTCACCCCATTCCAGTCGTACAGTCAACTCTGCTTAGTGCATGCCCCTTGGACCGGGTTGCCATGTGCGCTTAATAGGAGTGGGGGGAGGCTGTAGTTAAGCCGGCTCAATTTAAATATGGCGCATGGGCTGCTGGAGCCTAAAGTACAGGCAAGCTATGCCCTTCAGCTTGAGTGGAAGCAGAGCACTCACTTTCCAAGCTGTCCTAGCACTCACTTTCCCAGCTATCCCAGCGCTTAAGCAGCTGTGTGAAGCCCAGCCATTCCCAGTCAGCACCTGATTGCATTTAACCGGAGTGAACTCAACGTGAAAGAATAGAGGTTGGACCTATGACATCAGTGTGCATAAGTGGATTGTGTGCTTATCTGAATTGCAAATATCCGGAGTTTACGTCCATTGACTTGAATGTTAAAGAAACGGGACTGTGGTGGTAGGCTGCCGATAACCAAAGCGTGCGCTTAACCGACGTGCACTTAGGTGGAGTTAACTGTAATTCAAGACAAGGTATCAGTAGGTATCTCCAGTGGCATAGTATGGGGGGGGGGCAGTCTGCCCTGGGTGCGGTCTTACTAATGGCGCCAGCCCCCATCCACCTCTCTGCCCCCTGCTCCTTTCCGACCCCCTCCTGCTGCGCGCCCTTCCCTCGTACCTCTTCAATTTCCCCTACGTGAGCAGCATTGCAAACCTGCTGCCTGCATTGGTGGTGCCTCTCTCCGATGTCACTTCTGGGCCCTGGGCCTAGGAAGTTGATGTCAGAAGGATAGCCAACACGATGCGGGCAGCAAGTTTGTGAGGTTGCTCACGCCTGGAAAATTAAAAAGGTAAAGGGGAAGGGGGGCACATGTGTGGCAGGGGGGTTGGGAAGGAGCCAGGGGAGGGCCAGAGAAGAGGGTGGGGGAGGGGTGCCACTGCCCAAGGCTCCACTCACGCTCGCTACGCCACTGGGTATCTCCCTATCCATGAGAGGCTTTCATAAATCTAAGGTGATGAAGGGTTACGTGATTGGCCTGCAGTGACAAGGAGCGGCAGTAGGATTTGAACTCTGGCTTTCTGGTTCATAGGTTGCTGCAGTCACCATCAGGGAACTCCTCCAACCTAATGGGCATTCTGGTATTCTGCTGCCCCTGCTCACACACACAAACGAACATGTAAACAAGGAACATATACTTTGCCTTCTTTAAGCTGCTTCTCAGCATAATCTGGCTTCTATCCAAAGAACGTGACTAATTCCATCTGCCTGTCAGTGGGAATGAAAGCAAATGGAAGTGGAGGGAAGTAGTGATGGAAGAGGGGAAGAGAGAAGAAGGATACAGAGGACATGAAAGCAAGAAGGACAAGTGAGTTTAGACTCTTCATCCTTAGTTCTGAATTGGGGCTCCCATGCAGCAGCAGACACACCATAATACAGACAGAGAAAAAAAGGGGATGCAAGAATGGACAGCAGCTGAATTATGGGAATGGAGAACAGAGAGAACTCTGCAGTTTACTTTCTACCATGTGTTTCCTGCCTCTCCCTTAGTTTGCTCTTTCTTAGTTTTCTCAGTATGTGATTCTAAATGGGGGCAGTGGACGTGGGATCAGAAGACCAGCACCGACTCAGTTTTTCAACTCTGGCACTTGAAAAAAAAAGTATAGCATAAAACATTTAGACTTGTTATTTAGTAAGCACAAATCTCCTGGCTTATTGGGAAAAGGTTTAGCTACAGTCATGATTCTCCGCCTGGGTAAGGGGATGACTACATTTGTAGGCCTTGGGGTGTTGCAGTCCCTAGTTGTGGGTGAGAGAGCATGCTCTGATAATGTGTTATTTATGAGGGGCTTACTCCAGTCCACAACTTCTGAGAGATCAATGTGGCAAGAAAGCAGTCCCAGCAGCTGAAATTGATCTCTGCTGCCTCCTGTGAAGACAGAGTCAAGGTTGCCATACTGAACACAGTTGGACTCTGCCCAACCTGGCACCAGAGCTGCTGAACTCCCAGCCCCTTGCCTTTTCATTTGGTGCTGCAGCAGCTCCATGGTTTGCTCCCCTGGAAAAGCAGAGAGCACCGCCCCATCCATCAACTCCTTCAATGGCAGCAGAGCCCTAATTCTATTGCCATAGCAACCAGGCCTAACAGCTGCTGCTGCTTGCTCAGGCTGGTTTTGCTGCCACTGATGCTGGTTTTTGAATAATTAGAACTGGTGGAGGCAAAAACAGTTTCCGAATTCAAGAAAACCTGGGAGAAACACTGAGCCATGAAGGAAACCCCCCCCCCCAGAGTCCAAATAGGGGGACTAAAGTACTGACCACAAAGTCACCAGGCTGATTCGACATGTTTCACATTGCTTATTTACCACCAGACTCTGTGTTTCTGTGTTGAAAGGGGTCACAGTTATTCTGAGAGGAGGAAAGGGTTAGGCTGGCAAGGTTGGGAGGAAATAAGATGAAGAGTTACAGAGAAAGAAATGGGAGAAAAGGAGAGGTCTGAGATGACGGTCAGGAGAGGAGATGAGAATCAAGAAATGGGTTTAAAGGTGAGAAATTGAGAGGGATCGTGAGATTAGGGTGAGGGAGGATAAAGAAGGAGGACACAGGATGAACTAGACAAAAGTATTTAAATCTGAACTTGCATGTCTTCTCAGGACTTGCAGATTACCAGCTCTTCTGGGTTTGAGGAACAGGAGTGAATCTCCCCATTAGGATCTACCAGATACTTCCAAGTGACTCTAATAGACTACTATTTATTTATAACAAACAAACTGATATCCCATTTATATAGGGTTACCATATAGCTCCAGGAAAAAGAGGACGGATTGAGACATCCGGGTTTTACTTCCGTTGCTTTCAATAGAAGCAAAACCCAGATGTCTCAACCCATCCTTCTTACTTCCACTGCTTTCAATGGAAGTAAAACCTGGGTGTCCCAATCCGTCCTCCTTTTTCTGGAGCCATATGGTAACCCTATGCTTATACCTAAGCGGATTATCCTATGAGACACAGAATGTTAATCTCAGGGACAAGCATGAGTCAAAGCACTCAGAGGCATCTGAATGTAGGAAGCTTGTCCTTGCCTTGGGCATTCCTCTATTTGGCAGTCTGACCCTAGAGACAGGGGCTATTTTGAACCCAGGTTCTAAAGAGACAGGAGCATCTAGGGATCACCCACCTTCTCCACCACCCCCACTCTCTGGAAAGCCCTGGTAGGTGGCAAGAGTGAGGTTAGGTCTTGGATGTCAGGGAAGGGGACAATTGGTGGTGGGGCCATCAGCCATTTGATATATGCCTTGGGGGAGGATTGAGTAGTAAGGTTTCTTTGATTTCAGTAAACAACCTCTTTAAGAGGCTATCTGGGAGCATCGGGCCTTACTTAAGCAGTTCTCAGGGAAGGAAAGATAACACCAGTTTAAAGCTGGCCTTATCTTTTCATGAATAGCTCAGCTTGTAATGTTAAATCCAAGCTGTATTATTTGATTTGCATATTAATTAGGTGCTTTGCATACATTTGCATGCTTTGCATCTAAGTATTATTTAACTTGCATTGTACTACAAAAATGTGCTCTAAGGGCAAATAACACTTTTGCCATTTAACACATGTTATTTGACATACAGCATGCATGGTTCCCTTAATGCACATTTAGTAACTGTCCTTCTGTTCCATTGTTATACTGAAGACACTTTGGGCTAGATTCACAAAGCAAACCGATCGTGTACCGATCAGTTTGCGACCCCTTTGTGATCAGATTTCCCTCGGGCCCCATTCACTAGTGTACCAATCGGTTTGCCACCCTTTTGCGACCAGGTTTCCCTCAGGCCCCATTCACTAACCTCTCCTGCGATCCGCTTTGAATCCGTGCATGCAAAAGAGGTGAAACGCATTCACAACACAAAATTTCACATCCGACTGGGCTGGCCGATCAACTGAAGAAGCGACTGCTGGGGACCAGTCGAAAACGTCTTTCCGACTCTGGAAGCCCTGCTCTCTGTCCTCCTCGCCGCCCTCTCCTGCCTGCTCGCCTTGAATCGCCGCCCCGGTTTTCTCCTTCCCTTCCCCGCCCTGTAAGCCCATGATTTTAAAGCAGTTAAAACCACGGGCTCGCAGGGCTAAAAACAAAAAAAAAATGATCGTGGTTCCGACAGGCATGTGCAGACCATCTACAGATGGTCTGCGCATACGTGGGGATCGCAGAAAAGCGATCCATGCTGGCAGATGGGGGCGTTCCTCCCATCGCTCCCATCTGTATATTTTAGTTTGCTGAATTCGTCGGCCTTGCCCGGATTTGGCCCTGCCCATATAGAAGAGTGAGAAAACTGGCATTATAAAACATTATTAAGAGAAATTGAATGTATTTTAGGAGCCACAAAGAAAAAAAGCCTCCCCCGATATTCATAGACCACAGAATCACACTAAATTGTATGAACACAAAGGGTTATTGGATTACCAAAATAGTTTGAATTAAACACAGAAACAAGATGGCAAATAAGATACACCATCAATAGCGCGCAGGACAGTTGCGCCCCGACAATTCCGCTCTGTCAAATGCGCCCACCGACAAGTGCATGCATGAAGGGAGCAGGATTTTTGGGGTGCAACTGTAACTGTAGTGGGGGGGGGGGGGTTAGCGGCAATCGAGCGCGTCGGCATCCCCCTGAAGGAGAGTGTGATTGTAGGGGGGAAGAGCGGAAAAGAGAAGGCTTCAGGAGGAGAGCGCAAGTATATTGGGGTGGGGGATTCCCCCGAAACCCCCTTTCAGAGTGCACATGAGAAGGCATAGGGGGCGGCGCACATATGTCCTGCATGCAAACGCCGAAGTGGAATTGTCAGCGAGAAAAATGTCCTACGCGCATTTGATGGGTCACTAGCAAATAAAGGCTAAGTGGCCCATCCAGTCTGCCCATCTGCAGCAAAAGCAAAGCAACAGCCTTTTTGCCTTCTAAACGACTTTACATTTTACACATGAAAGTAGAGCTGAACGTTAGAGCCTTCTGATGTTGGAAATATATTGGAGATACATATAATCCAGGGTAGGGTAACCATATTTTTCCTCCCCAAAAACAAGATATGTGGCCCCATCCCATGATGAGAATTCCTGTCCTGCCTTGCTGCATGCTGGGTTTATACACACTGTCATTGCAAGTGCAAATTCGCAAACACCTGGCAAGGGAACCTACAGGCTGTGAGGCTGCTCTGCAAGGGACTAATACAGTCAGTGTGTAGCAATGGTAGCAAAGCAAAAAGTCTATCCCAGCTTCTTGTAGATGTCATTAGTCAAAGGGGAGGAAATGGGAGGCTTGGAAGCAGCATCTATCGCTTCTTTTTATACCCACAATCAGATTTCCTTACTAAGCATGACGGATAACAACTTTCCATAGCTTTGTCTTTCTTTTCATTCCTGGAGGGGAGAGCTCCATCAGAAGCTGAAAGAGCTAACACGTTTGCAAACATCTGAAACTTGGCATATCACCTCGGGCAATGGAGAGACGCCAGCAAATGAAGCAGCCTCTGGATCAGACCCAAAAATCAATGCTAAGGGTTTTCTTTTCCCCACAGTTAAAAAAGGCCCCAGGACTTCTTTAAAATAAAAAGAAACTGGAAAGCAACAAGATCTCCCCTACAACTGCCACTAATAATGCAGGGTAATGTTGAAACGGGAGAGGGCACACTGGGCTTTGGGGGATGCAGGTAATGGGGAGCACCTACTGCTGCTCTCATGTTGACCTCACATAGAAAGACCAAGAATACATTTATCTCTGTATACAGGAAGGCCCCGGGTTAAGAACGAATTAAGTTTTTAAAGCTGTTCTTAAGGCGGATTTGCATGTAACTCAGAACTTGTAGATTTTAAGATTCTTGCTGCTTACTTCTGCTCCCAGCTGACAAAAGGGCCAACTGTCCCAAATCTTTGGAGTGGTCGTGTTGTGGGAAACCAATTCTAATTGAGGGATTACAGCCCTGATGAAACCCGTGCAGGGTGAAACATGTTGGTGACAGGATCCCTTAGAATGGACTACCTAAGCTAAGCTAAGTATTAGCTTTATATTTATAAAAAGTTTTACTTTTATACTGCTGTACTTTCTGAAAAAAATAACACATTCACAAAATCGGAAAGCATAGTTAAAGTGACCCGGTGAGGATTTAATGTATAAATCCAACAACTATGAAATATATTTGAGTGGCTGGTGACATTTCTGAGGGTTGGCTATATACAACAAGATCAGTTGGGAAAATCACGAGGGGGGTCTCAATATTGACCATCCTTTGCAGTCCTTGTTGATATTTATTTTCCCATTTAAATAGACTTTCTTAATAAAAAATAATCTGCTGCCGGAGAAGCATAGGAGCCTATACCACTGGAAATACTGCTCAATGAAATCAAATGAAGCCACGACCGCGTTCTTAAGTACGAGTCGTACTTAAGTCAGGACTGCCTGTATATAATATTCTTGATAATGGTTCTCAGTACTGTGCTTTTTGTGACTGCCAAGGAGTACTGTGAGTGTGAGCTGTGAAAGGTGCACTATCCCAGGACACAATGCAGTCAGATAGGGAAATGTATGCCAAAAAAGTTTGGTTTGATTTGTTTTCAGTTCTGAACCCCGTTTTCTGTACTTCAGATAGAGAAGAATTTATCATCTTTGTTTCATTCATCCCCATGTAAGTCTAAAAGTAGGGTTACCATATGGCTTCAGAAAACGGAGGACGGATTGAGACATCCAGGTTTTACTTCCCTTGAAAGTAAAGGAAGGCAGATTGAGACGTCTGGGTTTTATTTCCATTGAAAGCAATGGAAGTAAAACCCAGACGTCTCAATCTGTCCTCCTTTTTCTGGAGTCATATGGTAACCCTAATAAGGACAAGCAATTTTTGCAATACATTTGGAAATTTCCATCTCTTTGCAATGACACTTGCTCAAAACCTGCAGGTAGGCATTTGTGACAGAGGTAACAGCTCTACAAGCCATTACAAATGCCACAAAAACTCCACAGTGCTCAAGAGACGGGCAATTGGTGTTAGAGGAAGAGTAAGCTGGTGGTTAGAGCACTAGGGAGGACAATCCCACTGCTGCTACCATTACATCAGGTACAATAATTAGACTGTGAGCCCCTTCAGAATCAGGAAAATACTTAGCGTACCTGAATATAACTCACCTTGAGCTGCTATTAGTACTGAGAAAAAGGCGTGAACAAAATCCAAATAAATAACAGTGGTAAGAAGACTAACGGTTATAAACAGGCAAAACAGCAGAACGAGCAAGCTGAGAAGGTAAAAAGCAGCACAAAAATGGCAGTAAAACAAGGCACTTTGAGAAGATTAACCCTTGATGTGAAAGGCCCTATACAAAGCACCATTTAGATGGCTGGGTATGGCTCCCAGACGTCTACATAGCACATAGCGGACTATCTACCGATATTCAATGGGGGATAGCTGGTTGTCTGACACTGAATATCCAAGGCTGTTGACTAGCTACATTGTATGACATTAGAGAATGACACGGGGACAAAATTTTCCCTGCCCCTGCGGGAATTAATTTTTCCGTGCTGTCTTCGCAAGTTCTTTTCCTGTCCCTGCCCCATCCCTGCAAGCTCTGTCCTCATCTGCACAAGCCTCAAACACTTTAAAATCATAAGTAGCAAAATTCTAGAGCTCAGATTGTGATGTCATAATGCCTCATTCCACCAATGCCTAAGTTCCGCCCTCACCTGCACAAGCCTCAAACACTTTAAAATCAGAAGTAGCAACATTCTAGAGCTCAGATTGCGATGTCATAATGCCTCATTCCACCAATGCCTAAGCTCCGTCCTCACCTGCAGAAGCCTCAAACCCTTTAAAATCATAAGTAGCAACATTCTAGAGCTCAGATTGTGATGTCATAATGCCTCATTCCCCCAATGCCTAAGCTCCGTCCTCACCTGCACAAGCCTCAAACACTTTAAAATCATAAGTAGCAAAATTCTAGAGCTCAGATTGTGATGTCATAATGCCTCATTCCACCAATGCCTAAGTTCCGCCCTCACCTGCACAAGCCTCAAACACTTTAAAATCAGAAGTAGCAACATTCTAGAGCTCAGATTGCGATGTCATAATGCCTCATTCCACCAATGCCTAAGCTCCATCCTCACCTGCACAAGCCTCAAACCCTTTAAAATCGTAAGTAGCAACATTCTAGAGCTCAGATTGTGATGTCATAATGCCTCATTCCACCAATGCCTTAGCTCCGTCCTCATCTGCACAAGCCTCAAACACTTTAAAATCGTAAGTGTTTGAGGCTTATGTGGTTAAGGCATAACTTATAGGAATGGGGCAGGGGCGGCGACAAAACTCATGGGAACAGGATGGGGAAATTGAATTCCTGCGGGAACTCATTTTCCCATCCCTGCAAGTTCTTTTCCTGTCCCTGCCCCATCCCTGCAAGCTCCATCCTTAACTGCACAAGGCTCAAACATTTTTAAATCATAAGTGTCCGAGGCTTGTGCGGTTAAGGCAGAGCTTACAGGAATGGGGCAGGGACAGCGCCAGAACTCACGGGATGGGGACAAATTTGTCCCCGTGTCATTCTCTACATGACATAGCCGGTTACTGCTAATATTCAGCAGCTCACTGGCTAAATTTGGTAGCCAAAGACAACCACCTGAAAGAGTGGCACATCTTTAGCCATTGAAACTTAGATGGCGAGCAGCTGAATATTTGCATAACAGGCTATGTTTCAGTCAGCCAAAAATAGATCGATATGGTACCAGTACTCAGTCTGAACTCAACTTATACATTTAACCATTTAGTCCTTAACCCATCTCCAATTAACATGGATAATTCTGTTACTCCTCTCTCAGTCATTTGGGGAAACAGACCTCTTAAAAAAAACAATCAACTTTCTATTTCACGCCTACCCGAACGCATAGAAATCCCCTTAGTTTCTCCCCAGAACACCACCACTGATTTTATCTCTCCTTCAAACATTCCCAATAGTTTGCATCTTAACATAGGATTAATCAATGTCCGATCAGTAAAAACTAAACATCATTTAATCAAAGATTTAATTCTGCAACATTCCTTTGACGTACTGTGTCTAATTGAAACTTGGTTAACAGAAGGAGAGGAGGCTTACCTTTCCTATAGCTGCCCTTTAGAATATGCATATTTTTTCCATCATCGTCGTTTTAAACGTGGTGGAGGACTAGCTATCGTTTTCCGTAAAGCTTTACTACTAGACATTGACTACTCTCCAGCTAATTCATCTATTGAATTTCTACAATTCTCTTTTCAAACCAAGCCTAGGCTGGACGCTATACTCTTATATTTGCCCCCTCCTGTTAATAATGAAACTTTAAACCAACTACAATCACTTCTTCTCGATTTTGGCTCTTCTACTTTAAATCCCTTAATTCTAGGTGACTTTAATATTCACTTTGATGATCCCAATAACTCTCAATCCAAAACGATCCTATCTCACATTGATCAATTAGATATGTATCCACTAATATCAGAACCAACACATCATTTAGGACACACTATTGACATGGCATTTTCTTCAACTTCCCAATCAGATAATTACTCTTTTAACTTTTGCCAATCAGTTCCTTGGTCAGATCATTTTCTAATATCAATATCACATATAGTAAAATACATAAAACCTCAAACCTCCAAAAAAACAATCAATTTTAGAGATTATAACAATCTCTCTTCCAGTATTATTTCGGCAGCACTCCCGCCAGACTTTTCAGACTTTCCTTCCACTTCTTTGGACGACTCTCTCCTTCACTGGACAGTGAATACTAGTCGACTTCTGGATATAATAGCCCCTCAACAAACCAAAATTATTTCTACTAGGAAATCTATTAATCCCTGGTACACATCAGAACTTACTCTTATCAAAAAACAGTTAAGATCTTTGGAGCACAAATGGAGAAATGATAAATCCCTCTCCAACACTGAATCATACAAAGAACATTCCAAATTCTATAAATCTAAAATTAATTTCTCCAAAACAAAATATTATTCAGGTTTAATTCAGAAAGCCTCAAATTCTTCCACTCTTTATCGCATATTAAATTCAATCTCGCATTCCAACAAACGAAAAAACCAAGATAGTTTACTTAATCTTACATCTCAAGATCTTGCATCATATTTCACTGACAAAATCGACAAGATTAGATCCACATTCACCGTTAACTCACCTACTAAACATGACCAAGCATCAATTGAGGCTAGCTCACTCTCTTCAAAATGTTCCTACTTCAAAATTCCAAATTTACTGGAAATAGAATCTGTCATAAAATCCATGAACATCAAGGGTTCCCAATTAGATTCAATTCCCCCTTTCTTACTCAAACGCTTCTTCACTATTTTCAGCCCAGCAATTCATACTTTAATAAGTGAAAGTCTAAAACAAGGTATCGTTCCCGTCGTCTGGAAACATTCACTCATTCACCCTATTATTAAAAATCCCAAAATCAATGCTGAAGATCCATCAAATTACAGACCTATCGCTAATCTCCCTTTTTTATCTAAAATAACTGAGAAAGTCGTGTTCAATCAGATTTCAGACTTCATTGAAAAAACTAACATTCTTCACCCCAATCAAACAGGTTTTAGGCAACATCATTCCACAGAACACTCGTTAATAGGTATGACTACCACTATCCATTATTACTTAGACCATCATCAATCAGTTCTCCTAATCTCATTATATCTTTCGGCAGCTTTTGACACAATCGATCATAAATTATTATTAAACAGGCTTCAATCAATCGGTATCTCAGACCAAGTCCTATCTTGGTTCCAATCCTACTTTTCTGATCGTTCCTCTTCTGTTTCTTTTAATAACACAACCTCTGATACTTTTAATACAATTTACGGTGTTCCTCAAGGCTCCATATTATCTCCACTTCTTTTCAATATATTTCTAGCTCCTCTGTTGACCTTATGCCAATCTATAGGCTTCAATGTATTTGCATATGCCGATGACATTCAACTCTTACATCCTATTGATACTAATAATCCCTCCGACTTATCATCAATTAATATAAAATTAGAGAAAATTCATAATTGGTTAAATGAAAATAGACTTGCATTAAATATTAAGAAATCCAACGTATTACTCTTCCCTTGGAAGGAGAATCTCAAATTAAAGCTCCCTATTTCCATTAAGGGTCAATCATTGCAAGAGGTATACAACATAAAAATACTAGGTGTTATATTTGATCAAAAACTTACTTTTCATGAACACATAAGTAGTGTTATCAAGTCTTCATTTTTCAGGCTCCGTCAAATCCGCTCTGTGTCTCAATTTCTTAGTATTAAATCTCTTAACATTCTTATTCATTCTCTTGTCATTTCAAAAATTGACTATTGTAATGCGTTGCTTATAGGAACAGCACAAAAAGAAATTAAACGATTACAAATGATACAAAACACATCTATAAAACTTATTTGTAAAGCTAAAAAATTCGACCATGTAACACCCCTTCTTAAAGAAGCTCATTGGCTACCAGTTGCCCATAGAATATTATACAAACTTGGTCTGCTTACTTTCAAATCTCTTTTGTTTAAAACTCCAGCTTTCATTCACAAATTATTAATACCTTACACTACCAACAGAACATTAAGATCTGCAGAACAACATTTATTATCTATCCCATCTTTAAAAATAATAAATACGCGCCGTCAGTTTATGTTCTCCGTTATTGCTCCCCAAACCTGGAATTCTTTCCCTAGTTACTTAAGAGAAGAAACTAACATAGAAAAATTCAAAAGTAAATTGAAAACTTTTCTCTTCAATGATGCATTTATAAATTAATTATAACTTGATTTTCAAAAAATCAGCAATCATTTTTTTCTCTTTTTTCCATCACCCTACCCTCCCTTATGTACTTTCCCTATATGTCTCTCCAGACTTTTAATACAATGTAAATTCTCCCCTAATTCCTTATGTTTCCAATTTTGTTGCATTTGTCTTAAGTTGAGTTTGTTTTATTTATTGTAGTAATAATTTTAACAATGTAATTTTATCAAAATGTATATCGCTTTGAATCCAGATAAAGCGATTAATCAAATTTTTATTAAACTTGAAACTTGAAACTTGAGTATTGAATTTCCAGTATCACTATGGCGATCTCCCATGGTCTGTATATGAGGCTGGAAGAGTCCAACATGTTTGCAGAGGGGTAAAGTGGAAACTGTGTTATCCAAATGATGCTAAGGCAGAGTGAGCAGTGGGTAACACTGGGTGTAACGTATAGAAGTACCAGAAGAGAGCCAACATGGCACCCATATTGGTTGTACGGTCTTTAAACTCTTGAATAGTGCTACATTGTTAGCAGGATAGACTGGAAGGTATAAAACTACTTTTCTGAGTCTGACTTCACCCAACTACTCTATGCCCTTGTCCTCTCATGCATGGACGACTGCAACGCGCTATACATCGGACTCACAGCGAAGAACATATGATATGGGGCCCGTTGACATCTTACATTTCTTCACTATAGTAGGTCTTTGAATAGGAGTCAGTTTTGGTTTGTTTTCATATATATCCAGGGAAGGGGGTGTGGAATTTATTTCTGTTTTAATTTTGTTTTTTTGAGTAATTACACTTGGGGTGGGTGAGATGATGGGAGGATATTATTAATTAGAATAGGGTAAGGTGTTAGTGATAATCTATGTTTTTGTGTTTTATTGAATATTCATTGGGTGGGTGGGTGGGAGAAAATGGTTGGTTATGATTACTTGAATGTGCTTTTATTGTATTATTATACGTTACATTTTTATGTATTACATTATTGAAGTTTGGAAAATCAAGAATTAAAAAAAAAAAAAAAGAGAACATATGACATCTCCAGTATGCACAAAATGCAGCAATCAGATGTCTAAAACACCTCCATGCCGGTGACCCCGTCTCCCAAGCTTTATCATCAGCTCACTGGCTACCCAAAGCCAAATGTCGTGTCTTCAAGGGCCTGATGCTAGCATTGAAATCCTTGCAAGCCATCGCACCAGGCTACATGACAGCCAAGCTTCTGACATATGTGCCAAAGAAGTCCCTCTGCTCCCAGGATGAAATAGCCTGGTTGCGCTCTTCAACTGCAAAACAGCCACACGATGTTCCTACTCCCACTTTATACCAAGTCACCGGAATGAACTGTCCCCACAGATCAGATCCTTTGAAGGACTCCTGAACTTTAGGAACACAATAAAAACAGACCTCTTCACCTCGCTCCCCTGTCTACGGCCAATAGATTACAAAGAAATATAATATAATATAACATAACTTCATTCTTCTATACCGCCACAATCAGACGATTTCTAGGCGGTTTACACCGAAGAGAGCTGGACAATCAGCGAAGTACAAAATACAAATAGCAAAAGTACAACATATTTCTTAAGAATTGTCAGAGTAGAATTATTGTTATTAATATAACTTCTATTTAGGAAATGAATTTATCAAACAGTACAGACTTAATTTGTTTCCGAAATGCGCCGTAAGACAGCCTGGCTCCACTGATGTAATTACCCAACCAGGACTGTTTGCTTGAAACATAAAAGTCCTATCCAGAAAAGACCTGTATCTACAGCCAGTAATTATCGGATACTAGATCTTCGGTCTGTCACATTAGGATTAAAACTTATACTGATAAATCTTACACTGTGTGTCAAATTTAACCTGTAATCCAAACTGTATATTATGTATATTGGTATTAGATTCCTAGTATGTGTCAAGTTAGGATAAAACTTGTATTGAAAAACTTGTACTGTAACTATGGCAAATTGTATAATTATGTATGTTAACCCATAACCCGTTCCGAGCTCATTGGAGAGAATGGGATAGAAAATTAATTGAATAAAGAAGAGGGTCAACATAGCAGCATCTTCGTTCATGAAAAGTTTTGAATGCCAGAAATGAAGAACAAAATTCCCTTTTGCCTATACAAGTAGATTTCTCTTTTTTTCCTGTTATTAATGGATAATGTATTATTCAAATTATAATAAAAAAAAAAAAGAGGCATAAAGTTCTAATCCCTGAATAGAGTGTGCTATGAGAAGAGGAAAAAGAACACAGACTGCCCTTTGTCAGCCAGGTTAGCAGCAGTATGTGCTCAGATACTTTGGTAGCGGGCTGCCTTGCTTCTGCCGCATGATTAGTAGTTGGTTTTCACTGGCTACTAATTTTACGAACTATAATCACTTCTTTGCTTTAATTGCCAGATGGCATTTGTTAATTACTAATGGAGATGATTATGCAGTGACATTGTGTCTATGCTCTGAACTACACCATTTTTTATTAACACAGTAAAAGCCCCATGCTAATGACACACCTAATTTCTTCTTGCTCGCAATCTATTCTAATCCAGATTGCTTTTACAATTTCTTAAGATTTCAATGGATGGCGTTAGGTTCACAAAATTCCCCTGCAGAGTTCTTTAGGAGTTGGGCTCTAAGGTGAGCCTCTGACCTCCCAGCGGCCCCCAGGGCAGCAGAAGCCCTTGACTGCAGCTTATAGGGGGCACCTCAGGGCTATCTCCTGCCAAGATACTGCAGCTGGAGGCTCATTCCTATTTCTGTAGCAGGTATCAGCATTGGCATGGACACAGTGGTGAGGCAGGAAAGGTACCATGTTGGGGGGAGTGGGGGCTTCATCAATGCGTGCTACTGTTAAGACAGGTTACTTTACCATAAGTTGTGCTATTGTAGCACAAGATTTCATTGGGTAAAAAGGGTCCTAAAATAGCATGATGGTTGGAAAAATAACCAGTTTTAACAGTAGCACACATTGATGAAACCCCCCCAGTCTACTTATGCTACTAGGAATGTGGGTGAAGAAGTTTCTTCATATTTCAAATTTCTTGAGAGTACAGCGTTTATGTAATCTGGTCACCTAGCAACAGTGTTGTAGTGAATGAATACATTACTGAAGAAAAGTATCGTAAATGAACAATGAGCTTTTCAGAATCAGGTCTCTACGTGGAAATGGCCATCAGGGTACACACTTGGCGTAAGGGAGTCTTGCACACCCACTGCAGAGGGTACATGATGAGATGGCGTGCAGCGGGCATTGACTTGGTGATCCATACTGGTTCTTGGTTTGACCTCAGCTCCTTGGGCTGTGGATGCTATGAAGACAGTTGGGTTGACATAGTCCAGTTGGGAGGGGGGGGGGGGTTGGGTCTCTTTGTAACCTGAGAGGACATCAGAGTCCAGTCCTCTTGGGGGGAAGGTGACCCTCTTTTTGCCTGTTGATGGAAAAGTTACAATCCTTATTTGTACCCTGTGGTTGTGAGTTATTATTCTCTTTACCAATAAAAAAGATTTCAGTTGATGTAAATGGCCCTGTCTAAAGTTAGGTGCGGTTCCTGGTGTTGCACTCTTTTAGGTACAATACAAAGGAAAAAAACACAACCTCACAGGCGAACTATAAGAACAAAAAAGGAAGTGGGGAAAGGACACTGGTCAAACCACTGTGTAGACAAATACGTTTATTTAAAATGTTAAATTTCAGTTAAAATTTGCACAAGTATACACATAAATGAAACGTGGCAGGCATGTTAAGTCCTTTATAATAAAACATATACTGGGGGTCTACACAGTGGTTTGACCATGTTCCTTCCCCATGTTCTTACAGTCTTTTAGGTGACATTTATAGAATTGAATTTGATATGGTGAGCGGGGCGCCACCATTTTGAAGATGGCAGTGTCTGGAAGCAGGATCGAGTGCTGTACAGCTTCTTCTGAGGACTAAGGATTTAAGATCTGTAGGCAAGCCCAGCAGACAGATCTATTAGTGGGGTGACCCAGCAACCGGTCATTTCAAATTGATGCCAAAGTTTAATTTTTGGTATCACATTAAAGGTTTGGGTCTAAATTACATCTTGTAGCTCTTTATTTGACTCCAAATATGTTCAAATTGGAACACCAGCTCAAAAGTTAGATCCGTTTGAGTATTTTCACTTTTTGTGAAAAGGTGGGCTCAGGCCCCCCTATATCCAAAGTGTCCCCTAGTGAGATGATCATTGTCCACTCGGACTGAAGTTGTTATTTTGACCCAAACCTTTAATGTGATGCCAAAAAGTTAACTTTTGCATAATTTTGAAATGAAAAATAATTTTTGCACTATATCAGCACCCCACTAAATAGGACAGCTTAAGTAGACTTTAAGAAGACTCTTCCAATAGAGAATGAAGAGGACTTTGTTATTGCTCCATGGGAGACAGTGCTTGGCCTGATATCTTATAAAGATGAAGGATGAAGGGCCTGAGGAGTATGAGCAAATCAGGGCCTTCCAGATATCCATGTATGTAAAGGGTTCCCATAATCATCATGTAAACCTTACCCTAACACTAGAGCACGGGTAGGGAACTCCGGTCTTCGAGAGCCGTATTCCAGTCGGGTTTTCAGGATTTCCCCAATGAATAGAAACATAGAAACATAGAAGATGACGGCAGAAAAGGGCTACAGCCCATCAAGTCTGCCCACTCTGCTTACCCACCCCCTGTCTATGCCCTAATGACCCAATTTCCTTATCTTGACCCTCGTAGGGATCCCACATGGGTATCCCATTTATTCTTAAAGTCTGGCATGCTGTCTGCCTCGATCACCTGCACTGGAAGCTTGTTCCAATGATCAACCACTCTCTCTGTGAAGAAATACTTTCTGGTGTCGCCATGAAATTTTCCGCCCCTGAGTTTGAGCGGGTGCCCTCTTGTGGCCGAGGGTCCCTTGAGAAAGAAAATATCATCTTTCACTTCGACACGTCCCGTGAGGTACTTAAATGTTTCGATCATGTCTCCCCTCTCCCTACGTTCCTCGAGAGTGTAGAGCTGCAATTTGTTCAGTCTCTCTTCGTACGAGAGACCCTTGAGCCCCGAGATCATCCTGGTGGCCGTCCGCTGAACCGATTCAATTCTGCGCACATCTTTACTGTAATGTGGCCTCCAGAATTGCACACAGTACTCCAGATGAGGTCTCACCATGGCCCTGTACAACGGCATTATGACTTCAGGCTTTCGGCTGACGAAACTTCTATTGATACAACCCAATATCTGCCTTGCCTTAGATGAAGCCTTCTCCACTTGATTGGCAGTTTTCATGTCTGCACTGATGATTACTCCTAAATCTCGTTCTGCTGAAGTCCTAGTTAAAGTTTCTCCGTTCAAGAAGTACGTCCTGCATGGATTTCCGCTTCCGAGGTGCATGACCTTACATTTCTTAGCATTGAAGCCTAGCTGCCAGGTTGAGGACCAACTTTCCAATGTAAGCAGGTCCTGCGCCATATAATTCTGTAAACTGCATTCACTTACTATATTACATAGTTTGGTGTCATCGGCGAATAGTGTTATTTTACCTTGAAGCCCTTGAGTCAGATCCCCTATGAATATGTTGAAAAGGAGTGCACTCCACTGGTAACCTCCGATGTTTTAGAGAGGGTACCATTAACCACCACCCTCTGAAGTCTGCCACTCAGCCAATCATTGACCCATGCAGTTAGTGTCTCTCCTAACCCCATCGATTCCATCTTGCTTAGCAGCCTGCGGTGTGGGACACTGTCAAAAGCTTTACTGAAGTCCAGGTACACGAAGTCCAAAGACTCTCCCAAGTCCAACTTTCTTGTTACCCAGTCAAAGAAGCTGATGAGATTGGATTGGCAGGACCTACCCTTGGTGAATCCATGCTGACTGGGATCCCGAAGATTCCCTTCATTCAAGATCGTGTCCAATTTGCTTTTAATTAGTGTTTCCATGAGTTTGCACACTATTGATGTGAGACTCACCGGTCTATAATTCGCAGCCTCTGCCCTGCAACCCTTTTTATGCAGAGGAACGACATTAGCTAATTTCCAGTCCAGGGGAACTTTCCCCTTACTTAGGGAGAGATTGAATAGCTCAGCCAACGGTTTCGCCAGGACATCGCTCAATTCTCTGAGCACTCTTGGGTGCAAATTGTCTGGTCCCATGGCTTTGTTCACCTTGAGTCTTGCCAGTTCACTGTAAACTTCACCTGGTGTGAACTCAAAATTCTGAAACGGGTCTTCTGTGATTTGTGTTGCCTTCAACTGCGGACCGTGTGCCGGTGCCTCACAGGTGAAGACTGAGCAGAAGTATTCATTCAGTAGTTCGGCTTTATCAGAATCTGCTTCCACGTAAGTTCCGTCCGGTCTTCTAAGGGGTACTATCCCGCCTGTGTTCCTTTTTCTGTCACTAATTTACCTGAAGAAGGATTTGTCCCCCTTTTTAATGTTTTTTGCCAGAATTTCTTCCACTCGAAGTTTTGCCTCCCTAACTGCCATTTTGACCGCTGTAGACCTGGTCCTATATTCTACTTTTGCCTCTCTTTTCTCCGTGCGCTTGTAGGAGAGAAATGCTTTTTTCTTCTCCTTAATGAGGTGCGAGGTCTCCGCGGTAAACCATTGGGGTTTATTGTTTCTTTGTCGTTTATTTACTGATTTTATGAAGTGGCTAGTTGCTTCATGTATGGTTGATTTCAGAGTTAACCACTTAGCTTCTACATCATCGGTCTCCGCTTGGTCCTGCAGCGTCCGATGGACGAAATCGCATGAGATCTATTTGCATGCACTGCTTTCAATGCATATTCATTGTGGAAATCGGCTCTTGAGGACCGGAGTTCCCTACCCTTGCGCTAGAGATACCAAGTGAATCTTTTAATTGTAGTGAGGGGGGGTCCCCTCAAAAAGACAAAATAGCACCCACTGTGGATTGTTATTGGGGAACGCAATTGTCAGAGCGCATTTGATGGGTCACCTCCCCATTCAATGCACGCATTTGTCATGTGTGCAATAGTCGGGGCACATTTGTCAGGGTGCAATTGTCATGCGCGCATTTGACGGGTCACCGTTTTATTTGGAGAGTCCATTGTCCCATCCCCACTGTGCTTCCACTGTGCACTGTTTTCTGGATTTGGTTCCTGTCAGCTACAGGGTCCTGTCAGAACGTTTTGAAAAAGAGACTTTTCTGTATATGCCGGTATTTTCCTTTCCTTTTGAGTTAATAAAGAAGTTTCATTTACCCCCCATGGTCATACCTGGCTGTTTCTGTACTGGCCCAGACCCAATCCCTGCTTGTGTTGCTACTGTACCAAATTGTTTATATCTTGAGATTTTTCCCAAGTCTACTTTGTTAATATTCAACTTTTCCTCCAGGAATTCAAACTGGGAATCTATCAGGTCCAGTGTTCCATTTCCAGCAGTGTCCAATATGAGTCACGGGTGCCTGGCAATGTGCCAAGGGAGTAGAGAAAATTTTATGCTGTTTACTCTATTTGTAATCCATGATTTTAGAAGTCTATGTTAAGATTTTAAACTGTTTATTTTATTTTGTTTACTTCCGTGTAGCGCCTCAAACTCCACTTGGCGAGGATTTGGTGGGATATTACATATGATTACACACAACACCATTTATATATGATAATAACAATAATAATGATCAAATTGTAATCTTCAAGAAGCAGGGACTGTTTTTTTTTTTAACATGCCTATAATGTTTCATGTACACTTGGTAGTACAATGCAAAGAATTTTATAATAATATAATCATTAGGAACGGCGGGTTCAGGTTTTGTCCTGGTTTTCAGTCCTTATCATAAATAAGGACCCTACTGGAATTCAGTGACTCCTAGGTTTCACCTCAAGTCTGGAGTATCTCCAGGATTTTATAAGAATGTCCTGCTTTCAGGGACAATTTACAAAGTATGGTGAAAATGAAGAGGATGCTTGACCAGCACTGAAATAGATGAAAGGACAATGAAAAAGGAAGGGAATTGGGACTTGTATACAACCTCTTTGCTGCTTTGGTCTTTCTAAGCACTGGAGGATTAAGTGACTCACCCAGGATTTTGATCTTACAACTAGAGAGCCCCAGCTCTTCCCAAGTACTTTTGAATCAGTCTTGAGGTGTGTCTTTGCTGATGCTTCCTACCTGTCTTGTACAGACCCCTAAACACTCCAGAATGGCTGAAATGTGCCTTCTTTCGGGGGATCAGTGCAATACTGTCACTTCACCATGGCACCTTCTTCTACAGGTGCTGGGATTACACATTTAAGACATTTATGCAGTAATCCTTATTTTTCCTGCATTAAGGGCCCCTTTTAAAGCTGTGGTATCGAGTACTGGCACGCAAATGTAACACAGCCCATAGGAACTGAATGGGCTGCGTCGTATGCACTATGCAGAACTCGCTATCATGGCTTTGAAAAAGGAGCCCTAACTAGACTTAGAGGATGCAGAAAAATGGGTGGGCTGTTGGTTTGGGGGGGGGGGGGGGAAATGCTCATAGTGACTGCAGTGTCAGTGCTGGAGTATTTTCAAAGTCAATGCCTCTGTGAAGACTTTGTTTTCTTTGAAAATCAGCTTTTACCTGTAGCTGCACCAAGGCATCGGAAGTCATTTTGTCTCAATAAATGGTAAACAATTCTCCGTGACCTTTCCCTATCAAACCAGTCTCATCTTGGACATAAGGTGCAGTGCTCACTGTCTGACTGAAGTTTTATAGAGGCAGATAAAAGCCATTATTGCCAGGGCGAGGTGTTTCCAAGCAGCAGGAAGAATAAATATTTGGAAAACAGTAAAACCTGATGGGTTGACAGGAAAGGTTCTCTCTTTTGACTGCATTTTTATTTTTTGTAGTTTACAATTTGCTATTGCCAACACGTAATTAGGCCATTGGAGAGGGAAAGGATTGTTATTATATGGGCCAAACATTCCCCTGTATTGATCTAGTATTTTACACTATTTTCATTATTTAAAGAGACGAGATATGGTGATATGGTGAATGCAGCCCTGGGTTTCAATCCCTCTGGGGTTCCTGAGCTTTGTTGTTGTCTTCAGCTATTCTTTGTTTGAAGGGTCTCCTTCCTCCCCCTTTTCTGCCTTCCATGGAGATTTTTCTGAAAGCTGGAGGAGTGTGTGGCGCAGTGGTTGGAGCTACAGCCTCAGCACCCTGGGGTTGTGGGTTCAAACCCCGCGCTGCTCCTTGTGACCCTGGGCAAGTCACTTAATCCTCCATATCCCCAGGTACGTTAGATAGATTGTGAGCCCACCGGGACAGAGAGGGAAAAATGCTTGAGTACCTGATTGTAAACCGCTTAGATAACCTTGATAGGCGGTATATAAAATCCTAATACAGTGGTGCCTCACACAACGAACTTAATTGGTTCCAGGAGCAAGTTTGTTATGCGAAAAGTTCGTTATGTGAAACGCGTTTTCCCATAACAATACATGTTAAAAAAAATAATTCGTTCTGTAGCATAAAATATGCTAAGATGACATAAAAAAAAGATAAATTTTTTGTTATTATTTTTATTTAGATACATCTAAAAACATACATCTCCCTGTCCTTTTACTTCCACTATCTTCCTATCCCATCTCTATTCCCTTTTGTCCCTCTCCCCATGATCAGTCATCTCACCACCTCTCTCTTCCCTCACCCTCAGGGTTCAAGATTGCTTCCACTCTTTTTCCTGTTGTTCTCTCTGCCTGTCACCCTATGATTTAGCATCCCTTCTGCCCTTGTCCAATATTTCCCCTTCTCTCCCTCCCTCTCATCCCCTGCTCCAACATACCGTATTTCGACTGCCCTTCCATCCCCAGGCCTGCCAACTTCCACTCATTTACTGCTTTCTCCCACCTCTGCCAAAGCCCCCCCCCCCCCCCCCCCGCAGTGATCGGCAACACCAGGCACCCCCCCTCAATCGGTGAAACAGGGCCCCCCCTCGATCGGCGAAACAGGGCCCCCCCCTCGATCGGCGAAACAGGGCCCCCCCTCGATCGGCGAAACAGGGCCGGCGACTGCTTTCTCCCGCTGCTGTTGAAGTCTGTAAACAACTTTAACACAAGCCACGGGGCTCTAACAGTGCGTATGCTGCCAACTGCTTCCTTCCTCCTTCCTCTCCCCTCATGATGTAACTTCCCATTTGGTTGATGGAGGAGGAGGAGGAGGAGGGTAGCCGGTAGCGTCACGCACACTGCGCGGAAGGATGCAGCTCGGGCGACTTCGTTGTGTGAAACGAAGTCCGTTGTACGAATCAAGACAAGAAGTTCGTTGTGCGCAGCGTTCGCTGTGCGAGGCGTCCGTTATGCGAGGCACCACTGTAATAAAAACTTGTGTTGCCTGATCCAGCCTAGCAGATTCCAAAACTCCCCATCTACCCCAAAAAAGACTTCCTGACAGGAGAGAGGGGAGTAACCCTTGCAGGTTGTGCCACTTTAAGGTCACTTACAGGAAAGTGGTAGAGACTTGATCCTTCTAGGGCAGGCACTCAGCCTCTGAACCAGCCAAGACTCTCATGCTGTTCCCAATTCATTTCCGTCTCTACTCTGCTCTCTTCCCTTATTATGCTCAAATATTTATTAATGAGTTTTTAAAAGTATGCGTTGTTTACAATACATAGCAAATGTTGTTAATAAATATTCTTGAATCACAGCATGATCATGCAGTGTTTGGAACTAAAGATTAATGGTTCTATATACCCTCTCCCTTTAAATTACATACAACAATATATAATGCTGCATCCCTCCAGACCAAAAAACCAATTACTGTATTGTAAATCTGCTGGATACAGACCAGTTACTTCCCGGACACAGCAAAGTAGGGGTGTACCAGACACCCAATTTGGGCAGGCTTGAGCCACAGGTGAGTGGGCACGGGAACACAACTACCCACCTGGCATCTTCCCCTTTCAACCCCCAAGCTATCTGGCATCTCTTAACTGCAGTCCCTCAACCCCCCCCCTCCCCCCCTAGTATCTATTAAATTATTCAGTGCTAGGCCAGCAGCAAGCAGCGACTCATACTGGCTTCTAGCACCGTCCTGAACATTCCCTCTGATGCAACTTTCTGGTCCTGTGAACAAGACGTTGCATTAGCCAGAAGGCTCAGGGCCAGGGCAAGCAGTTGGTATGAGTTGCTGCTCAGTGCTGGTCCAGCACTGAAGGATTTAAAAAGTACTGCTGCGTGTGTGGGAGGTTGGGGGAGGAAGTTGGGAGATGCCAGGTTGCTGGGATTTTTCGGCTGGTGGGGCTTGGGGATTCCTGCCAGCAACAAATTAGTTGTGCTGCTGCTAGGCGGGCCTAAGCTCAAAGTGGATGACCCTGTGGCTACTACACCATATACCATTGCAGCGGAGGCTTCAGATAGTTCCCAGCTCCGTTGCCTGAATGAATCTTCAGTGGGATGGAGCCGAGTGGGACTGCGGTCACTCACCTTTATCTCAATGCCATAGCCTGCGTAGACAGACAAGGAGTAGACACAATCCAAGCTGGAGAAGTGCATCGAGTCAAAGTACTCAGGTGATGCGATATAACCTTCAGGGCTAGTAAAATTTATGCTGCAAGGACCTAGGGGAAAGCAGTTATAAACAAATGAAGAATTAATAAGAGAGAACTGATCTTTGGCGTTTAAGATCTTAACCTAAGCAGAGTCAATGCAAAGGGCTATTTATGGAACAACAACAAAAGGCAAGGGGGATGTCTTTTCAACTAATAATAAAGTCTTTCTTTGAAACAAAAAGGTCCCAACAAGGATCCCAGTTTCGGCATTTAGAAGATACCTTCTTCAGGGGACACGGCAGTGGCAGAGGCTTTATTATTGGCTGAAAAGACATCCCCCCTTGCCTTTTTGTTGTTGTTCTGTTTGTATCCCAAAGCGAGGGGCTCTTCTGCCTGTCTAAAGGGCCATTTATGGTAATATCACAAGAAACTCGATCCTGCGTTTTGTGCTTCCCCTTCTATTTTGCTCTCTTTATTTTTCTGGGCTGTATTTAAATTCATTGTACTAATCTGTGCATTTACCTCTATATTACAGACTAACTGATTTCACTCTCACTGCCTCTGAGCTAAGCTTAACCCAGTGCTATTGCATTCTGTACAGATTAGTCTCAAAGGACTCGTGCTCACTGTCACTGAGGTGAGCTTTCTGCTATACAATTCTGCACCCCACATTTATCACATTCACCCATTGCAAGCCGATATTTCCTTAGCATTACAACCTCATTATCACCCACTGAACACCCCCTTAATACCACCTCTTGTGTTTGCACTTGCTGCTTTCCCTAGTGTACAATCTCAGCACCCCAAGCTGAACCCTACTAATTGCTACATAATCACTAATCACACACCCACCAAACTGAGATTTTGGCAATATTACAGCCTAGAGATACCATGTTCATGGCCTCTAATTTTTAGTCATCCTCAATATATAAGCTGATCACCCTTAAACCTAGCCCTCCTAAGTAAATAAATTGTCATGGGTCTCGTAATCACTGCTTTCAAGGTGATCTTTCTCCTATACCAAGCCTCACTGTCTCCAAACAGAACATTCCCCAGCACTTCAGCCTCCCACATCTGATATGAACTGCCTTTGAGCTACAAGGATAACAGTCGCATGGGTCCCATACTCACTGCCCCTGAGTTAACTCTCTCCAGTGGAACAATCCCAAGGACCCCACACTCATTTCCTGAGGCCTCCCATATGATCATAAAAAGCCTCATGGGTCCCTCATTTATTGCCTTCAAATTGGGGCTTCCTCTATACCACAACCTTACAAGATCAACATTCAGTATCTACTAAGCCGAGTGCTTCCCAGTATGACTATTTTGGAGGTGTCACCCTCACTGTAACTAAGCTGAGGCCTCTCTAGTGCTACTTCCTCAAGTGTCATTTGCACACTATCTCCAAGCTGATCTTTTCCCAGTACTACCACTTCAGATTTGCTGCTGCAAAGCATAGAATACCATTTTCTGGGTTCCCAGCTTTCTTGTTCTCTTCACGTACCTGCTGTGTGCACGGTGGTGATGGTGGTGGTGGTGATGGTGGTTGTTGTGGTTGTTTCTTCCTCATCTCCAGAAGGTAGTGTTGACGAAGCAACTGTTGAGATGTCCACTGTGGGCTCCCCTTTTCGGGACTTCTGCGATTGTGGTGTTATGGTTGGATTCAGTGTAGCCACAGCCTCTGGGGTTTCACTGATCACCATGGAGGCTGTGAACTGGTCAGAGCGCTCAAGATCAGCTTGGGAGATGGCAGCTGCAGTGATGGAAGAAAGTTCTAGGTATGCCATTGCAGTACTGGCCTCTGAAGATGCTGCATCTGGATATATGGTAAGTACATCTATGGTAGAAACCAGTTTTGTGCTTTCAGAAGTTTTCTCCCTGTATGTTGTTATGCCAGTCTTTTCCACCAGAATGGTCTCGGAAGCTGCAGTGCCTGCTGTGGCCATGGCAGGTATAGATGGTATTGTGGGAACGGTGCTAAAGTCAGAGATGTCAACTTGATGTGCCAAGTTGGACACTGGACCCTGCATGCTCTGTGGAGCCACACCATGCTGGATAGGAGTGGCTGTACCCTCAGGACCTGATCTCCCTATAAAGAAGGGTGACTGGTTCCGATAGTCCTTCTTCATGAGGGCCTCATGTAGAAACTCTGCCAGCAGCGGGTCATGGTTCAGCAGATTTAATGTTGGAGGTGTTGTTACAAAGTGAAGCTCTCCTTCCTGATCTTCTGCAGTTGGAAGTGTTGTGTGGCCCTCACTAGTCTCCGAGCTCTGCCGTCTGCTGCTGCCTCCGTCCTTGGCTACAGAGTTAAAACCTAGAATGAGAGATGAAACCTCTGAACATCTACTTGCAATATTCCTTTTAATTTTGTGTGTGTGAGAGTACAAAGGAGGGAGAAAGATTGTGTGTATTTGTGACACTATATGTGCTGTGTATATGTTTGTGTATGACTTTTTTACATTTGTATGTCCATGTGTGTCTGCAAAAGAGAGAGAGACTCTGGATCCACCATTCAAAAGTTTGAGAGTTATGCTTGTAACATTGACCTCTTTGAAAAGCTGAGTGCATAAATATTGACTCAAAATTTCACTTAAAAACTCCCCCCCCCCCTTTTACAAAACTGTAGTGTGGTTTTTAGTGCTGACTGTGGCGGTAACAGCTCCACCACTCATAAAATTCCTATGAGTGTTAGAGCTGTTACCGCCGCGGCCAACGCTAAAAAACATGCTATGGTTTTCTAATAGGGGAGGAGGTAAATTTAGGGGCATATGAGTGGGTGGTAACAGGGGTAGATTCAAGGCACAGAAAAGAAGTTAGGAGCTTAGCAATGATATTCGGCACTAGGATGATAATTTAGGCAAATGAATGGCAGGCCTAAATTTACATGCATAATTTTTAAGCTCCCAAAGTAAGATGAATTTTCAGCTGCGTTAGGCTGAAAATAGAGCATGAATTTAGGTGCTCAGCATTTTCTGAGTGTTGGGCCCTCTGTGACTAAGCATACTTTTTGAATGTGTGCATGCATGCATGCGTGTTTGTGTGTGTTTATAATTTCCATTTTCTTTATTTATGTACACTCGATCTGAGACACAAGTCCCATTGTTTCTTACATCTGCAGCTTATGAGACAAAACCGATTTCACTGTCTCCCAACATATTCTGGCAGAGGTGTCTCAAATTGTATAACAAAGCCATCCTCTGTACTTAGGGCTTGTTAAAAGACCTTGAATGCACTTGTAGCCCACACTGGATGGAAAGTCTTTCTTATACAATAAGAATCAATTTCCCATAGTATCTATTTTAAACATACGGAGAGTAATTCTTTAAGGAGGCGCCTAGATTTAGGCACTAGAAAAACACCTATTTGAAGCCTATTCTAGAAAAAAAAAAAAAAATAGGTACCGAGAGGAGAGAGGAGAGAGGAGAGAGGAGAGAGAGAGAGAGAGAGAGAGAGAGAGAGAGAGAGAGAGAGAGAGAGAGAGATGTGTTTATAAGGCAGAAACACACCAGCCATAGAGCTGGTAGAATGCTCATGCCTAGCTTGCAAAAAAGTTCATGCAGACTATAAAATTGTATATTCTAAGGAACACATTCTAAAAAACCATCTCCAACTAGAACACACAGTGCAATTCTACCGTTTCCCCCAAAATAAGACTTATCCCGAAAATAAACCCTAGCATGATTTTTTAAAGATGCTCCTAATATAAGCCCAACACCCAAAATAAGCCCTAGTTAAGATTGACCCCCAAAGCACCCCGTCCAAATGTCCCCAACACTCTCCGACTCCTTCCCTGACCTAGTGCTGACTGATTTGCTGAAAAAAATCGGACTTGTCGACTCAGCAACTCCCACCCCTGCTGCTTTAGGAGGTCTTGGAGTGGAGGTATGTCAGTCTCACGGTGGGAGGGTCGGTGGGGTTCTGCTGCACAAGGGGATGGCTGAGAGGGGAGGAATGATACTGCACGTGGGGAGGAGGGATGGAGAAAGGAAAGAGGAAGAATTGGGGTAGAGGAAAGGAAGGGAGAGATGATGGTTGTACATGAAAAAAAATAAGACATCCCCGATAATAAGTCCTAGTGCATTTTAGGGACCCCAAATTAATACGACACTGTCTTATTTTCGGGGAAACACGGTATAATGTGTACGTACCTTTTATAGAATCATGCTTAGTGCCTATGCTTAACACATAACTTAGGCGTACCCATTTAGGCCAGCTAAAACCAAGCCTAAATGCCATTGGGTGTATTCTATAACACTGCACATAACTCCCTGGCCCTGCCTCCTTTTCAAATTCATGCACTGCAACTGGCGCATACATTTTATAGAATTGCGTTTTCTGAGTTGTGCACATAATTTTTAATTGGTCCCAATTAAAGTCAATTCCAAGGTGCTAATTGCCAATTAGTGCCAATTAGGCCAATTAATCAAGTTGTGCGCATTTATGGGCTACATGCATCATCGCGCTTGCACTACTTTAAGGATATACGTGTAATTATGAATCCTGCTCTTGCCCTGCTCAAATCCACCCATGTGAACCCATCCACATCTACCTGGTATCCAGAAAAAAACCGGGACCCCTTACATAGGGCTCCTTTTACGAAGGCGCGCTAGCCGTTTTAGCGCACGCAGCGGATTAACGCGTGTGGCATTTTAGTGCACGCTATTGCGTGCGTTAAGTCCCTAGCGCGCCTTTGCAAAAGGAGCCCATAGTATCAGAATACTTTGCCATTGTTAAAACATTTAGCATGACCTTTGAAAATACATTAGTATAATGTTTTTTTAATCTTATGCTGGGTTTTACTAAACAGTGCTAGAGGTTTATAGGGCGGGCCAGTGAGTTAAATGCTCCGACACATAGGAATTCTATAAGCATTGGGGCATTTATCTCGCCAGCCTGCACTAAAAGCTTCTAGCGCTGTTTAGTAAAAGGAGCCTTTAGTTGGTTCGTAATTTGTGTTCAAAGTATCTTCCTTCAACCTTGACACACTCATGAAGTTTTTGATGCTTCTGACTAAGGAGCATTTTGCTAAAATGGTCTTAATGATGATAATAATAATTTTAATAACCATAATTTATTTCTTATATACCGCTATACCAGAAGTTCGAAGCGGTTCACAACAGAAATCAATATTTGGGATACAAAATAAAACAGTCTAAGATGCAATAAAACATTAAAAATACATCTGATTAAAATCTAAAAGTTAAGACAGTGGCATAATTAAGATATAAACAGCTGTTAGAATTCATGATAAGATAAAACAATAACATGATATAAGAATTAAAACTTATCGAACAGACGTGTCTTCAATAATTTTCTGAAATCAACATAAGAAGTAGGTTTTCCAAGCTATGTATTCAGTTTAGCTGCCTGGAATGTTAAAATTCTATCAAAAACTTCTTATATTGATGTCATTTTGATAACAGGGATCATCCATGTTTTACAGCATCTTGCACCTGTCAATAATTGTAATAATTTTGTTTTGTTTTTTAATAATAATACATTTGTTTCTGGGATATTTTAAAAAATGTTGAGGGTTCTGTTTTTTTCTTCACACCGTGTTGGAGCGTACCTATAGAATACTGTTTAGCCAGAAACTACTCATTTATGAACATATGTGTTCACAAAGGCATGTATAGTACATGTAATGTACAGTAGAGAATGACAAGGGGACATATTTCCCTGTCCTGTCCCCACAAATTTTGTTGCTGACCCTGTCCCTGCCCTCTTCCTGTAAGTTCTGCTTTAACTTATGATTTTAAAGTGTTTGAGTCTTGTGCAGATGAGGACGGAGCTTGCAGGAATGGGGCAGGGATAGGAAAAGAACTTGCGGGGACGGGAAAATGAGTTCCTGTGGGGACGGGGAAAAATTTGTCCCCACAGGAACTCATTTTCTAATGTACAGCAATGTATACATCTAGCAGCGTTATAAGTACCGTAGTAGCAGAATGCCAGCATTTATGTGCAATCTGGCTTCCTAACACAAGATGGCTCCCTATATAATTACCCCCCAAGTGCCTGAAGGCATCAATGCAGACCATATAAGTCCTTTTGTTTTAAAAGAATTGCTCTGGTTTTATTCATTATTATATCAAGGGTTCTAGGCATAAAATCTAAGTGTAGACCAGTAAATGGGGTTTAAGACAGGTAGGAAAATTGCAAACAGAACAGTAAAATACAGCTGTTTTCTTATAACCTCGGCATGTTTAGTTAAGTTGAAATCTAAATGACACTTCTTCATTTACTCTCTGATAGATCACAGATAACAGTTTCAATATGCAAGTGGGTCACATATGTCAGACTACACATAAAATAAAAAAAACAAGGTTCTACAATTAATTTTGATCTTTGAAAACAAAATAATAAACATATAAAAGGATAATGTAAATTGATATTATACTATATAATGCAATAATTAAAGGAGAATATTGCTGAGATGAGATTTCTACATATGAAGGGTTGTAATATTACCAAATGTCGTGACGATTTCTTATTTTGATTATACAAAGAAAGACACCCAAATACAGTAAAAGCCATAAAAACTCTGAGCCAACTTACTGACCCCTCCCTTAGTGCTTCAGTGGTCTGTCTGATATACAGACCCCCAAGACAACTGGAAGACATGGACGCAGAATTAATTGAAGACATAGAGAATATCACTCTACGAGGAGAAGCTGTACTGCTAGGGGACTTCAATATGCCTGATGCAGACTGGAACTCATTTTCAGCGACAACCAGCGGTAGCAGGAGGCTCTTAATCTCCATAAAGGGAGCACGTCTCAAACAAATGGTAACGGAGCCCACTAGGGCCCAGGCGATCCTCGACCTGGTACTCACCAATGGGGAAAGCGTCTCAGAGTTCTCAGTAGGAGATACGCTAGCCTCCAGCGACCACAACATAGTATGGTTCAACCTTAGGAAAGGCTTCCCTAGATCAAACACGAAAACAAAGGTACTCAATTTTCGGGGCACAGACTTCGCACGCATGGGAGATTTCGTCCATCAGACGCTGCAGGACCAAGCGGAGACCGATGATGTAGAAGCTAAGTGGTTAATACTGAAATCAACCATACATGAAGCAACTAGCCGCTTCATAAAATCAGTAAATAAACGACAAAGAAACAATAAACCCCAATGGTTCACCGCGGAGATCTCGCACCTCATTAAGGAGAAGAAAAAAGCGTTTCTCTCCTACAAGCGCACGGAGAAAAGAGAGGCAAAAGTAGAATATAGGACCAGGTCTACAGCGGTCAAAATGGCAGTTAGGGAGGCAAAACTTCGAGTGGAAGAAATTCTGGCAAAAAACATTAAAAAGGGGGACAAATCCTTCTTCAGGTATATTAGTGACAGAAAAAGGAACACAGGCGGGATAGTACGCCTTAGAAGACCAGACGGAAGTTACGTGGAAGCAGATTCTGATAAAGCCGAACTACTGAATGAATACTTCTGCTCAGTCTTCACCTGTGAGGCACCGGGACACGGTCCGCAGTTGAAAGCAACACAAAGCACAGAAGACCCGTTTCAGAATTTTGAGTTCACACCAGGTGAAGTTTACAGTGAACTGGCAAGACTCAAGGTGAACAAAGCCATGGGACCAGACAATTTGCACCCAAGAGTGCTCAGAGAATTGAGCGATGTCCTGGCGAAACCGTTGGCTGAGCTATTCAATCTCTCCCTAAGTAAGGAGAAAGTTCCCCTGGACTGGAAATTAGCTAATGTCGTTCCTCTGCATAAAAAGGGTTGCAGGGCAGAGGCTGCGAATTATAGACCGGTGAGTCTCACATCAATAGTATGCAAACTCATGGAAACACTAATTAAAAGCAAATTGGACACGATCTTGAATGAAGGGAATCTTCGGGATCCCAGTCAGCATGGATTCACCAAGGGTAGGTCCTGTCAATCCAATCTCATTAGCTTCTTTGACTGGGTAACAAGAAAGTTGGACTTGGGAGAGTCTTTGGACTTCGTGTACCTGGACTTCAGTAAAGCTTTTGACAGTGTCCCACACCGCAGGCTGCTAAGCAAGATGGAATCGATGGGGTTAGGAGAGACACTAACTGCATGGGTCAATGATTGGCTGAGTGGCAGACTTCAGAGGGTGGTGGTTAATGGTACCCTCTCTAAAACATCGGAGGTTACCAGTGGAGTGCACTCCTTTTCAACATATTCATAGGGGATCTGACTCAAGGGCTTCAAGGTAAAATAACACTATTCGCCGATGACGCCAAACTATGTAATATAGTAAGTGAATGCAGTTTACAGAATTATATGGTGCAGGACCTGCTTACATTGGAAAGTTGGTCCTCAACCTGGCAGCTAGGCTTCAATGCTAAGATGTTGTAAGGTCATGCACCTCGGAAGCGGAAATCCATGCAGGTCGTACTTCTTGAATGGAGAAACTTTAACTAGGACTTCAGCAGCCTGAAGTCATAATGCCGTTGTACAGGGCCATGGTGAGACCTCATCTGGAGTACTTTGTGCAATTCTGGAGGCCACATTACAGTAAAGATGTGCGCAGAATTGAATCGGTTCAGCGGACGGCCACCAGGATGATCTCGGGGCTCAAGGGTCTCTCGTACGAAGAGAGACTGAACAAATTGCAGCTCTACACTCTCGAGGAACGTAGGGAGAGGGGAGACATGATCGAAACATTTAAGTACCTCACGGGACGTGTCGAAGTGAAAGATGATATTTTCTTTCTCAAGGGACCCTCGGCCACAAGAGGGCACCTGCTCAAACTCAGGGGCGGAAAATTTCATGGCGACACCAGAAAGTATTTCTTCACAGAGAGAGTGGTTGATCATTGGAACAAGCTTCCAGTGCAGGTGATCGAGGCAGACAGCGTGCCAGACTTTAAGAATAAATGAGATACCCATGTGGGATCCCTATGAGGGTCAAGATAAGGAAATTGGGTCATTAGGGCATAGACAGGGGGTGGGTAAGCAGAGTGGGCAGACTTGATGGGCTGTAGCCCTTTTCTGCCGTCATCTTCTATGTTTCTATGTTTCTATGTGAATTTCCATATTATTAGATTCTTTGTATTGCAGTGCCTTGTAAAAGTGTTTACACGTTTGTACATTTTTCACATTCTTTTATCCAAAAATTACAATACAAAGGGGGATAAACAGCACCAAAACGTAGGCACTTAAGTTAATTGAGAAATGCCATTTCAAGTGACTCCTTAATTCCCCAGTGGATGCTGTCCCCCTTTCACACCTCCTAAGAGCTGAAACTAAAAGGCGATACCAAGTATTAAGGGCATACCAACTATAGCAACAAGAAGCTGCCAGGGATAGCCTAATGATCAGTGCCTGTGCAGTGGCCTGTGATCAAGGGGATCCAGGTCCAAATCCTACTCCCACTAGTACATTTGAGGTGGAAACTGTGATCCCTTCACAACCACCAAATTATCAACTAGACCTACATACAGGCAGCGGTGGAGAGAGGGAGGGAGGCACCTGGGGCAGTTGCACTTGGCACTGCTGCACCGTGCACCCCTGCACTCTTCCCCATCATGCACACCCCCAATCTCTTCAAAATCTTTGCCAGTGGCGAGCAAAATTTCCTAGCTGCTGCTTGCGCTGGCCTCAGATCTCCCTCTGATGTCCCTTCCTGGTCCCACTAGGAGATGCTTGCAGCCAGTGAAGAACTCCAAACACTTTTGCCTTCCCTCCACTCAAGGGCACTCAGCGCAAAAAGATGTTTGATAACCTTCTGGCGACGCAAGCAGCAAAACTTAACCACTCCATTTCCAACCTGTTGACGGCAACGGGCGACTTCAAAACTTTTCGAAAAGAAATGAAAACTCTACTTTTCAAAAAATTTATCCAGATATCTTAACCCAACCCTTCCCCCTCCTTCTAGATAAATTCTCCCTCCAAACCTCCACTTAAATAATCTCTTCCTCCCCAAAACACCAACCAAGTATTCAGATCCCTGAAATGTATTCAGATCCCTGAAATGAAACGTAATCTTATTTGTACTCTAACTGTAATCTATTTGTTATATCACACAGTAACGTACAGTCAATTTAATATCCAATTTGCAAGTTCTTCCGGAATTAATCCAGCTACCTCTCCTCCCTTGTAACCAAAAAAAACCAAAACCAAAACTGTTGTAACTTCACTGGAAATGTCCAGTTAGCTCTTTTGTAATCTGCCTTGAACTGCAAGGTATAGGCGGAATAGAAGTCCCTAATGTAATGTAAGATTTTGAAGATGTGGGTGGGCGGAGAGGAGGAGAGGCCCTCCCCCCCCAGCTACACCACTGCCTGCAGGGTAGAAAGCGATTGTAATATTTCTGTTCTGTGTTCACGGCTGAAGCGCCAAAAGCAGGACTGCAGAAGACAAACGTGAATAAGGATGGAAGAGTAGTAGACCCTGATCGATTTTCAGAGAGTTGTGTTTGTGAGGAGCTAGCTAAAATAAAGGTAGACAAAGCGATGGGGGCGGATGGTGCATCCGAGGGTGCTGAAGGTACTTAGGGAAGTTCTGGTAGCTCCGCTGACTGACCTTTGCAATGAGTCTCTAGAGTCAGGAGTGGTACCGGAGGACTGGAGAAGGGCGGATGTGGTCCTTCTCCACAAAAGTGGAAGTGAGGAAGAAGTAGGGAATGGAAACACTTTTAAAACAGAGAATGGTGAAATTTCTGGAATCCTGTGGATTACAGGACTGGAGGCAACATGGATTCACTAGAGGTAGGTCTTGTCAGACAAATCTTATCAATTTCTTTGACTGGGTGACCTGAGAATTGGATAGAGGATGTGCGCTAGATGTGGTGTATTTAGATTTTAGCAAAGCCTTTGACAGTGTTCCACACAAATGTCTGATAAATAAACTGAGTGCCCTTGGGATGGGTCCCAAAGTGACGGGCTGGGTCAGGAACTGGTTGAGTGGAAGGCAACAGAGGGTAGTGAACAATGGAGATCGCTCTGAGGAAAGGGATGTTACCAGTGGTGTGCCTCAAGGTTCTTTTCTTGGGCCTGCTCTTTTTAACATTTTTATAAACGATATTGCTGAAGGGTTGTCAGGTAAGATTTGCCTCTTTGCAGATGATATCAAAATCTGCAATAGAGTAGACACGCCGGATGGTGTGAATAACATGAAGAAAGACCTGGTGAAGCTTGAAAAATGGTCTGAAATTTGGCAGCTAAAATTTAATGCCAGAAATGCAAGGTCATTCATTTGGGCTGCAAAAACCAGAGGGAACGGTACAGTTTAGGGGGTGAAGAACTTAAGTGCACGACGGAAGAGCGTGACTTGGTGTGATTGTATGTGATGATCTTAAGGTGGCCAAACAGGTTGAAAAGGTGATGGTGAAAACTAGAAGGATGCTAGATTGCATAGGGAGAGGTATGGCCAGTAGGAAAAAGGAGGCATTGATGCCCCTGTATAAGACTCTGGTGAGACCTCATTTAGAATATTGTGTACAATTCTGGAGGCCACACCTTCAAAAAGATATAAAAAGGATGAAGTCGGGCCAGAGGAAGGCTACTAAAATGGTGTGTGGGCTTTGAGATAAGGCATATGGGGACAGACTTAAAGATCTCAATCTGTATACTTTGGAAGAAAGGTAGGAGAGGGGAGATATGATAGAGTTGTTTAAATACCTACATAATATAAATATGTATGAGTCGAATCTCTTTCATTTGAAAGGAAACTCTGCAATGAGAGAGCATAGGATGATGTTAAGAGGTGATAGGCTTCAGAGTAATCTGAGGAAATACTTTTTTTACGGAAAGGGTGGTAGAGAGAAAGAGATAATGGTTACTGTGGTTGGGCAGACTAGATGGGCCATTTGGCCTTTATCTGCCATCATGTTTCTATTTTTCTATTTTTGAGGCACTATTTATAGAATTCCCCCTATACTTGTAATTCACAACTCCATTCATACTTCGCCCACACTATACCCCTCCCCTACACCTATATGAGCATCACATAAACGTGCTACTGTGTTTTCTTTTCTTTACCATGCTGGAGTCATCATGACCCTACAGAATCCATTGTGGCTTCACCCCCAACTGGGGCCTCCAAACAGGTGACTTCTGCTCAAGGAAACCCAAATGGAGTGGCAGGGACTGATGGGCAAGATAGCATACTGCTCTCTGGAAGGGAGAGTGAAACATCCAACCCCTATGCCAAGGAGTCTCCTTACTCCTAGATTAATGCCGGGAATCCTCCAGAGCTTAATGTCTGGGTTCGGAGGAGGCACTTTGACCGCTCCCTTATGTTTGGTGAGCAGCATTATAAAATGAGGCACAAGGAAAAAAAAACAACACAGGAGATGTTAACTCAATCCTTTCATGCCACCACCTTGCCACTCTCTTCCCCATAAGTTAAGAACATAAGAATAGCCTTACTGGGTCAGACCAATGGTCCAAGCCCTGTAGCCTGTTCTCACGGTGGCCAATCTAGGTCCATAGTAACATAAGAACATAAGAACATAAGAAATGCCTCCGCTGGGTCAGACCCGAGGTCCATCGCGCCCAGCAGTCCGCTCACACGGCAGCCCAACAGGTCCAGGACCTGTGCAGTAAATTTCTATCTATACCCCTCTATCCCCTTTTCCAGCAGGAATTTGTCCAAACCTTTCTTAAACCCCAGTACTGTACTCTGCCCTATAACTTCCTCTGGAATTGTATTCCAGGTGTCCACCACACGTTGTGTAAAGAAGAACTTCCTAGCATTAGCTTTGAATTTGCCTCCTTTCAACATTTCCGAATGCCCTCTTGTTTTTTTATTTTCTGAAAGTTTGAAGAATCTGTCCCTCTCTACTCTCTCTATGCCCTTCATGATCTTGTAAGTCTCTATCATATCCCCTCTTAATCTTCTCTTTTCTAGGGAAAAGAGTCCCAGTTTTTCCAATCTCTCAGCGTATGAAAGGCTTTCCATCCCCTTAATCAGTCGTGTCGCTCTCCTCTGAACTCTCTCGAGCAATGCCATATCCTTCTTAAGGTACGGTGACCAATACTGGACGCAGTACTCAAGATGTGGATGCACCATTGCCCAATACAGCGGCAGGATAACTTCTTTTGTTCTGGTTGTAATACCTTTCTTGATTATACCTAGCATTCTATTCGCTCTCTTAGCGGCAGCTGCGCACTGTGCTGTCGGCTTCATTGTCATGTCCACCATCACCCTCAAGTCCCTTTCTTGGGTACTCTCATTCAAAAACATCCCTCCCATCGCATAATTATACCTCGAGTTTTTGCTTCCCACATGCAATACTTTACACTTCCCAACATTGAATTTCAATTGCCATCTCTCTGCCCATTCCCCTAGTTTGTCCAAGTCTCTTTGCAATTCTTCGCAGTCCTCCTTTGTCCGAGCTCTACTAAATAGTTTGGTGTCGTCCGCAAATTTTATTATCTCACACTTCGTCCCTGTTTCTAGATCATTTATGAATATGTTACCTGGCCAAAACCCAAGGAGTAGCAACATTCCAAGGGCGTCTTTCTCAATAACAGACTATGGACTGGTTTAAAAATTATATTTCTAGGGCAACCTGAGCAGATGCTGGTTTGAGAGCTCCTTTTCACACGGCAACTTTTTCTGTGAAAACTGTTTAAATACTTTTTTTTCGATGCCTAAAAGAAGGGGGAAACAGAGAGGTTTTCCTCCACCTTTCTCTGGCTCTTCAACCCCATGACAGATGACATCATATACAGTCCGACCCTACTTACCGGGTGAATACGCTGCTGTGTTTGGGGTGGACCACAGCTTGGACAGTGAACCTTCGCTGAGCCCACGAGGACCGCACACGCCCCCAAAGCCCGGCGAAACATCGGGAGAGCAGATGCTGTTGGAGGGCATGCCGAACACATCAAGCATGACGCGCACGGCACCCGAAATCGACCCGGAAGTGATTCCAGCTATGCCGACTCCAGGACAGGAGCCGTCACAACTTGGGAGCATAGAACCTGAGGAGACCAGCGGTAGGGAGGATGAGGGAGTCCGGAGTTTGCTCTCTGGGGACCTAGCCCATGGAAATCTGGCAGTTATCTCCCCCCTCAAGCCGCTGAAGAAACCACAGGCAGTGACCCTTGATTATATATGGTCTGCAATTGAAAACCTGCACTCGGTTTGTACAAACTTTATATCTATTACTTTAAACTCCTCTTCCAGGATAACCCTTTTGGAGACATCAGTTCAACAGCAGAAGATTGAGTTCTCCAAATTAGAGAAACTAACAATTGAGAATAAGAATTTGCTGTCTAAACAAAAGACTGATAGAATGATGTTTCTGAGGAAGACTGAAAATTTGGAAAACCAACAGAAAAATTTGAATCTAAGGATTCTTAATTTTCCTATAGCTAAATTTATGTCCTCTCAGGAACTTTTCAAGAATTTTATGATGACAGTGTTGAAAGTACCAAAACTGAATCTCCCCCCGACGCAGAGAATTTATTATTTAAAGAATGCTCAAAAAGAAAAAGTTTTAGAAGGTGGAACTGAGCAATTAGATGTATCAGCTATATTGCAATCTTCTGAAATTGAAATAGTGGGTCGGGCGACATTATTAGTTTCTCTTGTATTTCTACAGGATAAAGAAATGCTGTTGAAATTGTATTTTAATTTGAAACAAGTCACCTTTTTAGGTGAAAGGGTATATATATTTCCGGATGTCTCGAAATGGACTCAATCCAGGAGGAAAGAATTTTTGCAATTTCGCCCTAAAGTGATCTCAATGGGGGCAACTTTTCAGTTAAGATTTCCTTGCAAATGTTTTATTACCTATCAAGGGAATAAATATATATTTTTTGAGCCTGCCCAATTAGGTTTTTTCTTGGAGAGTAAAGGGATTCCTGTGCAGCCAGAATGAATCAAGTGATTAGTGCGGAATTTAGTTAATAGTAGGTTAATATCTAATTACTGCTCTTTTCTTTATGATTCATTGAAATTGTATCCCTTATCCCGAGGGGGTTTTCTTTTATGTCTTGCCTATCTCCATAGTTGAGGACTATATAGTTAGTATATTACTTTGTGTAGTTTTTGTAGTCTGTATTGACTAAATATGTGTATTTCAGTATTTCTTGTACAATTTTATTGGCTGTATAGAAATTATAAATAAATAAATAAACGGTTAAAAAAAATTATGTTTCTGTATTTTTATATTGTTTTAATTTTATGTTTTATCATTAGGTCTTAGTGTTTTATATTATTTTTTTGGCTTCTGTTTTTAGATTCCTGGTGCAGGCCTTTGTCTGAAAAACAACTTGCATCGAATCATATTGCGATATTGAATATAGTTTTCGTCTCCTGTGCTGTGCTTTTGTGTGCTTGTATTGTGTAGAGGATTTCTTGTCTTCTGTTTTCATCTGGCATAAGTCTAGGCCAATGGCCCGCAAACTTTCTTGAGCCACGGCACACTCAATGTAGTGGTTGCGACTCAAGGCACGGAATTGCTGTTAGCGGGAAAACTGATCCTGTGGGAATATTAGCAAGCTTCAACTTGCCTAATAAAATGAAAATAATACTTATGCGTATATCTTCTATTAATAAAACCAGAGTTTTAAAATTACTCCTATAGCTTCCCACTTTGTATACTCTAGCACTGGGGGGAAGATTCTCAATACATACCGTGCCTCTAGTGATAGTCGTTAAACATGGCAGTATTTTACAGGCTGATTATCAAAACGGCTCACCATGGCCTTTTCCGAGCTTCCTGGCAGACTCCGATTCTGCCATGCAAATGTATTACAACCAGGTCATTAATATTAGAGTGGGAGTAAAATGAGCTCATCAATATTTAAATGAGCATTCCAGGCGATTCTCTATCATAGTTGGATGATTCTCCAAGTACGGTGCCAGCTTTTGACAATAAAAAATTACCGATTGGTATGCATTATCAGAAGAATATGAAGAGGATGGAGTCGGTTCAGTGAATGGCCACTAAGATGGTCTCAGGACTCAAGGATCTCCCATATGAAGAACGTCTAAGCAGGCTACAGTTATATTCTCTTGAAGAACGCAGAGAGAGGGGAGACATGATAGAGACGTTCAAATATCTTACTGGCTGTACTGAGGTGGAGGAAGATATATTTTTCCTTACAGGTCCCACAGCAACATGAGGGCATCCGCTCAAATTCAAGGGTGGGAGAATTCATGGCGACATCAGGAAGTACTTCTTCACCGAAAGGGTGGTTGATTATTGGAATGGTCTTCCACGTCAGGTTGTCAAGGCCAGCAACGTGCTCGACTTCAAGAGACGATGGGATAAACATGTGGGTACACTCCGGGGAAATGCATAGGGGGAGAGTTCTTTGAGTGGGCAGACTTGTTGGGCCGACGGCCCTTTTCTGCCATCATATTCTATGTTTCTATGTACTGTGCAAAGTACATCTCAGGTATGCGTTTCTGGCTGTGGCTCACCATAAAATAATTAAAAAAAAGATATATACCATTCACATAAATTATAGTAGTGGGGAGGGAGGGAGATCTAAAAAGCACACTTATGAAGTGCATGTATTAAAGGCATATTTTATGCGTGCATGTTGAAAGCCGATAATCACACCTTCCCTCCTCTCTCTTCCCCTTCATCTAATAGTGCTGGCACACCTATGATTGACACAATAACATAGCTTTTCCCGGCACATGTGCACATATACGCCTCTTTCCATGGTCTATTCTGCACATGTGCCGATTGCTATCACCAGTGACTCATCTCATGTAAATTCGCCGACCCTCTGTGAACCTCATTTGCGTGCATGGCTTTTTGAGAATCACTCATCTTTTTGAAATCATTACATGTCTGACCATGACAGCGGCCCATCGGATTTTACTGGCGATATTAGAGAATCTTGCTCCGGGTTCTGAAGTAGACACTGAGCTGATACATTGCAACTAAGGTCAGTAGATACATTTATAATTGTCATTAGCACATTTTTATTTAAGCACTGGAATGCCCATTAGTGCTTTGTTCAATTAATATTCACAGTGTTTTTGCATTATTTATGCATTTGACATAGCTGTGGCGAAAATATGCAAATGCTAGTCTTCCACACAAATGGAAGAGGGGGAGAACGGTAATAGTCTATGAACTGGGATCTAGTCCTGTCTTGGGCTTCTTGGCTGGCTGGGATTGAGGATGGCTCTGTGCTAATTAAAAGCACTGGGGGACAGAGCAAAGACAAGGCATCCTTTAGCGTTTCAATTATGAAAATGACACACTGTTCTGTGAAATAATTCCTAGTACGCAGGACAGGAAAAAAAAGACTATTGGACAACCTGTGAGCTTCCTCATCTCCAGAGTTCAAAAAGCAGAACTGTCACAGACACAGGCTCTGCTATTACCATGCTGGAGTTATCATGCCTCCTGCATGCACTCCGTTCTCAGAGATAGAATCAATAGCTGTAAAATATAGTTCCGAGACCATAATTTCAGGGACCGCACCGCTGGACTAAAATTCTTGAAGTTATTCTGCTTTTATTTGTCATCTTTATTTTTGTTTTCCTTCCTGGCAGTAGCTTGTCTCAGATTGGCTGCAGGAAAGCAAGATGCCCTCAGCAGAAAATCTCCCTCCCTATGCCTAGGACTCTAGCAGCACTGCCAAATGCTGTGCCTAGCAGCTGCTCGTAGGACGATGGCAGATGCCAGCCACCTTGCAGAGTCCGAAATGTAATCAGCACTGTGTCATAAAATGGATTGAATGGTAATTAGTGGTGATGTGGTTGGCAGAAGGCAAATAATGTAGTTAAGGTGAGACATGGTTAGGTTGAGTTTCAGAGTTATTTATTGAAAGGACGGGACATGAAGATTTCCAGCAGGGGTGCAGCAGTCAGAAGATGCGTAGAGATATATTACCATGATCAGTGGCATACCTAGCATGTGTGACACTCGGGACCCATCATTTTCTGACCCCCCTCCCCCATCTAAATGAAAAACATGATTTTTAGTAACAATCCACACGTTGCACAACAAGAGTGTACCTAGGAAAAAAGCAGCATCTTACATACTGCAGTGAGTCACTTACTTGTTCTGGAGTACAGCCGGCAGTCACAGTCATCGCGGGACCTTGCTACACCTCCCAACAGCTGTCGACTCTGCTCCGAAACAAATAAGTGACGTCGGAGGGGGTGGACCGGCAGCCACAGGGAGGTGCAGGAAGGTCCAGAGTAGGGCAGGAGGTTCTAGACTCATTGTACCGACTGTACACCCCCTCAGGGCATGCAACTGGGGCGATCCTCCCCACCCGCCCTACCCTTGTTATGCCTCTTACCATGATTATTCCTGGACCAGACAGGACCAATCAACCTGTGTGCAAAATCCTGCCTGCCTCCCTCCCTCCCTCCCTCATATTGTGTAGAGCTGTAGAACAGGATTTTTACGATGTGTGCACTGGAACCTTCACAATAGTTCCAGAGACAATACCGAGACTTTAAGCCTTTTTCATCTTGATTTCATCCAATCACTTTCCTCACAGACAATATTAACATTTCATTCTACAGTTATATAATATAAGAACAAGGATTTTAAGCACAAAACTTAATGGCTTGGGGGATGGGCACAAGCCTTTAATGCCCGTCACCTTTAGAGCTGAACAAATACAGGGAATCAGAACGTGCTGTATAGCCTCTAGGACTGGGGGGGCACAGGGGATAGGAACAGATACAAAGCCTGTCACAGTACGTTCCCAGTTTTAGTGGGAAAGTGTTTACCAGCTGTTGGCAATTCAAGATGACATAATTCAGTCTCAGTCTAGTTCCTTTTAGTGACAGGTGTCCACATCACTGAAGAACACCATCACAGCTGACATTTTAGATGGTAGTCTGAGAACAGGATATCATGCCCCCTCTAAGCTCCAGAGGTGACCCCAGAGCAGAACTGAGTCCAACTGACAATATTACAATAGTTGGTTAGTAGATCTCCTGGGCATATCGCTGAACCGTTGTTGCAGCCTGCTAGAACTGCAACCTAAAATTCCCAGGGCCCTTCTCCACATCACTTACTGGCACCACTTTGAAATTTTTCCCGCATTCAACAAAATCACGGGCATCCATCCACCTCAGAAAGGAGCGACAAATGTGTCGGTAGGACCAGACTCACTTCCTTTCAAGCCGTTCTTTGTTCTAGTTGGTGGAGAATGATGAGGAATCATTTGAATGTTTATTTCAGCCGTTAAATAACTTACCGAAGAGTTGAACTCACGCACGTAACAAACACTTCTTGTCCCCCAAAGACTTACAAATCTAAGTAGATATCAGAGGCAGCATAAGATATAAAGTGAATTACCCAAGGTTGCAAGGGATGCCAGTGAGCGAAGCCTTTTCCAGCCCATTACTCTCTTCTTAGTACCCTCCACCTCCCTTTTATGGAAGATGAGTGAGTGAAGCCTCTATATCTGAGCCTGATGTGTGGGCAGTTGGAGCAGACATGGAAATGATCACTGCTGGTGAAAATAACAAGGTAAGGAGCAAGATCTAGACTTCACACTCAACAAGGTAAGAACTGAAGAATGATGGGCCTGGGGCTGGGAGCTAACAAACTCGCTCTCCTTTCTTAATATTATGCAAAGTAATACCAGAGAATCAGCCTCTGTAAAGCTAACAATTTAAATGCATCAATGGGAACACGGAAAGAGAGAGGAAGGGGTGGGGGGTTGGAGGAAGGGGGTGCCTCCATGCTTGCAAATTGCATTTCTTTTGATTGTTTGCTGGGGATATGCACGATATAATAACACACCCAGGGCAGATAATTAATCTTTGGTTCACAGACATTATGTTTACCCCGATCCGCTCTAGTTTTAATTACAACACATCTACCGAGTTCTCATATGCTCAAGGGGCTGATGTGACAAGGAGAGCCCTGTCCTACAAAGGAAGAGGGGAGGAGGGAAGAGAGGTCAAATTGAAAACTTGTGTTGTAAAACAATTTGTAAGGCAAATCCAATTTACAGACAGGCATTAAGACATTATTTCATATGCATGAGGCAAGCTCTGTTTAGGCAACCTGTGGGTGCTCCCATTTACGCAACTCTGTTTATATCAAGACTTTCCAAACCTGTTTTGGGGTTCCCAGAGCCAATCAGGATATCTGCAATGAATATGCATTAGATAAATTTGCATAGAATGAAGATCTATCTTATACACACTCAAGAGTAGGTATTTCCAAAACCTTGACTGGCTGTGCAGTTCTCAGGACAGATTTTAGAAGCCTTGATATATGCAGACTGTGAGCCTTTGTAGCCTAAAGCAGAGATTCTCGACCAAGACATCAAGAGCCATCAAGCCAGATTGTTTTCAGGATATCTACAATGAATGTGCATGAGATAAAACTGCATACCAAGAACAAATCTATCTCATTATTATTCAATGTGGATATCTTGACATTAAAATTAGGTTGAGATGCGCTAATCTAATGCCTGTGAGTACAAACAAGTATTTCTGGCTTGTGTGTCCTCCTCCATCAGTAAGTAAAGGATCTTCTTCCAATTTCCTCTCCAATAATTTCCAGACAGAGAGCATTGTTCTTGCACTGACCCTAGTCCAATATTGCCTGTGTAGGGTCATATTGGGCTAGATTCTGTATATGGTGCTGAAAAATCAATGCCAATAAAGTTTCATGCCAAGCACTAATCGATATACAGTGATTACAACTGGGCACCATTTGTAGCATTTGGTGCCAGGATCTGTGCTCAATTTGGGGTGTCAGGTTTTACAGCATGTAAAATCTGGTGCAAATTCTCATGCCTAAAGTACACACGGATCTTCCTTATTCTATAAAATTGCATGTAAATTCCAAGAGTGCCTCCGATCCATCCATGCCCCTTCCATGGCTGTGCCCTCTGTTTGATTCACATGTGAAATGTACCAGAGGATCCTAGCACCTAAAAATGTATGCATAAATTTTAATTGATGTCAATTTGCACCGATAATTGAATACTAGCACCAAATTATTGGTGCCAATTGGCATGTTTTATTAAGTTACACACAGGAATTGGGTGCAAGCCCAAATTTCGAAACAATTTTTACTGCCGTATAGGAGGGGCCGCTGAAAACTTCTCAGCCCAACCAACAAAGTTGGGGCAATCTCCATTGAGGGCTATACACAATTTTCCATTTTTTTCATTCCATCAGAAAAATACTGAACGAGTAAAGTAGAAAATCACTGGACTAAGTGTATAGCCCTTGATGGAGACTGCCCCATCTTTGTTGGTTGGGCTGAGAACTTTTCAGCAGCCATTCCTATAGAATTAGGCCCATTGGGGCTCATAATTGAAACTTAAACATGTCTAAAAACCCGCCCAAGTCGGCACCCATCACAACCCCACAAAACCCTATTGTACTGCCATATAGGTGGCACCTACAGCCATAAGGGCTATTGGAGTGGGTATAGTGGGTTGGGGGGGGGGGGCTCACCATATCCAAAAGGGAGTTCTGGTGAGATTTTTGTGGCACCCTTTTTGTGAAGTTCACAGCAGTGCCTTGTAAGGTGCCACACTGCTCTGTTGCCATGTCTGGGTGGCCAGTCCATCACAATGCTGGCCTCTCCCATGTTCAAATGGTCTTGTTCTGGGCATTTGAGACTTAGACAAATTTTGGGTAAAAATGTTGTATAAAGATAGACGTACTGGCAGTTTGGACGATCAATGGCCTGGATATCCAGATAGACAATTTTCATTAAAAAAAAATTCTAGACCTATTTTTCGAGAATGGGCATTTTCCCACTACTGACTTTAGGCATCTAGTGCCATACAACCAAATTCGACTTAGACATTTCTTTTGATTATGCCCCTCATTGTGTCTTTATCAGGCTGGCAATTTAAGACCCATCTCAGGACCCTGGACAGCGACTCACGACTCGTGTCCTTCAGTCACCACAACTTACTGCTCTTAACAATGTGTAAGGGATAACAGTTGTCATAGTTACCCTGGAGCCATTCAACACTACATGAAGACATCAGATTAAAGAGACGTGTACAAAATTGATGTTTATATTAAATACAGAGTTTGTTCAATATTTAAAGCAACAGGGTTTGCTACACTGGTTTAAATAATTCAGGGCTGGATTTACTATGCAATTTCCCCAAAACATAAAATAGAAAGTGACATTTCTTAAGGCCCTTTGTTAGAAAGGAAAATAAAAGATTCACCCTTTATTTGGCATTGTTCAGAAACATGTGTCTTCTGTGACTCTTATGGGAGACCTGCATCTCCAAATGACTGTTACTTTGCACTGTTGCTCTCCTTCAACATCAAATTACGTAAAGCAGCCGTTTCACCATCTGCCAATTAAAGGGTTAAATATTCTTCTTTATTAATCCAATTTTAATTTCATTCCTAAGGTAATTATTATGTTAATGAGTCTGAGGCTGCTAAGCCACTCCCAGCATCAAATACAATGGCACTGCTGTGCTGTTTCTCCTCAGAATCTCATACAGACATTACCCTCACTCATGTGAAAAGCATGAATACAGGTTAAAAATAGATTTTCATCAGCTAGATCAGGGGTGTCCAATGTCGGTCCTCGAGGGCCGCAATCCAGTTGGGTTTTCAGGATTTCCCCAATGAATATGCATGAGATCTATTAGCATACAATGAAAGCAGTGCATGCAAATAGACCTCATGTATATTCATTGGGGAAATCCTGAAAATCCGACTGGACTGCGGCCCTCGAGGACCGACATTGGACACCCCTGAGCTAGATAATAAAAAAAAGAAAGAATATGTCAGCATGGAAAGCCCATAAGGTTTACCTAGGCCAGGGGTAGGCAATTCCGGTCCTCGAGAGCCGAAGCCAGGTCAGGTTTTCAGGATCTCCACCATGAATATGTATGAGATGGATTTGCATGCACTGCCTCCTTGAGATGCAAATCTATCTCATGCATATTTATTGTGGATATCCTGAAAACCTGACCTGGCTCTGGCTCTCGAGGACCGGAATTGCCTACCCCTGACCTAGCCTATCAAGGGGGTGCTGAAAAGTTCTCAGCCCAACCAAGAAGGGAATGACGTGGAACCATGAAACTTACACGTTATTTCATATATCCACCCCTAAGTTCAACACACTTGGCACATCATGTGTGAAGTTTCTGTAACACTTCCAAAAATACTCTGATGTCTAGTCACTAAAATACTGCTCCTCTGGGCTGCAATCATCTCAGAATCACTTGAAAATTGTCACCCTTTCAAACTCTTTTTAAGGTTTGGAAACAGAAAATAGTCCGAACAAAATCTGGTGAGTTGGGTGATGGTCTATTCGCTGAAACTCCAACTGCATCAAAACATCCATCATTTTGCCAGCCTTGTGAGTAGGTGCTTCCCTCTCCTTTTTTTTCCTTCAATGCCTCCTTTAATTGGCATAGCAAGTTACAGTAGTATTTTGCATTAACTGTTTAGCCTCTAGAAAGATAGTCAGTCATTACAACACCTTCCTGATCCCAAAACACTGTGACCAAGATCTTTCTTGCTGACTTTTGGATCTTGAATTTCCTTGGCCGCCATTGCTTGGATTATTGTTTTGTCTCTGTATCATAGTGATGTAACCATGTTTCATCAACAGTAACTAGTCATTCCAAAAAGTTGGCATCAGCTCACTGAAAATACTGCAGAATCAATTTGGAAGTGTCCACTTGACGTTGTTTCTCATAAGCATTCAAATATTTGGGCACCCACTTGGCTGACAGCTTCTACATACCCAGCTGCTTATGGATTATATACCCAACATGCTCCCTGGATATCTGTAGTGTCTCAGCAATTGTTATAGCCGATATTTGCCGATCTTCCAAAATCAGGTCATGGACATGGTCAACAATTTCTGGAGCTGACACCGTTTGAGGCCTCCCAGACCTTGCTGCATTTTCGGTTTCCAAATCTCCATGCTGAAAGTTTGCCCACCACTTCTTTACTATGGAATATGATGGGCATTTGTCACTCGGTGTTTGCGTCATACGTTCATGGATTTTCTTTGGAGTTTTCTTCTGCAGGAATAGGAACTTCATGATGGCTCAGAGTTCCACACTTTTCGTTGACATGGTTCAATCAATGAACTGAAACAATGTCAAAACATAGCATTGCAATTCTGCAAAATTTTCACTTTGCAAAATAAAATGACACTCGTTTTAGCTACAGTGACAAAATAATGCTCAGAATTTAGGAAGTTGGTTGGGCAGAGAACTTTTCAGCTCCCCCTTGATCTTAGAACATCTTTAATGAACTGAAGGGATAACCTATGTTTATTCCAGGCTTTCTTGAATCCCACCACATTGTATGCCTCCATCACCTCAATATTAAGTACTCCCTCCCCTAAAACATGAATATATCACAGACAGCTAACGAGGAGATTTTCATCAAAGCTACATGTAGATGTCACATTAACACATTTACAAGTCAATAGTCATTCAGCTCATTGTGGTCAGCATTTTTTAAGTGCTGGTTTGATTACGGAGAGGAGGAGATAGCGGATGCCGCGAATGAGCACACGAGATGGGCCATTTGGCCTTTATCTCCATCATGTTTCTCTGTTTCTATTCGCCTTTTTTTTTCCCTCTCATTTATTTACCATCCTGTGACTCTTGCGTTGTTATTTAAGGCGTGAATGTGTCTTGTTTCTATTAATTCTGGCATTTTTTTCTTTTATATTTTCATTTGAATTTTATAATTGTAGACCGCTTTGATAAGGCAGTATATCAAAATTTACAAATAAACATCAAACAATTGTTTCTTATTTATTTGACAAATAGGATTTGAACCAAAAAACACTGCCAATGAAACCTGTTTCTGTCAGCTGTATAAGTATATGCCGATTGGTTTTGGAATGGATCGTTTGATCTAATGTTTTTTTTGCTTCTAAACTAAACTAAACTAAGCCTTAAGTTTATATACCGCATCATCTCCACGGAAGTGGAGCTCGACACGGTTTACAAAGCTTAAAAATATAGGAAGAGACAGGAGGATTTACAAAAGCATATAAAAAGAGGGGATGTAAACAGGAAGAGAGATGTTATATGCTAGAGAAAAGCCAGGTTTTCAGTTATTTTCGGAATAGTTGGAGGGAGCCCAGATTTCACAGCGGGACAGTGAGATCGTTCCAAAGGCCCGTGATTTTGGAGAGGAAGGATCTTCCCAGTTGACCTGCGTGGAGAATGCCGTGTAGAGAGGGGAAAGATAGTTTATGTCTGTGGGCTGATCTGGTGGTAGCAGGCGTCAGGGCGAGGAAGGATAGAGGGATTAGGGGCGGAAGGATGCCGTGAATGATCTTGAAAGCTAGGCAGGAGCATTTCAAGATCATTCACGGCATCCTTCCGCCCCTAATCCCTCTATCCTTCCTCGCCCTGACGCCTGCTACCACCAGATCAGCCCACAGACAAACTATCTTTCCCCTCTCTACACGGCATCCTCCACGCAGGTCAACTGGGAAGATCCCTCCTCTCCAAAATCACGGGCCTTTGGAACGATCTCACTGTCCCGCTGCGGAACCTGGGCTCCCTCCAACCTGGGCTCCGAAAACAACTGAAAACCTGGCTTTTCTCTAGCATATAACATCTCTCCTCCTGTTTACATCCCCTCTTTTTATATGCTTTTGTAAATCCTTCTCCTGTCTCTTCCTATATTTTTTGCTTCCTTTTTTAAAATCTGATTTGACTTGGTAGATTGACATTTTATATAGGGGGATGATAATGATGTTGTCTAGTTATGTCTATGTTAAATGTGGAAATCGGAGGGAACATAAGATTTTATGTATGTGATATATAAACTGCATAGTTGTATGCGGTATATAATTTTTTAAATAAATAAATAATATAGTCCTCAGGATCCAAGGCTGCGGAGAAGTCCAGCAGCGCTAGAATTGAGGCAGATCTCCTTTCACAGTTTCTGTGGGGATCATGAAGCAGGGACGCAAGAACTGTCTCCATTTTATAGCCAGGTTTGAAGTCAGATTAACATGAGTCTAGCCAGCTTATTTCATTTAGCCAATCATGGAGTTGAATGCATGGCGTCTTTTTTATAAGTGAGGAAGGAGTGGACTACTGGTCAGAACCCTTGCCTCAGCACCCTGAGTTTATATGTTCAATCCCTAGGCAAGTCACTTAATCAGGTTGTCCCAGGCACCATATTTAGATTGTGAGTCCACTGGAACAGTTAAGGAGGAATACTTAAGAGTATCTGAATGTAAACTGCGTCAAATAGAAGCATTATATAAGATATGTAAATAAATAAGTTTTCCCTGGAAAGGGTAGTTTTCAAACTTATCCTGGATGATGGAGCTATTTCAGTAACGGGCAAACCACAGCCCTTTTAAGTTTCATTGGCAGCTGTCATTCTGCAAAAGAGAAGTTAGGTTTAGTGGCTGCTTCACTGAGGCCTTTGCTTACTCTATGCTATCTTTGCCAGGCAAAGGTTGAGGGGTTAGGTTGTCAGCTATAGACTTTTCAAGATGTTTTCAAGCGCCTCCTCTGTTACCTAGTTGAATGAGTTCCAGATGATTGTGCATGGCGGGATGAAGGACTGGTGGGAGGTTGGTGGGAGACTTGATGGAACTGCCACTCAGACCTGATGGAAACCATCTCCATGTCATACTTTAAGGAGAGAGGGAAGAATGGGTACAGTCACTGACTTTCAAACCTTGCATTGAAGAACTCGGGTGTAGAAGGACTGAGGTTGAGATAGACTCTAATTTACATGGGATGGTTTCCCACGGTTATATCCATGGGGACAGGAACGATGATTAATTCTGTCACCGTGTCATTCTCTAATTTGGACACATCATATTTGGAGTGCACCTAGTGGTTAGAGGCAGAGGAGGAGTGGCCTAGTGGTTAAAGCTGCTACATCAGCACCCTGAGGTTGCAGGCTCAATCCCAGCACCAATCCTTGTGACTCTGGGCAAGTCACCTAACTCTCCATTGCTCCAGGCACTGTAGCTACATTGTGAGCCCACCAGGACAGATAGATAAAATACCTAGAATACCTGATGCCCTTCAATATAAACTGCTTAGGATATAAACAGTATATTAAAAAAATATACATTTATGTCAGGGGATTCTTGGCCTAAATGCTAAGTTGTATGCACATTGGCCCATATTCTATAATCATGTGAACAACTAAAAAAACAAAAACAAACCCCCAACCACAATCCATCCCTAACTACACCCACTTTTAGAAAGGGACTTTGGACAAAGAGCCTATCTTTTATAGAATTAATCAATTAAGTTAGGTGTCTGCATTAACTAGCCACACTGTTGTAGGCAGCCATGTTTAGACAGACTTTATGGAATTTGGGGGCTAGCTTTGGATAATTGGCTGTGATAACAGTTTTAATGAAGCAATCTCTGTCTCCCCCTTTTCTGACTCACACTCTAGTGTAACCGACAACAGCTGAATGAGCTCCATTACAGTAGTCGTTGAGCTGGCATATGTGCTCATGCCAAAAGTTACACGTGTAAATGGACACATGCTTTTGTATTGCTCCATAGTGTGACCGCACCTCGAAGACTGTGTGCCATTTTGGTCACTGCATCTCAACAAAGTTATAGCAGAATTAGAAAAGGTGCAGAGAAGGGCGAAGAAAATGAAAAAGGGGATAGGGCTCTTTAGCTTGGAGAAGAGACAGCTCATGGGAGATATGATAGAGGTATATAAAATACCAGGTGGAGTGGAACAGGTGGATATGAATCGCTTGTTTACTCTTTCCAAAAATACTAGCAATGAAGCTACTAACTAGTTAACTTAAAACAAACCAGAGAAAATATTTCTTCACTCAATGTATAACTAAGCTCTGGAATTCACTGCCAGAGAAGGTTCTAAAAGTGGTTACCTCAGCAGGGTTTAAAAAAAAAAAAAAGGTTTGGATAATTTCCTAAAAGTTCATAAGCCATTATTAAGATGATTTGGGAAAATCTCACTGCTTTATTTCTAGGATAAGCAGCACAAATTTTGCTTTATTCTTTTGTTTTCTTGCCAGGTACTTATGACCTGAATTGGCCTTGGTTGGAAACGGAATATTAGGCTTGATGGACTTTTAGTCTGTCCCAGTATGGAAATCTTCATAAAGGCAGTTAATAAATTCCAAGAAATAAAATAAAATAAACTCTTTATGTTAGTGCATAATTGCCGATATAGAATTTGCACTTAACACATTCAGAACATAAGCTTTGCCGCTGCTGGAAATTTTGTGGGCACTAACTCTTAAAAGTGCTGTATTAATTACCAGCATGAGCCCACACTGAATGTTATTGCATGATCATTCCCATGTTAACCCCTAATGCAGCTTAGTAAATAGAGCTCATGCACTAACCACATGCTAATCGGTTAGTGTGTGGCAATGAAGTTGCACTAACTGATGCATGCAGAACATGCCCATACTCTGCCCTCAGACCTGGCCCAGCACTAAATAATAAATTTTAGTTTTTAGCACATGGGTAGTGCCTACACATGCAATAATTATTGCAGGATGACTGAGCACATGCTACGATATGCCCTCTTTCGCTGTGGTAAGCACGCGTTAGGACTCCATTGTAACTTAAACTGCCACTGTAAAAGAGAAATGTAATACTAGGGTGTCCTAGGAACCTTTAAGCTCCCTGATACAGTAAGCCTACCAAGAACCTGATTCTCTGTCCCAGAAAGTGCATTCTATAAATAATCTCTGCAGGGCATAAGGATTTCTTTTTCTTTGTTTATTTTAAATTTGAACCCTTATATATATATAAAAAGGCAACTGGACCATAGGTACTAAATTCTAAGTACCATACTTTGGGGTCACGGGCTCCTCCCAACAGCCAAGGGGAAGCCCACACGCAGCAGAGAGAGCAAGCTCTGTATAATTATGGCTGTGGAGGATCTAATATCATTTGGATTAGATCTGCAGTGCCCAGAAAAGTCAGAGATATATGGAAACTGGCATGGGAAAGCCACAGGGAGATATGACTTGGAAAACTCAAATGATGTCCTTCTTCAGGCCCTTCTGATGACTGGCCTGTACAGTCCCGAGAAGACTGTAGAATTACTCATTCTCAAGCAAGTTTCTGCCTCTGTGCTACATAGGGTAACTTTCCCCAAAGTAGAAGCCCAAGATTTGGGTAGAAAAAAAGATGATACCCTGTGTATCGCTATCATGGATTGTTTGAAGCATGACAGAACTTTTTAGATCAGAGGTGTTGATGGGCAAGCATTTTGTTCTTAAAATTGGGAGATATCACGTGTAAATAGGCTGGTAAAACCAACATTCGCATCTTAATGAGTTGTCCTCGATACACAATAAACCGAGGTGTACCACGGCCCACAAGAGAGTGCAGACCCCTTCATCAGTTTGTGGAGTTTTGCAGAGAATACAGTAACATTATTTTTAATGTTATACCACCTCATTTCTTAATTTTGTGTTTGCAGAACAGGAGAGGTTTGATTTTCTGAAGCCTCTGCTCAGATTTAGAATCGTTATTTTGAGCAGAAAGGAGAGGCAGCAAGAGTTTGAAGGTTCAGGATGGTTCCTCTGCTGCCATTAACACCATCGGTCAACTCCTTGTGCTCCAAAGGATGTGATCCCCAACTCACCACAAACGCCTCCTCAGTACGAATACGGCTGATGATTAATCATCACTTCTGTTTTTGTAAATAGACATCTTTTAATATCTAGCCCCACAAAAGTTGAAGTTATTACATTTCCAAATCTATTATCTTTTCCCTTCAGGCTCAGCCTTAGAGCTGATGCTTTGGCATTAATAATGGAGAAAAACTTTTTCTCGTTATATTTCACTGTCAAGATCTTGCCCTTTCAAATGAGATTAATACTGGGGACGCGTTTCAACTCCCCCACCCTCATCTGCCCTTAGCCATTTTGAAATTCCCATCTCCCTTGCATGCGAGATTTTTTTTTCTCTTTTCTATACAATATATATAAAAATAATTTTCTTCAGATCCTACCACTTTCTGAGAGACAGGAAGAAGCACAGCTCCTCTGCTGCAAACATCTATACAGGTGTTGATGCGTTTGCTTGTTAAGGTGACGAGCTCTGGAGTCAAGGGGAGCAGCCTCTGTCTGCAACAAGGGCATTCTCAAGGATAGAAACAAAGAAACTGATGTCTGTCTGCTTCGCACTGCATGTAACTGCCTCAAAGAGGCAGGTTACCGAGTACACCGAGAGATTTCAAGCACAAAGGACATTTGCTTTCAAAAAGAAATGTTCCAGTTTCCCCTAATTAAAACAAGAGTTTCCATTGTGAACACTGGGCTGGAGATAGGTATGAACCTAGAACAGGGGTGGGTAACCACGGTCCTCAAGGGACACAGCCCAGTCAAGTTTCCAAGATTTCCACCATGAATATGCATGACATTGATTTGCATGTGCTGCTTCCATTATATGCAATGATATCTCATGCATATTCATAGTGGAAGTCTTATAAACCCTGCTGATTGCCCACCCCTGGTTTGCCAAATGACCTAAATTATGAAACTATATTCTCTTACTTGTGTTTCAGATTTTTTTTTTCCATAGAACTAGGATTACGTTGTGCAGAATGCATTGATGGTGGCAGAAGCCCTATTAGTTTTCAGAAGGGAGTTTCAAGCGTTCTGTAAAGCTGTATAGCCATTCTTGGAGGACCAGACATGACTCTCTGGCAATCCCATCCTGATGCATTCTGGAACCTGTACGGCTGATTTCAAATAGAAGAAGTAGGATTACAAATGCCACAGTGCTCTTAGCCACAATAGAACAGAAATAACCCAAGTCTTCCTTTAGATAAAAGTCACTGGACAGCCGGGACCATGGTTCTTATTTTCCTTACGGGCACTAAAAATCAAAATGCTTTGTGAAAATAGATCAGAGCCAGAACTGGAGCTGGACTCATCTCAAGCAGTTGGTAATCACTATAATATTAAGCAAAACTGTTCCAGAAGCCATTTGCTGTCATAAGGCTCATATCATATAATGACCAATCTTTTCAAAAAGCTTTCAGATTGGGACTAGGTCATCTATTTTTTCCAGGCACTCAGGGTAAATAAAAGATGCTTTTGGCTATAGGTCCTCAAGCTGTTTCTACCGGAGCACAGTTATTTCTTAGGGGATCCCTGTAAATGCTAGCTTAGGTATCAGGCAACGGCTCCACTGAAAATGTTTTTTTCTAAATAAAGTGCCCCAGTTTTGCCTACTCTTGTCCCTTAGTCTGATATTTTCGATCTATGTAGATAAGTTTTTCTAATTCCCTCATTAGATGGTTGGTTTTGGTAAATGTTCTAGTGTTTTTGTTCTTCTCATTTTCCTTATACTTGTTCTCCATTATTGCAGTCTTGGAAACCTATTACATTTGATCAATTTTGTTTGTACCTGTTTTCCATTTCCACTTTCTTCAACTGTAATGGGTAATGCTGAATATCTTATTGTTTTAATGCATTATGTAGGTTAAAAAAAAAAATCAATACATATAGAATTAAGAAATAAAGCTTTCAAACACCCACTCGGCTACTGAGTTCAAGCTTCATTTGCTGACTGGGGGGGGGGGGGGGGATTGGTTGGTACACTTTGAGCTGGAATTTTAATTTTTCATACCTTTTGGAAATGGGAGAGCTGCTGTGCCCCTTATCCTGATTAATTCCCCCCTATTATTAAGCTAAGCAATTATACTATATTTGGAGTCATTTAAAGGTTAATGTTGTTCCAAATGAAGTGTAACAACAACAAAAAATAAATAAAAGGTATTTCTGGCACTATAGCTCTTTCACTTTTCTACTCCAACTTGTCTTTGATGGACACCCCTCTATTGATAGCTCTAACACCCCTCTACCAGCAGATTCCTTTACCTTCCCACCCCATCCCTCTCTTTTGGATACCCCTCTACTGGCATTTTAATTCACCTTCCCACTCTCATCTCTCCCTGCTAGGGATCTCTCTACTTCAGGGCTGCTCAAATCTGGTCCTCGATATCTACTGGCAGGCCAGGTTTTCAGGTTATCCACAATGAATATGCATGAGAGAGAGATTTGCATACCAAGAAGGCAGTGCAGGCAAATCTCTCTCATGCATATTCATTGTGGATATCCTGAAAACCTGACCTGCCAGTAGATCTCAAGGACCGGACTTGGGCAGCCCTGCTCTACTTAAATTCTTTATCCTTCTACTCTCACCTCTCCCTGCTGGGTACCCCCTCTACTGGTAGCTTCTTCGCCCTTTCAATCTCACCTCATCCTGCTGGGCACCTCTGTACTGGCAGCTTCTATATGTTCCCATGCCTCACTCAAGCTGCCTTCCAGGCATTACTACATTTCAGGAATAGCCACATATAAGAAGTATCATACTGGATATCTGGGCAATACAACCTAACTTCATGTCAGTAAGAGAGGTTTAAAATGCAAAAACAAACAGCAGAGATGACTGTCCATGAATGGCAGAAAGGATGTTTGAGGAAGCCAAATGTTCAATGAAATGACTCAACATGAGCTGTGTTTTGGCCGCAAGTGTTTTTTGGAGAAATATTTGTTCTTCTTATTTTTGCTTAGAAAGAGAGGTTTATCCAGGCCTGGTATTCTCTCTTTCATTCCAAAACAATAGGATGGCACTTGGAAAATCAGTAGTAGATTAAATCTCATGCTAACTTGGATTTAGATATGAAGCAGTTCATTGTTAATTGATTTTTGGAGATAGGCTGGTATTCCTGATCTTTTCCCTCACTCCAACTCTAGAGGCACAAAAACCAGGACCTCTAGTCTGAGCTACAGCCTATTTTACACAAAAGAATCTGGTTGCATCCAGTAATCAGGATATTTATCCTAGCAGTCATAAGATCTTCTCAGTCAATGAGATATCCTGGTGATCACATAGCCAGTCAGATTTTCAAGTAACTGTGATCATATGATCAGGCCAAGCAGTCATTATTTGTCACCTCTCCACTCCCCAGGCACTTCCTGGTCTTATGTCTTGTTACCACCAGGCTCTGTTAAAACAAACGCAACACGGTTAAACACACGTACTCTTCTAAAATCCATGACCAGGTCCCTCCAGGCTCATGCTGGTCATTACCAGATCCCTCCCTGGACTCTGTTCCTTTTCAGGTCCTCTCCAACCCTTCATTGGCCCTCCAGGTCTTCTGGTAGCTTCTGATGGCATTTACCGGTCCCTCTGCCAATTGCTTGCCAGATCTTTGGCCAGTATTCTCCTGGGTTTATCAGGCTGCTTCTTAGAGAGTCTTCTGCCAGCCCTCAGTGCCATTTACTGGTCTCCCCACTAGTCACCACTGGTCCCGACGGTCTCTCACCAGACTTTCGACTCCTTCACCACTTCTATCTGCATCTTGTAGGATCACCGCCAGTCCCTCTGCTCCCCAGTCTCTTGGGTCCCCACGGGTCCTGGATACTTCACTGGTCCCACTGCCAGTCATCAAGCCTGACTCCACCCTGGACTACAGGCTCTACTGAGCCCTCTAGTTCAGTTCTTCAACCTTTTGACACCTATGGACCAGCGGAAATAAAATAATTATTTTGTGGACCTTTCCTCCAAGCAGCTCCAAGCCATCCCTAATACAGGGGCTAAAGGAGATTAAAGAAGTTCAAGAACTCAGAAGCTCCAAGAGGCCCTTTTCATAAACCAGTGTGCTTACTGTAGCAAAAACAAAATAACTTCCTGCAGGGTGCGCTGAGACATCCCACAGTAATTTTCAGGTGTGTGCACTTTCTGAATGTTCTAATAATTTTTTTTAACCCTGGGATTAGGTCTAAGGGTGAAGAGTTCTAAACTACTGGCTTAGTATGGCTACATAGCCACGTACTAAGCGATTAGCCCATGCTTACCCGAGCTCCTACCATCTATGTGTGGCATTAGGAGCTCCCACTAATGGCCACATAAGAAAATTAGTACATGACCATTAATGGGGAAAATAATCATTTTATCCCAGGGTAAAAGTGGCCACTTTTTACCGCAGTTTAGTAAAAGGACCCCCCAAGTGTGGTGAAAAGCAAACTGGAAGAGGACACTCGGCAGCTCACACGCGATCCCTTCCAACCCATTTGCTATTGCTCCATCTCCCTCAAGCACAAGCCCCGATCCCCAGTCCAGCAACTATCCCTCATTTTCAGGTTCTCTTCCCCCACTATTTCTCTCAAAGTCCAAACCCCAAGTCCTAATCCAGCAATTCCCCCTCATTCTTTCAAACTCCTCCTACCCAAGTTGTTTTAACATCTTTCTGTACTTCCGGATCATCATAGCATCGTCCAATCAGTCGCTTGGTGGTATACAATGTGTTATTTGGGTTAGTTACTGACTGGCATTTAGCTGGCATTCCTAGTGTTCCCTCTAAGCGGGCGGGTGTTGTGAGCAAACTTTTTTCACTGTGAGCTAAAAATATCGGGCGCCAGCAAGTTATGAGCCAAATAAATATGTTGCTTTCTACCACAGAACTTCCTTACGTTTGTATGGAATCTATCCCCTTTCAACTTTAGAGAGTGCCCTCTCGTTCTCCCTGCCTTAGCTACTAAGTCTATTCCCTTCAGTACCTTGAATGTTTCTATCATGTCCCCTCTCAATCTCCTCTGCTCAAGGGAGAAGAGGCCCAGTTTCTCTAATCTTTCGCTGTACGGCAACTCCTCCAGCCCCTTAACCATTTTAGTTGCTCTTCTCTGGATCCTTTCGAGTAGTACCGTGTCCTTCTTAAAGTACCAGTGCTGGACGCAGTACTCCAGGTGAGGGCGTACCATGGCCCGGTACAGCAGCATGATAACCTTCTCTGTCTCTTCAGTCCAGCATCTGCCCCTTCCATTCACTGTCTGTCTTTCCCTGCCATCTCTCCTCCTGCCCCCCCCACCCCCCAATTTGGTCTAGCATCCATCATCTTCCTTCTGTTCCCCTCATGGTCTGGCATCTCTATTCTTCCCTCCCCCCTGTGGTTTTTAGCATATCTCTCTTCTCATTTCCTCCACTCAGATCTGATCATTCTCTGCTCTCTCTTCCCTTTTCTTCTCTGGTCTTCCTTCTCTATTTTCTGCCTCCATCTAAATTAAATTCTTTCTTACTATTTAGTCCCGTTTCCCTCTTTTCACTGTGTCTACACACAGCTTGTCACCCCTTTCCCTCACCCCTCCATTATCTTACTATTTTCTTCCCCCTTTATTTATCTCCTCCTTCCATCCAGTATGTGTTCTTTCCCCACTTCCATTCAGCATCTGCTCTCCCTTCTCAACTGACATCCATCTGCCTTCTGCTCTCTCTCCCTTCTTCTCACTTCCATCATCTGTCCCCTTCTCTCTCTCTCTCATCTCCTCCATTCCATCATCTGCCCCTTCTCTCTCTCTCTCCCCCCCCCCCAACTTCCATCATCTGCCCCCCTTCCCCTCACCTTTGTGGGTCACTTTCTTTCCCCTGAGGGTGGCTCATGTCACAGGGGAAGCTTTGGCCGAGCAGAACCGCTTGATTGACAGTGGAACTTACTTGATTGATGTCGATGCTGGGGCCCGTTGCCGTTTGAAGGAAAAAAAAAAAGGTGGAAAAAAGGAACCTGTAAAGGCGAGAGGAAGGGAAACCTCCAGGACAGCTGCTTTTTGCCCTCCTTCAGCGGCCCAAGAGTTCAGACCAGCAGCGGCAGCTCTGTATGCTTTTAACTTCGGCACAGAGCTGCCCCTAATCAATAGTTTAGCGCGGTTTCATGAGGCAGCCTCGGGGCCTTTGATAGCCGGCCCGCTTCGATGATGCGATGTGGGCCGGCCTAGCAAAGGCCCCGAGGCTGCCTTATGAAACCGCGCTAAACTATTGATTAGGGGCAGCTCTGTGCCGAAGTTAAAAGCATACACAGCTGCCGCTGCTGGTCTGGAGGTGCGGAGACAAGGCAGGAGGCAAACGCGGTGGAAGGCAGGAGTCCCGGCGAAGGCAGGAGTCCCGGCACAGCGACTGCAACAGGAAGTTGCAAGTCAGCTGACGCCGGCCTTTCGTTGCGGCGGGGACCGAATCCTTCGCGGACCGGCAAGATTTTGTTTGCGGACCGGCGGTTGAAGAACTGTGCTCTACACTGTGTGCGCTGTGACGAGAAACTTGTGCGCTGCGAGGTAATATTTTGTGCGCCAGGGCACCCCAGCGCAGCTTAGCGGGAACACTTCCTACCAATCATTCACCATCACCTGAAAATGCCACAACTGAGGGGGTTGTTCTAGCACCTTCAGAGTTTTCCAATACCTTTGCTTGCTTGCCCTCCATAACTGCAACACAGGAATTTGTGGTGCCCAGATCAATTCCAACAACTGCCCCCTTAATTGCTTCGGAAGCATAATCGCATCTTGATACTTTCCTGAGAACATCTTAACTAAGAACATTCCAACAACCCTGTTGGGCGCATGTGAGCAGAGCGCGGGATGCGCAGCAGCTCTACGGCGACTGGAAGAGGCGGGAGAGGCAGCAGCCGGCGTTCAGCATGCTGCGCAGGAAGGAGGCACGAGGGTTAAGTAGGAGGAGGGCGTGCGCGGGGGACAAGCGCTGGTAAGAGTTCACCCAAGAGCTTTCTTACACCAGCGTCCTGCCCCCTAATGCAATTTCCTGTGTCCGGCAGGGCGGAATGTGACTGAGATAGAGAAGTTGCGTCGGGGGGGGGGGTGGCCTAAGGCGTTTGAAGGTAGGATGAGTGAGAAGTTGGGGTTTGAGAGGGATTATCGGGATCGCGAATGGGGGGCAGAGAGAAAAGCATGCTGGACCAGGGAATGCCCAAAGGATTGCAGACCATGGGGGAGGTGACCCCAATCCCCGAATGCATGTGAAGAAGGATGCTCAGCGTGTGAGTGTGAAGGAGTGCAACTTGATATTTCTGTGGCTCCAGGCCGATGGACGTGCTGGCCCTGCTCACAACCCTGGTCACTTACACACCCATCCAGCCCCCTACTAATTGTCAAGCTTGGGGTACTCTCCTAGTCACCTCAAACTCTACCAGGCAGGCAGGTCTAAGACTTACCAAGGCTTAGGCCAAAGCCAGCATTCTTCCCCCTTGAGGTTAACCTAGCTCCTGAAGGAGCTTCTGTTTTTCTTAGCGTACTACTCTGGAACTGTTCTTTTCAGCACCTTTTATCCACTCAGGGTAAGTGGACAGTTCCCAGCAGCCTTTGCAATGTCTCTATGCAAATGAGCTCCAAACACTCCACTGCTCAGGCTCCCTCTGCTGGCCAGTGAGTATGCATGAGATCAGTTTGCATCTACTGAATCTTTATATACAAACTGATTTCATACATATTTATTATGGATATTCTGAAACTGAGTGACTGTGGCATCCCCAGGATAGGTTTTGAAAGCCTTTCTGTAAGGAAATTTGTATGTGCCTGCCACTGAATTAGTGTTAGGGGAGCTCTGGCAGTCTATGTTGATCTAAAGTCTCCCTATTGGTGATTCAGAGGCAGGCAGAAAGCAAACCATTTTCCTACAGCACTATTTCTCAAACTGTTTCTGGACTACCCCTAGCTAATCTGGTTTGTAGTATATCCACAATGAATGTGCATGAGATCAATTTGCAAGTGTTTCCTTCATTTCTGAAAATTTATCGTGGATATCCTGAAAATCAGGAAGGTTAGGGCAGTGGCATTCACTCCCAGTCATCGAGAGCCACCAACCGGTCAGGTTTTCAGGATATCCTTAATGAATATGCATGAAAGAGATTTGCATGCCTACTACCTCCATTGGATGCAAATCTCTCTCATGCTTATTCATTATTGATATCCCTGAAAACCTGACCTGTTGGCAGCCCTCAAGAACAGGGAATGAAGGCCAAAGGATTAGGGGGTACTCCCAGGATAGTCTTGAGAAACACTACTCTATATGATGATCCAAAGTTCTGCTAATGGTGATGAAGAGGTAAGCAGAAAGAGAGGCCTGCCATCATGACCTATTTATCTGTGTATTAGCACTGCCTTCATGGTCTCAGGCACAGCTTCTCCTTAGATTTTTTTTCACCGAGTGACCATGATAATAATGGGGAAGGAACTCCTCTTGCATGAGTAAAGACTAAAATGGTTAGGGCTCTTCAGCTTGGAAAAGAGACAGCTGGGGAGATATGATTGAAGTCTATAAAATCCTGAGTGGAGTAGAACGGGTACAAGTGGATCAATTTTTCACTCCTTCAATTAAGTTACAGGGAAATACTTTTAAAACCAATAGGAGGAATTTTGTTTTTCATTCAGAGAATAGCTAAGCTGTGGAATGCATTGACAGAGGTTGTGGTAAGAATGGATAGCGTAGCTGGTTTTAAGAAAGGTTTAGACAATTTCCTGGAAGAAAAGTCCATAGTTTGGTATTGAGAAAGACAAGGGGGAAGCCACTACATGCCTTGGACCAGTAGCATGAAATGTTGGTACTCTTTGGGTTTTTGCCAGGTACCAGTGACCTGGATTGGGTACCATGAGAACGGGCTACTGGGCTTGATGGACCATCAGTCTGACCCATTAAGGCTATTCTTATGTTCTTATAAAGTAGTACCTACGTAATGTAAATGCGCATGAGTTGAGTCTCTTTCATTTGAAAGGAAACTCTGCAATGAGAGGGCATTGGATGAAGTTAAGAGGTTATAGGCTCCAGAGTAATCTAAGAAAAAACTTTTATTACAGAAAAGGAGGTAGATGCATGGAATAGTCTCCCAGAAGAGGTGGGACTGTGTATGAATTCAAAAGGGCCCGGGATAGGCAGGTGGGATCTATCGGAGAGAGAAAGAGATAATGGTTACTGGGGATGGGCAGACTAGATGGACCATTTGGCCTTTATCTGCCATCATGTTTCTATGTTTCTAACAAAAACCACTGAAGCCAGTGGCTCTCTCTTCATGCACCTTCTCAAGTTTCAGGTTTTATTAAAATTTTGATTCAATCACAATATCATAATTTCAAAGCGATTTACAAATAAAAGAAGGGGTTCATATTGAAGACATAGACATTACAAACCTACACGTGAGGAGAGCGGGAGGAACTACAATAAATATAGAAAAGGAAGACAAAAAAGGTCAAAACATAAGGGGGGGTGGTAAAAAGTTTCTTTTTTTTTTTTAAAGAAGCATTGAATTGTCTCACGTGAGTCAAGTCTCAAAAGCATCCTTATGTAACCAACATTCTAGCATTCCTTTGAACTTAGGGCCTTTTTAACAAAGCCACGCTAGCGGCTGCCCTGTGCTAACGGCCCCAAAGCCCTTAGAGATTTAAAGTCTTCAGGGCTGCTTTGTAAAAGAGGTAGTTAGTGTTTTTTCTTCTTTAATATAAGTTGACAACGCATTACGTATTTTTGAAAAGATAGTAGCATTTATGATTTGTAGGGACAGGACCATGCTGTGAAAGCTTTGTTATAAGAAAATGAGCCTCTTTCATAAGCAGTTCTTTTCTCCTTTCTCATGGCCTGTGAGCAATTTTTGGCTCCTCTCGTTAATGCTTTCTTTAAAATGGTGGCTGTGAGCATTCCTGGCGTGCTCTGTCTCCTAACAGATAGACATGAGCTGCCTGTGGCCTGCAGGTTCATGTCCTGATGGCTTTTATTTTGGGTTAATGTTTGAGATGCAATCAAAATGAGGAATGTGTCTCGGTGTAGACCCTGCGGAGAGCAACACTCTAGGGATGCCCCAGTGACTGCAAGGCTGTGATCATCCTTTTAGCTTGTATCTACTGCCAGTTTCCAACATCACGTTTCTTCTCTCTTTCCCCTCCTCCTTCTCGCTATTCTCCTACTTCTGTTAGTCTAAAAAATAATACTTGTCATGCCAAAAGAAAAGCAGCTTCTTCAGACTGTGAGAAGTAATTATAAGAAACTGACAGCGATTCTAAGAGAAAAGCCTGTTAATTAAAATGCTTTTCAGTCTTTGTGAGCAAATGAGGGCGCATGAAAGAGAGGGATGGGGAGAGGAAGATGAGGAGGGGAAAGAAGGAAAAGGAGGGTGACAGAGAGAGAGAGGAGAAAGCAAAAAAGAAGAGGAGAGGGAGTAGGAAAGAAGAAAGAGATGGTAGGAGAGGAGAATGGGGGGGAGGGGGATTTGTTCCTTTATTTATTCAGCTGGCCCAGACTCATCATTGCATTGTAGATATGGAGGCTTGTGTTGCTGACAGTTTAACACTTCTATCGTGGAACCTGAATTTCAGCATCAGTAATATAGGCAACTGCCAAGCTGCCAAACTTTGACGGCGAGAGCCTTGTGAAATAAATGTCATGTTATCCTTCTGGATTAGAAGCTGAGAAATGGGTAGGACCAAGGGTGGGATGAATGGGGATGGATGTTGCCATACAGTGAGAGAAAGAAGAACACTAAACAGGACCTGAGGAAGAGGAGAGAGGGACACTGGGTGAGGATGAATTATGGAAGAGGGGGACAGATGCTGCCAGAGCTGGCAATGGGGAGGGAGGTTGGATGGCTGTTGAAGAGAGAGAAAGGATAGCACTGAGCAGGGATGAAAAACAAAGAGAGGAAGAACAGGAAAACGGATCAAGGCATTAAATAAGAGATGGGACATGAATGATGCTATGAAGGGAAAGAGGAGAGGGGACAAAAAAGAAAATGGTAAAAACCAGAGGACATAATTTGAGGTTGAGGGGTGGTAGATTCAAGAGCAATGTTAGGAAATTCTACTTTACGGAGAGGGTGATGGATGCCTGGAATGCACTCTCGAGAGAGGTGTTGGAGAGGAAAACGGTGACGGAGTTCAAAGAAGCGGGGGATGAACACAGAGGATCTAGAATCAGAAAATATTATTAAATATTGAACTAAGGCCAGTACTGGGCAGACTTGCACGGTCTGTGTCTGTATATGGCTGTTTGGGGGAGGATGGGTTGGAGAGGGCTTCAATGGCTGGGAGGGTTTAGATGGGATGGAGATTTTGGCAGTTGGAACCCAAGCACAGTACTGGGTAGAGCTTTTGGATTCTTGCCCAGAAATAGCTAAGAAGAAAAAAATTTAAATTGAATCAGGTTGGGCTGACTGAATGGACCATTCGGGTCTTTATCTGCCGTCATCTACTATGTTACTATAGATTGTAGATTTTGCTGGGTGTGGATAGGAGATAGAGGATGATGACTCGGGATGAGAGAAAGAATGCATATGGTAGAACTGTGGGTAAAGTTGAACTGGTGGAAATCTCATGGGTATATCTAGCTATGGGATTCTGATGATGGTTTTGCAAATTTTTTTCATTTACTTGACCTAATGTTACCTCTGCTGCTACACCCAAGACTGTACTGACTTCTCTTTTTGACGTGTTGACTATGGGAGGGTGAGGGGGAGTAGAGGTCATGGATACCAACCTATACCCAGGCCTCCATTAACAGTGTGGACTGCACCACACTAAATCCAAGTTTTCAAAAAATATATGTCCACTCCTGATTTTCTGTCATCCTAATGCAGTCTACAGAACAATGAACAACATAGTGTTTTAAAATGAGAGATAGAACACTAGGTCTGGACTAGCTTCACATTCTGGCATGGACTTTGGTTGTTTAACTTTGCCCACATTCGGCCTGATGCCGGTTATCTGTGGCAGAGTACCTGCAGCAGAAGCAGGTACTCTGACAGCACATAATGACTCTGAAGTACATCCACTTTGTCCAGTTTACCTTAGCCCTGCCTCGAACTCCAGCTTTAGTCCTCTCTTGAGGATCCACTCTGCCTGTTCCAGGCTTTCCTAAATTCTGATACTGTATTTGTTTCCATCATATTCATAGGCAGTAAAAACCTCATGCTAACTGCTTAGCACCAGTAGGGGACATGGGCGATGATAGGGTATGGCTGGCACTCACAGTTAAACACGTGACAATATCGCATACTAGATGCAGAGCTGCCAAGTTACCCATTCTAGGAGGGAAACTTTTTGGCCAGTCATGGTTTTAAACCTACATCCCAAAGCAGTGTGGTAGTTGTAGTCTATGCTTCTGTCCATTGAAATCAGTGCTGCAGGTATTATAATGCAACAAAATGAGGTTGGCAGAAACCCAGGACCCGCCCAAAAAAAGCCTCCCTCCTAGAATGGGTAACTTGGCAACCCTATAGCTATCACAGCTATTAATTAATGCAGCTGTCGTTAATGCCACCTCAAGATGTTGAGTTAATTGCAGCTGCACTAAAGGCAGTCCAGCAGTATGGACACAGCCCCTGAGGATCACCTCTCTGATCCTCTCGACAGGAGCCCCCACCCCCAATCCGTTTCTCCATTATATCTGAAAGTCCGCTATATGCGATGATTTTCTGCATGTTTATAAAGGCGCATGGCCGGGACCAGCGGACCTCATCCGCTATAGATGAGGTTCCGTTATAAGTGAGTCCGTTATAACGAGATTATACTGTAGTAACATAACATAGTAGATGACAGCAGATAAAGACCCGAATGGTCCATCCAGTCTGCCCAATCTGATTCAATTTACATTTTTTTCTTCTTAGCTATTTCTGGGCAAGAATCCAAAGCTCTACCCGGTTCTGTGCTTGGGTTCCAACTGCTGAAGTCTCCGTCAAAGCTCACTCCAGCCCAGCTACACCTTCCCAGCATAACAACATTCACAATAACTAAGGTTAAACAAATATTCAACATACTAGAATGCACACTTGTAACAGTGCATACTTTATAAGGGAAGGGGGAAGGGATTTGATATACCTCCTTTCTGTGGTTTCAATCAAAATGGTTGACATAGTATATGCAGGTACTTATTTTGTACCTGGGGCAATGTAGGTTCTTATTGTATATTGTTTAGAATTTTGATGATGAATGGCAAATACATTTTGATAATTAAATTGTAAATTATCTCTGAAAACTATGTATGCAGTCCTGGCCAATCCACTGTAACAGAAGATGCTAAGCTTCTCTTCCCACTAATGTCCCTCATTGAGACCCACATGCCATCAGTACAGGGCCCGCCTACTCCCTTTCCAGCTCAGCCAATAGCAAATATATGCCTTGTTGCAGGCATTCAGAAAGGTTAACTTGCACCCAGTATGAGTTGAATTATTTTTTAATAGGATCCATTTATTATCCCATAAAAGTTAATGAGTTTATACTGAAGGGTGCCAAAACTCCTTTTATGTTTTAATAGGGGATTAGTAGTGGAGCACAAGCTTCCCAATGCCTCATTAACCACCTCCTGTGTTAGGATTGCACTCCCCCCTCCCCCATTTCTGATGAAGAGGCAGGATAAAGTGGAGGACAGAAACAATATCTGTAGCATTCCCTAAAGCTCTTCATTTGTTACTTATGAAGTCCTGACCAGAGAATTTATAGTGACACCACATACGTCCCTGTGTTGTACAGGATCATACATTACTTCATTTCTTTGAAGATGCGAATAAAGGTGAGACAGTTGACGTAGTGTATCTAGATTTTCAGAAAGCTTTAGACAAAGTTCCGTGTGAGAGAGTCCTGAGAAAATTAAAGAGTCAAGGAATAGGAGGCAATGTTTTGATGTGGATTAGGAATTGGTTATTTGGCTAGAAAACAGAGGGTAGGTCCAAATGACCATTTTTCTCAATGGAGGAGGGTGATTAGTGGAGTGTTGCAAAGATCTGTACTGGGCCAGTGCTATTTAACGTATGTATACATAATCTGGAAATTGAAATTACAAGTGAGGTTATTAAATTTGCATATGATACTAAACTCTTCAAAGTTGCTAAAACACATGCTGGCTGATAAATTGCAGGAACACCTTAGGAATTGGAAGATTGTGCATCCTAATGGCAAATGAAGTTTAATGTGGACAGATGCAAAGTGATTCACATTGGGAAGAATAATCCAAATCACAGTTACCAGACACTAGGGTCCACCTTATGTTTATTAAAATTCTTGCTATACCGCTTAAACCAGTGATCTCAAACTCACATTCGGCCCGCCAGGTACTATTTTGAGGCCCTCGATATGTTTATCATAATCACTAAAGTACAATTAAATAGTTTCTTGATCATATGTCTCTGTAGCTATAAATTACAATATTATTATTAAGACTTAGCCAAAAGGAAATATTTATAAACTATAAAGAGTTTTACCTCATGCAAAATTGTCATTTCTTTAATAAGACATTAACTATTTTTTTCTGAGGCCCTCCAAGTACCTACAAATCCAAAATGTGGCCCTGCAAAGGGTTTGAGTTTCAGACCACTGGCTTAAACTATAAATAAGAACAAAACGGTTTACAAAATAATATAAAATAATAATAAGGTAATCAAACATAGCAGAAACATTCATATGCAGACAATACCTAGCAATTCAGACTGCCAAGTCTACAGAGAAGGCCAGCTTAAAATAATGTGATTTTAAACTCCCTTTAAACCTTAACAAAGATTCTTCTTTGCTCAGTTCTATCGGCAAGCTATTCCACAAGACTAGTACTAGATAGAAAAACTACTGTACTTTACCACAAGAAAAGAAGGCACAACTCCACGTATAGTAATTCAGAGCAAAAAAAGAGTGGGGAAGGGACATCCCACGTCAGCCGCAGAAACAATCAATTTATTACAAATATATAAATAATAAAAACAAATACAAATATGGACATAGCAAGCTTCACAGAGTTCTTTTTGTGCTGGGGGGGAGATAAGAGAATATTATATGTATCATTGTTGATTATTAAGTGATATATTTATGGTTATTTATATGGATATGTTATCACACTTATTATAAGTTTAAAAATGAATAAAGATTAAAAAAAAAAATCTTATGTTCTTATGATGGAAAAGTGAAATAAGTAATATTTTGCAAAGATCGTTTTGGTAATGAAAACAAGATGAACATATATAAGTAAGAAGGAACTAAACCAAACATGATCTTATAACAAACACATCCCAGTTTGAATAATAACCCTGGTCTGTATTGGAAGCCAATGTAAATTCTGGTAAAAAATGGAAAGATGATCAAATTTCTTCAGATTAAATATCAGAAACACTGCAGAACTTTGGATAATTTGTAACTTTTGGAAATTTTTATAGGAAGCTGCTAAGTATATTATATTGCAATAATCTAGGACTTAATAAAGGAGATCAAAATAAGAACAAATGGACCGTAACTTCCATAGCATTACAAATCCTTTTCGAACTACTGAATCTACTTGTGATTTCATTGATAAATTCCAATCTAATTAGACCCCTAAAATTTTTTTTCTTGGAATAATGATGTAATTAATCCTATTTAACTGTAACTTTCTTTTCATCTGTCTTATTATTAGAAGCCAAGAAAACTCTAGTTTTTTATTATTTAATTTTAGCTTAAAACTGGCCATTCTATCATGTATCAACAGTAAAACCTTTTCTATCCAAGATACTTCTAATGGGAAATTTGAGGAAACAGGGTAATATCATCTGCCTAAATATAGGGCTCCTTTTATTAAGGTGCACTAGGGGTTTTAGCGCACGCTACAATACCGCACGCGCTAAACGCTAATGCCTCCATAGAGCTTGTGTTTGTATTTTTCGTTTAGTGCGTGGTTAGCACACGCTAAAAATGCTAGCCCATAGTGTAAGACTTGTAATTCAGTTAATTCCTTACTCAGTGAAGAAAGGTAGATATCAAAGCGGGAAAGGGACAGGGAAATCCCTGAAGAACTCCACATGGTTTACCTTTATGAGAAAATTTAATCTCTTCTAACCTGAAATATCTGTGATCGCAAAAAAAACCCCAAACTGTTAAAGCAGAGAACATTACCTAATAGACTCAATGAATCCAGACAGTGCAATAAAATATCGCGATCAGCTAAATCAAAGGCACAACTCAAATCTAATTGTAAAATCAAGGCATTGCATCCAGACAATAAAATACTAAATAAGTGATTTATTAAAGAAACAAGTACAGTATCAGTCCTATAGGGTCTTGTGATCTATGTCCAATTGTCTTCTATCAGCACAGCTTCTTCTCCTCTGCTGGAGATTTTTGATGACTCATGAAGCATTTCATTGATGTATTTCTCCTTCTTATAAATGCTTCTCAACCTCTGTTCCTCCTCTTTCATGAGAGATTCAAGTTGCAGACATCTCACGCATGAAATCAGTCCCTTTCCTTAGATCACGTTTTCCATCTGGACAGAGGCAGAACATAAGAACATAAGAATTGCCGCTGCTGGGTCAAACCAATGGTCCTTCGTACCCAGCAGTCTGCTCATGCGGTGGCCCCCAGGTCAAAGACCAGTGTCCTAAGACTAGCTCTACCTGCTTATATTCCAATTCAGCAGGAACTTGTCTAACTTTGTCTTGAATCCCTGGAGGGTGTTTTCCCCTATAACAGCCTCCGTAAGAGCGTCACAGTTTTCCACCACTCTCTGGGTGAAGAAGAACTTCCTTATGTTTGTACGGAATCTATCCCCTTTTAACTTGAGAGAGTGGCCTCTCATTCTCTCTACCTTGGAGAGGGTGAACAACCTGTTTCTATCTACAAAATCTATGCCCTTCATTATCTTGAATGTTTCGATCATGTTTCCTCTGTCTCCTCTTTTCAAGGGAGAAGAGGCCCATTTTCTCTAATATCTCACTGTACGGCAACTCCTCCAGCCCCTCCAGCAGCATGATAACCTTCTCTGATCTGTTCTTGATCCCCTTCTTAATCATTCCCAGCATTCTGTTCGCCCTTTTCGCCGCCGAATGGCTTCATCAACTTGTCGACCAGTACTCCCAAGTCTCTTTCCTGGGGGGGTCTCTCCAAGTACTGCACTGGACATCCTGTAGTCGTTTATAAGATTTTTTTACCGATATGCAACACCTTACACTTATCTACATTAAACCTCATTTGCCATGTCGTGGCCCATTTCTCGAGCGTGTTTATGTCACTTTGCAGATCTTCACAATCCTCCTGCATCTTCACTACTCTGAATAACTTCGTATCATCTGCAAATTTAATCACCTCACTCATCGTACCAATTTCCAGGTCGTTTATAAATATGTTGAAGAGCACGGGTCCAAGCACCGAACCCTGCGGCAATCCACTCGTGTCGCTTTTGCAGTCCAAGTACTGTCCATTCACCCCCACTCTCTGTTTCCTACCCGCTAGCCAGTTTTTAATCCACGTGATTATTTCACCCTCGATTCCATGACTTGCAATTTTTCAAAGTAGTCGTTCATGCGGAACCTTGTCAAACGCCTTCCGAAAATCCAAATATACAATGTCGACCGGGTCACTCTTGTCTATCTGCCTGCTTACTCCCTCGAAGAAGGGCAGCAAGTTCATCAAGCAAGATCTTCCTTTGCTGAAGCCGTACTGGCTGGTCCTCATCAAATTATGTTCGTCAAGGTGATCAATGATGCGATTCTTTATCAGCGCCTCTACCATCTTTCCGGGTACCGAGGTCAGAATCACCGGTCTGTAATTTCCCGGATCTCCCCTTGAACTTTCTTGAAGATTGGCGTAATATTCGCCACCTTCCAGTCTTCTGGAATCCTTCCCGATTTGATTAACAGATTGGCTATTAGTTGAAGCAGTTCAGCTATAGCCCCTTTCATTTTCTTGATTACCCTCAGATGAATGCCATCCAGTCCTGGGGATTTATCATTTTTAAGCCTATCAATCTGCCTGCATATTTCTTCTAGACTGACCGTCAACCCTGTCAGTTTCCCGTCTCCATTTCCCGCATATAGCCTGTCGGCTTCCGGTATGTTGTGTATATCCTCTTCGGTAAACACAGACGCAAAAAATGTGTTCAGTTTGTCAGTGATGGCTTTGTCCTTCTTTAGCATTCCCTTTATTCCATGATCATCGAACAGCCCGTTGCTCCCTTCGCGGGTTGTTTCCCCCTTGATATATCGAAAGAACAGCTTGAAGTTTCTTGCCTCCTTGGCTATTTTTAACTCGTAGTCTCTTTTGGCCCCTCTTACCACCTTATGGCACCTGTTTTGATGCTGTTTGTGCTTTTCCAGTTTTCGTCCATTTTTTAACTTTTCCATTCCTTAAATGGTCTTCTTGTCTCTGATCGCTTCCTTCACCGCTACAGTGAGCCACGCCGGTTCCTTGTTCTTTTATCGCTTGTATCCCTTGTTGATATGTAGTATATATAGATTTTGCACATCGGTGACTGTGTCCTTAAAAAGGGACCATGCTTGCTCTAGTGTTTTTTACAGTGCTTATCGTCTTCTTAATCTTCTTCCCCATCATGAGTCTCATCCGTTCGTAATTCCCTTTTCGGAAGTTCAGTGCTGTGGCCGTTGTTTTGGATCAACGTTTTGCCCCTGTGTCCAGCCACATTAGGCTTTTTATCGCCAGCCATGGTGGTATTAGCTCCAATGCTCATAGTAATTCCATGAACGTCAGACCTAATACCGCCACTGCCGGTGATAAACAAAGGTCTAATGCAGTTTTGTAAAAGGGGTGAGGAATAAGTTGCTTTATGGTACCCTAAAATGTAACCTAATCCTTAACGCAACAAAATCCTTAAATCCGTTTTCAAGATAAAACTTCCAACAAACATACAATTATTGCTCTCTTTATAGTATAGGATATTATGTGCAGAAATCTTATTATATTGTGTTATAATGTCAGATGTCCAGCACTTCACTGTTTATTCCAGCACACCTCTCCCTAATCTCTCCATCCTCTTCAACAAAGCCAGAAAAATTTTGCAGGTACCTCATGTCTGGAGTAGAGAGAAAAAACAGGCATGAAATCATCACTAAGGCTGACTGCAGAAGAAGAACAAGCTAATCTTTTACTCGTACCCAGCAGTTAAAAACTCTAGGGAAAGGGGATGGGACTTGATATACTGCGGTTTACATATTACATGCAGGTACTTAGCTACTGTGAGCCTAACCTCATAGTTACCACAGTTGTACATGCGCAGTACTGGCCGAACAGTACAGAGAGGAGTTGAGCACAGGTGTTAACTCGTGCAGAAGACATGGGCACATGCAACATTAAAATGAATGGTAATAAGCCAATAAGTATTCCGCTACAAAGCGCAGAAGGAAGCAGTGGCTATGCTGCATGCACAATTTTTCACCATGTCTGGAGCAGCATAGAAGGGTTGGTTGAAGGGGATTTCATGCCCTTTTTGCAGTTTGAAAATCCTTGGGGGGGGGGGGGTTTCCCTCTAACCAGAACAATATCTGTGGCTTTAAAAACGCAGATGGAAGGTTAACAGCAATAATATGCGAGTGTGCAAAGAAAAAATCACAGTGCCAACACACATCTGCAGCTGTCGTCTTGTGGATACATATCAGATTCACAAAAATTTCACGTGTGAGGAATCTTTGTGAGGCTAATATTTATGTGCAGAACAGCAGCTATAAATCTGATTTTTTTTTTTTTTAGCCCGTCCTCCCAAAGGAGCTCAGAACAAGTTATAAATCAGGTACTCAAGCATTTTCCCTATCTGTCCTGGTGGGGATGGGACTTGATAGGCTGCTTTTTCCGTGTGGTTACAATCAAAGCAGTTTACATATCGTGTTTTCCCAAAAATAAGACCCACCCTGAAAATAACCCCTAGTATGATTTTCGGGGTATGTCTTAATATAAGCCTGCATCGTCGTGAATTTCTTCTTTTAAAACCAAGGGTCATCTCTATGGGGGCCACATTTTACCTAAGACACCCATGTAAGTGTATAGTGTGCCACCATGCAGTAAAATACGTTTTCTGTGGACACCATCAATTAACTACCTTTTTGGCGTTACCTCGTCCAGGTGGAGAAAAATCGTAAGCTCTCAGGTTAAATATATATGTGTGTATATATATATATATATATATATATATAAAACTCTCTTTTCTCAACTCTACAGCCGTTATTATGCCTTTATTACATGATTTTGTATTTTGTTAGTTCTCGCTACTTACTTCTTGGATCCTAATAATAGAGGACTTGAGTTAGTTAATCCAAAAAAATTTTTATTTTCTTTGTTTATAATTGTTAAAGTGTATACTTTAATGTTATTGAAAAATGCATGGGCAAGACTGCTTTCTGTACAAGATGTAATGCTTGGTTTTAAGTTTAAAATCTTGCTGTTACTGAATGTTTCTCTTTCTTATGTTAATTTTCAATAAAAAAAGATTGGAACTAAAAAAAAATTTAAGCCCTACCCCAAAAATAAGCCCTAGTTGAAGCGTTGGATTCGCCGGTAGTGAGAGGGAACCTGGGAAGGATAAGAATGAGGACATATTCCTGGATGAGTGAGCATAAGGATAGGATAGATATGTATAGGGTTGAGTAGGGGTGCATTGGATGAATGGTTGAGTATTGGGGGAACCTTGGTGGATCGTGAGTCTTTGGTTTGAAGGTGAGAGCAAGAGGGGATGCAAGGGAAAGGAAGAAGTTGAGAGGAGACTGAATGAAGAGAACCGAAAGAAAGGAGAAGGCAGGGTAGGAAGGTGTGAGAGGGAGGGGAAAACCTTTTGTTCTCAGCCTTATGTACTGTATATGGCGATGGACTGTGGAGTCCCCTCCTTGGATCACACAAGCAAACTGGAGGCCACATTAAACAATCACATGCATATTTTTTTACAGGTATACCTGTGTAAGGTTCCCCCTCCGTATTCGCGGTTTCACCAATCATGGTTTCAGTTATTGGCGGTTTTTCGTTTGCAGGCTCTGCCCCCCCAATTTACATCAGAGAAAATCGCTGCACTTTCTTCACAGGAACGGGTCAGGTTATTCGCAGTTTTATCATATTCTCTAGGGTTTTTAAACAGAAAACCGCAAATAACATATGAAAAGTTATTCACGGTTTTTCTGCATTTGCTGACTTATTCCCCTATCTCCGCGAATACAGAGGGGGGGAAGTGTACTCTTTTTTCGTCCCACTGATTGTGTCCTGCTCTTTTTTGTCTTTCCAGCTCAGTCAGAATTTGCAAGTTAATTTTTTATTTTATTGCTTTGCTTATTTTATTCCCCTAAATGTCTTATTACCCTTTTGTATTTCCCTTTGATGTCTCCTCTTTACTTTACAAATTGTATTTCATCCCTCCTTACCTTGTGTTAAACAATGTTAATTTTTAGTATAATAAGTTTATTTATTAATTGTATGGACTGTTTTGTTACCTAAGCTATGTAGCTTTTTAAATGTTCACCGCTTAGAAACTTTGTCTAAAGCGGTTAATCAAGCCATCTAATAAACTTGAAACATGAGCCTTCATCTGGAGAGTGTCCCATACACACTTACTTGGGTCACTGCACTGACCATTCTCAACTAGCAGCCATGTATCCTGGCTCCTTTCAGAACCTTACAATCATGAGTTCTGACAATTTAGGCATTATTTATGCATGCTGGCGGCAACCCTCTTCCCTGGGAGCTGTAAACACTGTGTTTATAGCCCTGCTTGACCTGTGAAGCAGAAATCCCATTCCAGGAACCAAATTGGGGCCAGTTCTGTGGTAGTGGTCAACATTTACACTGAGCCATTGGGCCGACTCTTATATGTATAATCTCTTGTTTATGAGAACCCTCCATACATGAAGTGCTGGTGAAAGGATAGAATTAATTCTATGATTGCCCACATATGATGGGCAATTTATGTCTTTTGCAAATTTGGCCCTATCCAAATTGTCTGTATATTGAAATATTGAAGCTGTTCCTTCTCCAACGACCTTGCCCTGTGCCTGCCTCTTATTCTGTGTTAGGACCTACCACTGCCATTTAATCAGAGGAGTTTCTTTGTTTCACTGGGCTTTTCCTTTTTAGTTTTTAAACTCCTGCTGCTTGCTGGATGGGGTGTATAATGAGATGTAACTTCTCAACGGGTAGTTTAGTGCTCTGGCAGAACGTGTAAATAAATTGAAATGCTAATAATGGACCATCAGGATAAATTTACTCTGTGACCTACATGACCTCATCAACATGAGTGAATCTCAGAGCTGCAACTATCAAAATGGGCTGTGGGGAATGAAGCTGAAAATCCTGAGCTAGATAAATGAGAATCAGAAAGTAGAAAGGAGCCCTCTAGCACCATCACTACATATACAGCCAGAGAGGACCCCTCAGCTGCAGATTTCCCGATTCTATCAGCATATGTACAGCCAGAGACACAGAGGGAGATACTCCAATGAAACCTAAACTCTGAAACCCACCTATGCACACAAGATACTCATAAACAGATACCACATGCGTACACAGTCACACACACAGATACATTTATTTATTTATTTCCCGCCCTCCTAGAGAGCTGAGGGCAGGTAACAGAAGAACAAACACAGATTTTGAGAACGAGCTAAGAGAAAAACTGGGAGGGTAACAGAATAATAGGGGTACCAATATTGAAGGCTAACAATTTATCATCGAGGAACAATGCAATGCACAGGTTCCATAGGCATGGGATCTAGGTACAAGGTGAGGGTAACAAGTTATCATGGACAGAGGGGAATCAGGTGGAGCAAGGGCATACATAGTTTAGGAGGGCGGAGACTCTGGAAACAGAGAGCCTAGCAGGGCATGGACTGAAAAGCCTGTTGGAGGTAAATAAAGGGGAGGTCAAGCGATAGTGTAGTCTTGGTCATCTGGCAGTTCATATATCTGTTCTTATCGTTTGAGGACTTCATTGTCCTGGTTCCTCGTAACTAATTTCAGGCCCGGAGCGGTTAACAGAAAAGGAAGGTCTTTACTGCCTTTCGAAAAGTCATCAGAGGGGTCCAGAGATCCGAGTCATGTGGGCAAATTATTCCAAAGCTTAGGGATGAAGTGGCTGTAGGAGTGTTTATGTCCAGTTTCCAGGTGAAGGCTTCCTGGGGGAATGTAGAGTCGTTTCACTCTTTTGGAGCGGAGGGGGTGGTTGAGCTGTAGGGGTGCAATTTGGCAGCTACATATAATAGGGTGCTTTGTACTGGAGGTTTTTATGGGCTAATATGATGCCCTTAAAGGCACAGCACTTGTTGATAGGTAGCCTGTGCACTGCACATAGTGCAGGTGAGACAGGGTCATGGATATATTTTAGGAGGCGGATCACCACATTCTGCAGACGGTTCAGGTTTTTTGCAGCGAGACCATTGAAGAGTTTGTAGTAGTAATCCATATGAGAGAGCACATAGGTGTAGAGGAGCTGGGCAAAGTCAGGTTCAGTGACGTAAGGTCGGATCTTTCTTAACTTGCACAAGTGATACATTAGATAGAGTGGGAGCCCTCCGGGACAGTTAAGAAAAAATGCTTGAATAATTTGTAATCCACATAGAATTGTAGGATATGCAGAATATACGCGTAAATTATATATATAAAAAAAATAATAGATTGAGATGGAGACGATTTGGGAGATGTTGGCAGTAAGAGAAAGATGACCGTACAGTAATGGGTGCATGAAGCTTGAGCTCTGTTTCCTGACCCAGAGGAGCTCTGTTGTGGCAGTGTTGAGTTGATTTGTTGCGAGTCATCCAGTCTTTCATGTCTACGAGACAGTTATGAAGCTTGGTGAGTTGAGTGGCTCGATCCTTAACCAGAGGAACGAGCAGTTGGATGTCGTCAGCATATGAATGGATTGCGATGTTGGATTTGTGGGCAATGTCTACGACAGGCTTAATGTATAGGTTGAAAAGGAGTGGGGATAGTAAGGCTCCTTGGGGGACCCCACATTTTGTGGGCTTAGGCTTAGAGATGGACACACACATAGAGACACCATGCAATAAGAATACACAGACACATACACACCACTTAGATCCTTACATTCCTCATAATCTCATCAACTACACATTCCGTCACCAGATTTGCTATGATTCAACACGCTCAAATATATTTGTGTCACAATCTAAGTAAAGGTGCCAAGTCTTAGTGCACACTTACTTGAGAAATGAGGCAACAATGTCAGTCGGGTTCTATTTATTTGTTGAATTATATTGTTAATCGAAATGGTATATCTCTGGCAAATAAAATGATAGAAAGATGTGGTTTGTTGCATTTGAATCCACATCTTCTTGATTACTTAGGGGCCCTTTTAATAAGGTGGACTAGCCGTTTTAACACGTGCTAAACGCTAACACATCCATAGGATATAATGGACATATTAGCATTTAGCGCACGCTTAAGACGGCTAGCGCGCCTTAGTAAAAGGACCCCTAAGTAATCAAGAAGATGTGGATTCAAATGCAACAAACCACATCTTTCTATCATTTTATTTGCAAGAGATATACCATTTAGATTAACAATATAATTCAACAAATAAGTAGAACGTCTTAGCCAGCTGAATTACTCAATTGCTTCCCACGTACTCACCTTTATAGGACCCCAGGGACCCCTGAAGAAGACTTTTTGTCGAAACACGGACCGTGATGGGTCCTGTATCTCTAGCGGACTAGGTCCTTTAAGGCTCTTATGTGGATGATTTATTTTTATGTGGATGGAATTATTTTATGTGGATGATTTCAGTGTACCTTTGGAACTTTGACACTTTTAAATAAAAGTTCATTTAGGAACATCGTCACTCCACAGAAGTTTTTTTGGTTTCTTTTATTGGATTATGACACATTTAGTATTACGGGATGGGACCTACATTATGGAACTCGACGCCCCTTAATACCAGATCTTTACCAACATATCCAGAATATCGTATAGCTCTAAAAATATACTTATTTAAAGCCGCATTTAGAACGTAAATTAGTTTCCTAATTTTTTTAATTAAGCAGCGTTTTGTTCTCAGCCTGGGAGGGAGGGGGTCTCCTGGGTCTGCAGATTTATTCTCTTTTATTTTCTAACTGTTCTATAATGAATGGAGTTTCATCTTTTTAATTAAGGCTTCCATTTACTCATTTTAGCCATTGATTATTATTGTAATTGCTTAGATAGCCTTGGCCCAGGGATAGTATATCAAATTTTAGTGCGACTTGAAACTTGACATACACATAGAGATACCATGTACATAAGAACACAAACTCCTGGTGCTCTATCCAGAAAAGTATGGCAAGGCTTTGTATGGCTTGATTGCACAATTTTGGGGGCACAAGATGCAGAAAGAGGCTTTGTCTAGCAGTAACCTCGTACTAAGTTTTGCTTTAGAGCTCAACACACACACTTTTTAAACCCATGGAAATGTGGTTTATTGGATAAACTACACTAATGCAGAGACATGTGCAGAAAGACGACTGATAGGCTGAGCGCAATAGTGGACTTGTAAAGTGTAGTTACTTACCTGTAACGTAGGTTCTCCGTGGACAGCAGGATAGTCAGCCACATATGGGGTGTTGTCCCAACAGCTCCCAATTTGCGGATAAGCTCTCCAATAGCTCAGAGAGATTTTTTTTTTTTTTCCTCTCTGAGCACGTGCAGTGCCCGGGCCCCACAGGGCATGCCCGAGCCCTACCCATTTCCCCCTGCTTCCCCCTAATCCCCAGGATGTTCCTAGCTGTGGCTGGGTCGACCATATGGGGAGGCGGGTGGGTTGTGTGGCTGACTATCCTGCTGTCCACGGAGAACCTACGTTACAGGTAAGTAACTACACTTTCTCCTAGGACAAGCAGGATGAGTCAGCCACATATGGGTGACTCCCTAGCCGAGGGATGTACCGACTGGACCTGCGCCTAAGCACTCTGTGCATCCCTCGCCTGGCTGTGGAGGCCGAGTCAGGCAGGGTAATCAGGCAAAGCAGGTGAAGTTGTGGAAACAAGGTTTTTGATAAAGCGCTGTGTTAACTGAGCAATAATACTCACAGAACAGTGAAACTGGTCAATAACAATCAATGAACAGTGAGAAACCAACTGGTCAACAGTGACAAATCGTACTTGCATGTGATAATTCATACTTGTATATTCAACATTCAGTCTAGACAGGTAGTGCTGGAAGACCTACTTAATCAATATCTATAACACCCTACTTGTTCAGGGTTTGTCGATATTTATAACACCCTACTTGATCAGTGTTTGTCAAGCCTTTGCTAGTGGACCTCTCGCGCTGGATATCCAAGTGCATCCCCTTCACCTATAGAAGAGCGCACCAAACACCAATAGGGGACATCTGCGATGCAACCACTTGGTCCTCCATGCACACCTTCACCAAGCACTACTGCCTCGACATAGCATTCCATGCTCCAAATGCATTTGGCAGAGCAGTCTTGGAAGTGGCTCTTCCCTCCCGGGATGCTGTCCCTCCCGGGAGGGAAGAGCCACTATTGATTCTGCTGAAGCAGGTCCTCTCCTTGCTGCAAGAAAATTGGGTCGTCAGATGGAGGGTGCCCCGCTCTCTCTGGGGGGGGGGGGGATGAATTCAGAATCCCTGCTTAATGATGCTGAGGGCCCACTGGTCGATGGTGATCCTGGGCCAAGCCTTCGCAGACAATCTGATCCTGCTGGGCCGGAGGGTGGTCAAGGTTCTGTTTTTGTTTTGGGGAAAGGGCAGCCCTTGGATGCCCCTGTTCCTTGGGCGGTGTTTGTTTGCGTAGCAGTTATGCTACTGTTGCAAGCGCTGGGGCACAGACTGCTGCCAGTGTGGATTGGCTCGGTGGTGAGCTGGGGTCCCTGTTTTATTTTATTTATTTATTTTCTCTCAATGGCCTCCTGATAAAGCCGTATCTGGAACTGGAGCGCAGCAATTCGTGCACTCAGCATTGTGCCCTCGAAGGTCTTTTTCCCCGTGGAGTCCAGGGTTTTTCAGGTTCTTCCCTGATGGGGCGTTGGAGGGGGGGTCGTGCTGCCCTGTTTCTCTTAAGCGCCAAGGCTACCGCAATGTCAAGTATGGCTGCTGCGGGTTGTCAAATCCCCGGGCCGGAAAGATCTGGTACTTCAGTCCCAGTCTCCTTGATGTTGGTTGCCCTGAACAGGGAGTCTGCCAAATCTCGTCTCTGCAGTCCAGGAGGTTCTTATGGACTGGAATCACCACTGCCTGCCTGAAGTAGTTCAGGCATTGTAGTACTCTGTCTTGGGTACTGGTAGTTCAGGCATTGTAGTACTCTGTCTTGGGTACTGGTGGTCCACCCACATGGATCTTGAGAAAGGCTGTGAGTTTCTGGAGGAACTTGGGGTGAGTCCTCGTTTGTGGGGGTTGTTATTTAGGGTATTGGGGGGAGTGTTGCCCGCTGGGAGTGTTGCCCACTGAGAGAGGCGTTGGGTCAGCAAGAGGATTAACTGTTGCTGCTGGCCCCACCCCTGGTGGTTTGCAGGTTCATGTGCTGCTCCCCTTGACTGGTTGGGTGGCTCCATGTACTCCGCCGACCTTCTCTGTCCTTCTTGAGAGGGGGGGAGAGCTTGCAAAGAGGGGGCAGGATGCACCCCTTCATCTGTGCCAGTGCTCCTGGCTGCGTTTCCCACTGTGCCTGGAGGCAGAGAAAGAGGAGTGATGATGCCTCCTGTGTGGGCTTCTCCTGCTGTACTGCCTATTGTATATTAAACTGTACAGCGCTGCATATGCCTTTCAGTGCTATAGAAATCATAAATAGTAGCAGAGTCCCTCCTGCTGGCTGTGAGCTGTGGAAAAGTGCAGTGAAAAGCTCTTTAGGCTGAGGAGTTTCAAACCCCCACCTTTGGGGAGGCGTGGTCTGACATGCCGCATCACTGATGACATCAGCACCATTCTTTGTGAAGAGTTCCCCGGGACTGCCCCTGTTGCCAGGGAGGAAGGAAAAACCTGTGTTGCAATTGGTTGCCAGCGGTTTCCATCATGGCTGGTTGCTGAGACCCTGCCCAGTCTGAGCTCAAGGCTAATGTGAAAGGCAGACTCCTCGTTCCCGACATGAGGGGGGGAAGGGGGGAGAGGTCTGAACTGCAGACTCTGCAGGACCCCAAAAGGGAAAGAAGCATCGAGTTTATTTATTTATTTATTTATTTATTTTTTCAGAATGTGGGGAGATTGCAGGGAGGAGGGACACCCACTCCCTGTACAAGACATGGGGTAGCATGTCTCCTGCCGGTGGGAGAGGTCTGCAGGTCCCCCCGATGGAATGGGAGTTTCTTTCTCCTTAAGTTCAGATTGGAAGGAGGGTGGGGCAGAGCCCTCGGGGCTGCAAAAGATTATCAGAGGTTTTCCCAAAAACAAGCAGATAAGACTTACCTTTGGGGCTGGAGGGGGAACCCCGATCAGCTGTCTGCAGAGGCTGGCAGTAAGCGGCAGCATGCAGGAACTCCGGGGGAGATCTCTCAGTCTGGAGGGCGAAAACCCCGATCTGCTGTCTGCAGAGGCTGGCTTTACACAGCAGCATGCAGGGGCTCCGGAGAGATCTCTCAGTCTGGAGGGCGAAAACCCCCGATCTGCTGTCTGCAGAGGCTGGCTTTACGTGGCAGCATGCAGTGACTTCGGGAGAGATCTCTCGGTCTGGCGAGACCCCTATCGGCTGCCCTGCAGGGGCTGGCTGTACGCGGCAGCATGCAGGGATTCCGGGAGAGATTTCTCTGCCGGGCCGAGTGCAGGCAGGGGGATTAGCTTAGTCAGGGCATCCAGGAGGCTCCTTGCCGCTATAGCTTGTGGATCCCCCGTTGCTGCATTCCGATGAGGATGGCTGCTGGAGGAAGATTCTCGGGCCTCACTTCTCTTCATGGAGTCTCTCAGTGTCCTCTTCCTTAGCTTGCATGCACGTGGTGTGACAAACCCAGCACCAGCACTAGCCCAGTCCCTGATAGGATTAAGTGCAGATTGATTCTGGCGCTCAACTTGAGGCTGACCTCTCTTGCCCCTATAATCAAAGTGATAGTGAGCTGGAACAGAGGCAGGCAGGTTGGCAACAGCAGCTTCCGGGCTGTAGAACAGCTAAAGAAGCCACAAGGAAAATAGCTGCAGTTGAAAAACCCAGGCAGAGGAAAACTGCTGTAGAGCCAAAACCCATCCCCCGCTACAGGCTGAAGGGGATTGGCTCTGGTCTGTTTAAAAGCAGGCAGAGACAAACAGGAGGAGGAGGAGCGAGTGACCCGGGCGAGTCACTCCCACAGCTCAAGGCAGGTGAAGAGCTGTGGAACAGAGCAGGAGAGGAAAACGTGCTGGATTATCCCATGCAGGATTTGGAGGAAGGCTTAACCCCTTCAAACTATCCAGTGCCAGACCAGGTAGAAGGCATGGAGATAGAAATAGCTGGCCCTAGGGTAGAAGGCCAGTTAGAAGGTATGGAATTCTGAATGAAAGAATGCAGCAACAGGGAAACTGTTTGTGCTTTGTGTTTTCTTTTTGCATATCGTTTTTTTTTCTCTCTCTGCTGCCCAAGTTAAACCTGAAGAAGGGGATATATATATTGAGCTGTATAAGCATAGGAAGTTGGAGAATAATACCTGCCTGAAGTCTGAATCAAGTTATGCATTCAAAGACAAGTTTGTGAACCAGATGCAGGCTGAACTGTTTAAAGTGCTGTTGGAACTGTAGGAAAGTTACTGTGACTCCCGTTGCAGGGAGCTAATTAGATTAACCGTCTCAGCTGTGTGATTTGTGCCTGCACGTAGGAGCTGAGAGAAAAGCTGTACTGCTAACAGAGTGTGCTGTGACGATTTTTGCCTACTGAGTTCTTGTCTGCTTGAAAATGTACTGTAAGTTTGATTTTTGCCAATTTACTATTTTTGTTCAATGACCTGCAAAGTGATATTGTTTTGCTGTTGCATATCTTTTGACCTGGAGGTCAGAATAAACCACTTATGTTTTCCTAAAGAACTCGTTTGCTTGGTGATATAGTGAAACCTTGTACTTCCCCTATATCTCGAGGGGCCTAGACCGTTGTCTGGGGCCGCCTAAAAATCCTGGAGGTACCCCTAGTTAAAGGGGACGCGCCCGAAGCAGTGTGTTTGTCACACGCCAGCCCTGGACTGCAAGGGGGTTTGTGACAATTTGGTATCAGGAGTGCGGTCTGTTACCTCTTCAGGTGAAGATTGGGGAGTGCAAAGGTGGAAAATTTTTTTTTTGTTTTTACTCTCTACTATTGTTTGGTTCATCGGAACCAGGATTATAAATGCTGGTGAATGAAAGCGGCTTGAACATTCCAAGGATATCGGTTCCAGCGTCCGGAGTTTGGCGAGCTAGAAATGGTGGAAAAGAATGGCAGCCCACGATCAGATGGGTACCCTTATCTGAAAAAGCAAAGGCCCCTACACGTGCATATGGGAAGGCTGCAGGATACGATCTTTATGCCGCACAGGAACAACTGATTCCCGCCAATGGGAGAGCCCTGGTTAATACTGATTTACAGTTGTCTCCGCCACCAGGCTCGTATTTAAGGATTGCGCCTCGCTCAGGTTTAGCATGGAAAGCTTCGGTAGATGTAGCAGCAGGAGTAATCGACCCTGATTTTCGGGGTAATGTAGCGGTCCTATTGGTAAATCACGGGTCTGTACCATTCCAAGTACAGCCTGGAGATTGCATTGCCCAGATAGTGTGTGAACGTATATGGATGGCAAGACTGGAGAGATGGGTTTACTTCCCTGAAACTAAGAGGGGTATGAAAGGCTTTGGGTCATCGGGGAACACACAGCCTAGTATACACGAACGATTGACTGACCAGGATAAGATACCTACACAAGTGGAAAGTAAGGGGACAGAAACCATCCAAATACAGAATTCGGAAACACATACTCCGGCAACCTTCCCGGTTCCTGGGGACTCACACAAGGGGAAACACAGTGAGGGGGCCGAATGGAGGAAGGAGATGGAGGAATTACAAGCACAGATAAGAGCTCTGACAAAGGATAAAGAGGATCAGGGTAAAGAAATACAGCAGGAACTTGAAGAACGAAATCAACAAAAGATAGGGTCCTTTAATAAAGCTCTAGAGGAATTGACCAAGCAACTTGCCCAAGTAGGAGAGCAGGTCACAGGAAATCAGCGACAGCAGACTGAGTTTAAAAAGTTTATGGAAGGTTGGGCAGGAAAATGGAAAGACAAGGAAGGTGAAACAGGTAAATGGGTAAAGCAAAATCAAATATTTGAAACCCAACTAGGCCAGTATAAATCTCAGTTGAACCGAGTGGAAGAAGTGTTGGGTGACTTACAGGCTCAACTGGAACAGACGAAGGAGGGTGGTATGGAAGAAATATCAGAGGCTGTAGCAGCCTTAGCCCACAGAGTATTCAGTCTAGAGGGGTTGGAGTGTACAAAGGGTTTAGAGGATGGTGAGTCAAACAAGGTCCCAGTGTTACGGTGGCCTGATGACTTCTGTGATACAAGCCCTAGTCCGAGCCCTTCTGATAAAAGAAACAAAAATAGGAAACGCCATTGAAGTTATTTAGCCTGTCACATATTCCCGAGAATATAGGGACTCCTCAGGGTACAAGCGAGGGTCATCCTTTAAGGGTGGGGGAATGTGACAAACCCAGCACCAGCACTAGCCCAGTCCCTGATAGGATTAAGTGCAGATTGATTCTGGCGCTCAACTTGAGGCTGACCTCTCTTGCCCCTATAATCAAAGTGATAGTGAGCTGGAACAGAGGCAGGCAGGTTGGCAACAGCAGCTTCCGGGCTGTAGAACAGCTAAAGAAGCCACAAGGAAAATAGCTGCAGTTGAAAAACCCAGGCAGAGGAAAACTGCTGTAGAGCCAAAACCCATCCCCCGCTACAGGCTGAAGGGGATTGGCTCTGGTCTGTTTAAAAGCAGGCAGAGACAAACAGGAGGAGGAGGAGCGAGTGACCAGGGCGAGTCACTCCCACAGCTCAAGGCAGGTGAAGAGCTGTGGAACAGAGCAGGAGAGGAAAACGTGCTGGATTATCCCATGCAGGATTTGGAGGAAGGCTTAACCCCTTCAAACTATCCAGTGCCAGACCAGGTAGAAGGCATGGAGATAGAAATAGCTGGCCCTAGGGTAGAAGGCCAGTTAGAAGGTATGGAATTCTGAATGAAAGAATGCAGCAACAGGGAAACTGTTTGTGCTTTGTGTTTTCTTTTTGCATATCGTTTTTTTTTCTCTCTCTGCTGCCCAAGTTAAACCTGAAGAAGGGGATATATATATTGAGCTGTATAAGCATAGGAAGTTGGAGAATAATACCTGCCTGAAGTCTGAATCAAGTTATGCATTCAAAGACAAGTTTGTGAACCAGATGCAGGCTGAACTGTTTAAAGTGCTGTTGGAACTGTAGGAAAGTTACTGTGACTCCCGTTGCAGGGAGCTAATTAGATTAACCGTCTCAGCTGTGTGATTTGTGCCTGCACGTAGGAGCTGAGAGAAAAGCTGTACTGCTAACAGAGTGTGCTGTGACGATTTTTGCCTACTGAGTTCTTGTCTGCTTGAAAATGTACTGTAAGTTTGATTTTTGCCAATTTACTATTTTTGTTCAATGACCTGCAAAGTGATATTGTTTTGCTGTTGCATATCTTTTGACCTGGAGGTCAGAATAAACCACTTATGTTTTCCTAAAGAACTCGTTTGCTTGGTGATATAGTGAAACCTTGTACTTCCCCTATATCTCGAGGGGCCTAGACCGTTGTCTGGGGCCGCCTAAAAATCCTGGAGGTACCCCTAGTTAAAGGGGACGCGCCCGAAGCAGTGTGTTTGTCACACGCCAGCCCTGGACTGCAAGGGGGTTTGTGACAGTGGAGACCTGTGCACACAATGCAAGCAACACGGAAACCTCATGCGCCGTATCCAATCAGTGGGCGCACAATTCATGAGGATCCAGTGCATTCATCCTTCTGCTGCATCCCAGTCATTTCTTTAGATGATTCAGGCATCTTCAAGGTGATGCTTAGAAAAGTTGTAATGGAGAGCTGTAGAAAATCCAACCGATGGGAACGGGCGGAAACTAAAGACTGGGGATTAGGGGAAAGCAGGGGGAAATGGGTAAGGCTCGGTCATGCCCTGTGGGGCCCGGGCACTGCACGTGCTCAGAGAGAAAAAAAAAAATCTCTCTGAGCTATTGGAGAGCTTATCCGCAAATTGGGAGCTGTTGGGACAACACCCATATGTGGCTGACTCATCCTGCTTGTCCTAGGAGAATGTTAAGTTTGTAATGCTGCATTGAATCCCTAGATGACCCTAATGGTGTAATGGACTGATCTCTTTCCCTTCCTCCTTCCCTGACAAAAAATAAATCCCCCCCCCATCGTCTTCTGGTAGACCCCCATCTCCTCCCCCTAAACTCCGTGGGCTCGCTCCACTCACCTCAAAGAGTGAAAACAGGGATAGTGCCTTCTCACAGGAGCAAAGGAATCAGGTCTAGTCCAGTTCAGGGAAGGGGGTAGGGGGTGGGCACTGGGCAACTAGATAAGTTTGGAATGTCTGTGATAGTGGGAGGGGAGGGCAGAGGATGCAGATCCAGGATTTTTTTAAAAGTCCCCTTTACTGTCAATGCACAAGCCAGTCCTTGCTCATGCACTGACAGAAAGGGGGGGGGGGGCATTTAGCAATGAGCTACATATTATTCCAGTAGTGTGCAGTGTTTATTTCCCCCCCCTCCCAATAGCACACTTTTATAACACAGCAGTAATTTCCATGCTTATTGCTCACTGCACTGAGGCACAAAACATTTGCAGTAAGTCTGCTTTCGAAGCTGAGTGCTCAGTCATTGACACATGGGTTTCACATGCCACGCGGCTTTATGTATTGGCCCCTTAGATATCTAAACATCCAGAAACTATACCTCCTACACACACACACAGAGATATACCCATATTTACAGATAAGTCACAACACATATACTCACATACACAGGTACAGACTGATGTCCACAGACACCCTGCTAAACATTTATAAATACAGAAACACACACAGATACATACATGTGCATACACACATACATGTTCAGTCCTTCAGAGGGTGCCATTGACTGCTGTAACAAATTATGACAAATGATGACTGAACAGCATATAACAGGAAGAAACAGTGTGTTTGAGGAAAACAGAGTAAACCTATTTAATTGTTGTTGTTGTTTTTTAATCATAAACCATTTTCCAGCTTTACAAATGAACTGCAGCCACGAATGTCTTTGTCTAGTTCCAGTTCTGACAGAGCAGAATTTGTAGGGCTCATTGTTATCATGTGTTAGTACCTTCTGCTTATGTCTTGATAGAATACCATAGATATAAGTTCATCACTAAAGACTGCCTCACCCCCCCCCCCCCTTATTGCCCTGTATCACTGAAACATGCCCTGTTCTCTCATCAGCCAACTGTATCATTAAAGCCCATGCCTATTCCTCAGCTGCCCTCTGCTCCTCTGGGTCCTTTAGTATCCTCTTTCCTGCTGATGCCATGTTACCTAGCCTCCATTACTTTTCTGACCTCTATCCCTCTGCTGCCCCCTCTGTCTCAGGGCTGCTATTGAACTGAAATCTCTTCACCGAGTGCTGCTGGGAGGTTTCCAGCATTGGCAGCTGACAAGTCCTCCGATTATCTGTCTTTGCATTGGGCTTCTAGAAGAAGAGATTCTGGCTGCCAGCAAAGCTCGCCCTCTGTTCCACCTCAGAGAAGGGCTGACAGATGGATAATGCTCAGGACCACCAGAGATACGAATAAAGCAGGCTGCTGTAACCAACCTCGACATCAGCGAAAAAAAAAAAAGGCACTCTAGGTTGATTTGTCAAAAGCCGATTATGGGTAATGTTGAACAAACAGTCAGAAAGCAGTATTATCCCATTAAGTTCAGATTATATAATCATAGTATCTATTTTAGTTCCAGTTTGTCCTTAGTCTGACAATTTGAACAAGCTACTGCATCGCCACTGATGTACCTGAGGAGAAAAATCAAGGCATGAAAAGGTCATGCATACGCAGAAAGAGTCCAGCTGTCTTATGGCTGTCTCTCCCTCCCCTCCCCCAAATACTAGTTTCAAGTTTATTTAAAATTTCTTATATCGCCTAATCAGACTTCTAGGTGGTGTACAATATTAATAAAAACATATATTGACTATAATAGAAAGGTAAAATTGGTAGACATCTTTAGGGTAGTTAATATAGCCAAGGATGCTTTAACCAGGGACAAACAGGAACAAAAGGAAAAAAAGGTTAGAACTACAATATTATAGAGAAAGAGAGAACAAATGAAGGCAAGTACACTGGGAAGGGTTGCTGTGGTGGAAGACCGCATGTTTTCATCCTTACAAGGACAGTTAGGTTTGAAAGGCATCGACAAATACCAGAACTGGGCAGACTTGCACGGTCTGTGTTTGTATATGGCTGTTTGGTGGAGGATGGGCTGGGGAGGGATTCAATGGCTGGGATGATGTAGATGGACTGGAGTGAGCTTTGACGGAAACTTCAGTAGTTGGAACTAGAGAATGACACGGTGACAAAATTCATCACCGTTCCCGTCCCTGTGGATAACCACGGGAAATAATCCCATGTCATTTTCTAGTGTCTATTTCATCCTCTGTCCTTCTACACCAGCATTCTTCAAAGCAAAGCTTGCGGGTCAGTGGTTGTGGCCATTCATACTCTGATTCTTATGTGAGCCAAGGATAATGAAGCCATTGTGACATCATTGATGTGATTGGCTCTTAGACACTGGTGGAATGAGGCATTATGACATCACAATATCTGCTCTGGATACCAGAGACTGTCATTCTGTAGTGTCTGTTTCAACCTCAGTCCTTCTACACCAGCATTCTTCAAAGCAAAGCTTGCGGGTCAGTGGTTGTGGCCATTCATACTCTGATTCTTATGTGAGCCAATGATAATGAAGCCATTGTGACATTACTGATGTGATTGGTTCTTAGGCACTGGTGGAATGAGGCATTATGACATCACAATATCTGCTCTGGATACCAGAGACTGTCATTCTGTAGTGTCTGTCTCAACCTCAGTCCTTCTACACCAGCATTCTTCAAAGCAAAGCTTGCGGGTCAGTGGTTGTGGCCATTCATACTCTGATTCTTCCCTCTCTCCTTAAAGAATGACATGAAGATGGTTTACCGCAGTTATCTGCGGACACAGGAACGGTGATGAATTATGTCACCGTGTCATTCTCTAGTTGGAACCTAAGAACAGTACCGGGCAGAGCTTTGGGTTCTTGCCCAGAAATAGGTAAGACGACGAAGAAGAAGAAAAAACCAACAAAATTTTAGATTGAATCAGGTTGGGCAGACTGGATGGACCATTCATGTTTTTACACTTTGTTTTAAATTGATTTAGAGATGATTCTACATGTAAATAGTTAGGACACTGGATAGTGACGGAGCGCCTTTTCCCCTCTTCCTTTCCTTTTCATGGTCTTGCAGTGCCCAGGATCGTGAGGCTTGGAGGTGACGGCACGGTTGCTCAATGCACAATCACTGCTCAGTGGCGTAGTAAGGGGAAGGCGAGCAGGACGGTCCACCCTGGGCACCATGTTGGTGGGGGCGCCGGCACCCCTCCCCTCACCACGCACGTGGCCCCCCCTTCCCTTCCCCCTGTGCCTCTAGTTCACTGCCGTGATCAACAGCTTCAACGTGTTCCATAGGAAGTGACGTCAAAGGGAGAGCTGCCAGGGTCACGAGGCACGCGTTGGAAGTTGTTACTCACAGTGGTAAACAACTAGAGGTGCAAGGGAACAGGGCGCGCGTGCAGCAGGGGGGATCAGGGAAGGGTTGGGGGGACAGAGATGAGGGCGGGGGAGGGATGCCTCTCACCCTCGCTACGCCATCGTTCTTACTGAACTCCAGGGTTTCCCAGCTGCAGTCTGTGCATAGTCTGGCGTTGACCTCTGATCTGTCGGCATGAACACGGGGATCCCAGTCCTTCTGCCTAAAATGTCTTCATAGTACAATCTATTAAGGGAACATTGGTTGTATTTTCCCTCTCCCCACATACTATGCTTTCAACTGAAGGAAAAAGGAGAGGGGGAGGGGGAGAGATTTCATAGAAATCAATTTTATCTCATGAAAAAGGAGAATAAAAACAGCTATATTAAGTATGAAATCAATACAACACTGCTTATAGATAAACAAGAGATGAGGCAGCCGACGACTAGTGTAAAGAGAGAACTAAACTGCAGAGAAGCTGAAATTCAAGACCCCTGAGCCTTGCCAGAATGCACTAGGGTCCTGTGGCAGTTCCTAATGTCATAATGATATTACATATGTCGGAAATCAATCAGAGCAGACACCTTCTCCCAGGGGCTCAGGGAACTGACAGGGAGCGGCAGAAAGAATTACACTTTGAATAACTGCGAGGTTGCATTCTGCAATTATTCTAGAATGGGGGATTAATGCCTCCATCCCTCTGCAGAGAGTTTGGAAATGTTCCACACTGTATGACGAATTCAGTTTTTAACTCAGATGGTGAAAAGATTTAACGTTGGGGGCAGAGAGGTACTGCTTCTTGCTAAGCCCATAATTACTCACTCTCAGAACGATCCAGATGTGAAATTTGTATTGAATATGGGACAGTGTCTTACAGGCACCAAATTTCAGATCATGTTTTAGTGAATGTAAAGTCAGAACCAGAGCTGGGTTCTGCACCAGTTAGCCCAGTAGCCTGTAGTAGTCACTAGTACCTGGTAAAAACCCAAATAATAGCAACATTTCATGCTACCGATTGAGAGCAAGCAGTGGCTTTCCCCAAAGTCTGTCTCAGTAACAGACTATGGACTTTTCCTCCAGGAACTTGTCCAAACCTTTCTTAAAACCAGCTACGCTATCTGCTCACACCACAACCTCTGGCAACGAATTCCAGAGCTCAACTATTCTCAGAGTGAAAAAGAAAAATTTTCCTCCTATTGGTTTTAAAAGTATTTCCCTGTAACTTCATCGAGTGTCCTGTACTCCAGTGGTTCCCAACCCTGTCCTGGAGGACCACCAGCCAGTCGGGTTTTTGGGATAACCCTAATGAATATGCATGAGAGAGATCTGCATATAATGGAGGTGACAGGCATGCAGATCTGCTCCATGCATATTCATTAGGGCTATCCTGAAAACCCGACTGGCTGGTGGTCCTCCAGGACAGGGTTGGGAACCACTACTCTGGTCTTTGCAATTTTTGACGGAGTAAAAAATTTATTTATTTGGTTTTATATCCCATCCTCCCAGGAGAGCTCAGAACGGGTTACGTTTACACACATAACAAAGCATGGTAACATATAACATGACAAACATGGCACGGTGTGACACAACATGACAAGCATTGCACAACTAAACAAAGGATGGCAACTTAGCATGGCAAACATAGTGATATATATAAGCTTAGCATAGCATGATAAACATAGGCCCTGTTTTACTAAAGTGCGCTAACCGATTAGCGCATGCTAAACACTAACGCGTGCATGTTAGTCTATGGACATGTTAGTGCTTAGCATGTGCTAATTCATTTAGCGCGCGCACACTAATCAGTTAGCACACCTTAGTAAAATAGGTGGATAGTATTATAAGTTTGGCAAACATAGCATGGCAACATTGTATGATACATGGTGAACATAGTATTACAGACATATATATACTGTATACATATGTAAACATGGCAAACAAATCCACTTATATCCGTTCTATATCACTTAAGATTTTGTCAGTGGCATACCTAGGGTATGTGGCACCCGGGGCGCATCATTTTTTGACACCCCCCCCCCCCCCATGTAAAAAAATTTTTTTTTTTTTGAAGGTCTGCACCCCCCCCCCCGAAGGCCTGTCCCCCCTTGAAGGATGCCTGCCTGCCTGCCTGTCACCCCCTCCCCCTTGAAAGCCTGCTTGCCTGCCCGCCCGCCCCACCCTGAAGGCCTGATGCCCCGACCCACCCCGAAGGACCGTTCGCCCCCCTGGCCTCCCCGCACCACCTATGAACAGCCGCAGCAGGATCGCGAAGTCAGCGTCAGCGATCCCTGCGCTGCTTCCTGCGCCACGGTCCCGCCCCTCCTCTGACGTCAGGGGAGGGGCGGGATCACGGCGCAGGAAGCAGCGCAGGGATCGCTGACGCTGACTTCGCTATCCTGCTGCGGCTGTTCATAGGTGGTGCGGGGAGGCCAGGGGGGCGAACGGTCCTTCGGGGGTGGCGGGGGACTGAACGGCAAGGCCGGGAACACCCCCTTAGGGCTGGTACCCGGGGCGGCCCGCCCCCCCCTAGGAACGCCACTGGATTTTGTAGACATCAATCATATCTCCCCTCAGCTGTTTCTTTTCCAAGCTGAAGAGCCCTAACCTCTTTAGTCTCTCCTAATATGAGAGGAGTTCTATCCTCCTTATCATTTTGCTCGCTCTTCTTTGAACCTTTTCTAATTCTGCTATATCTTTCTACAGATAAGGCAACCAAATTTGAACGCAATAAAGGCGAGGTCGCACCAAGGAGCGATACAGAGGCAATGTGCAACCTCACCTTGAGAATTGAGCAAGCCAGGGAATGTTCTCCTAGCTCATATCTCCTTTCTAGCTTACTTTAATGCAGTCATTGCATTCACAGTGCTCACTCAGCCAGGGCCCACACAGCAGGGCTCCTTCCAGGCCCTTGTGATTATGGGCTCTAAATCCAACCATGAGATGTCACTGCGCAACGAACAGAACTCTCTTCTAAGGGACTGTGAATGCTACATCTTCAGCCCTGACTGACTAAAGCACAAGAACTGAACCCAGTGTGGCACTACAGCAGAGGAGACCCAGATTACACAAGTTTCAAGCTTAAAAAAAAAAAGGGTCAAAGCTGTGCTTCTTCAACCCAGCATCCATGCAAGGGCGTAATCAGACTATGAAACTCTGTGAGAACGAGAGGGCACTCTCTAAAGTTAAAAGGGGATAGATTCCGTACAAACATAAGGAAGTTCTTCTTCACCCAGAGAGTGGTAGAGAGCTGGAATGCTCTTCCAGAGTCTGTTATAAGGGAAAACACCCTCCAGGGATTCAAGACAAGGTTGGACAAGTTCCTGATGAATCAGAACAAACGCAAGTAAGGCTGGTCTCGGTTAGAGCACTGGTCTTTGACCTGGGGGTCGCCGCGTGAGCAGACTGCTGAGCGCGATGGACCACTGGTCTGACCCAGCAGCGGCTTTTCTTATGTCCTCTATAGCATGCAGATATGTAACTATGTGTTTCAATTGAAATCTCACCCAGGCAGACCCTTCTACGATATCATCAAGCATTGTGAATGCTGTCCTATCATTGGCTACTACCTAAGCATAAAGCATATGCTCATTCTTCACTCTGACAGATTACAATGGCAGATTAACCATTTAAAACAAAGGCACAAATAAGGGGACTTCAGATCCTTGTTAGAGCCTGCAGTGATATGTCTGATTCCACTATGTATTGCACACCGGTGCTAATGTATAATGTCTGTTTGAAGATGTACATATACCTACACACACAAGCTACATCCTAAGGTGGTAATTAACAGTCCTTGTTTATTGTATATTCACACTGACTTATGCAAATTCACTTGGTTTGGGGTTTTTTTTCTCTTATATCTTCAGCAAACCATTTGTCAGAATGACAGTCTCCTCACACAATAAGGGCTTTACTGTCAATTTGAAGATAGTGAAACCACAACAATATTTATGATTCTTACATTGTTTTCTCTCCCCTCCAACCCCCACCCTCATGGTTTTGAACATAAGAACATAAGAGTTGCCATACTGGGACAGACAACCTTGTGTCCTGTTTCCAACATACAAAATGAAGCAACATTCTTTCCATGTACGCCTCTGTCAAAGCCTGTCAGTCGCCATCATATCTCTCCTCAAGATCCCCTGCTCACTTTTCTCGAACATCCTCCTAAGTCTAGTGTCACATTTTAATCCAGGTTATAAGGAGTCCTGGGTTTGCAGCTCCTAGTTTTGAGTTTCCTTATGCTGAGAAATTGCCACCACACTTTGAAAAGGAGTTACACAAATTAGGCCCTGGGGACCTCAAGCCTGGTAGTCACATGACTTGAATCCTATCAGTTTGATGGATGTAGAGATGAATGCCTTCTTCTAGCATCCCTAGCCTCTCCTCCCTGATGGGGTGCTGAATCCTGACTTAAATCAGAACCCAGGAGACTGCCTGTCCCTTCTCCCCTTTGCACTAGGGAAGAAATAACTTTTACTTTCAATTTCAGATCTCAGATTGGTTTCCTTGCAGAGGGAGGGGGGGCTGAAAACAAGATTAATGGCCTTGCTTGCTGTGCAAGTCACACAGGGTTAGCCTTCCTGAACAATTTCACTTTCAAACTCTTCAACTCATATCCCTCTGAATCCCCACCCCCTCCCCACCATCATCAATGAGGCTATGTTAAGCTGGAGCTGAAGCCATATCTAAGGTGACCATACGTCCCATTTTCAACGGGACAGTCCCGTTATTGGACCGACCGTCCCGTTGTCCCGAGCCACTGCTTCGGGATGCAGAAATGTCCCATTTTCAGGGACAGCGTTCCGAAGCTGTGCGCGGGGACAAGGAGATGGTTGGTCCAGCGCCAAACCCCTGCAATGTTCTCTGCGCCGGCTAATCCTGCTGCCGCCGCCGATGCTGACTTCCACATACAAACTGAACCCACGCTCTGGGCTCTAACGTGTGCGTGCCGGCTTCCCTTTTCTTCCCTCCGAAACCGGAAGTTACGTCCCGGGAGGGAGGAGAAGAGAACGGAAGCCGGCACGCACACGTAGAGCTTCGGAGCAGAAGCACATCACTGTTTTTAGTCTCAGAGGATTTTAGGTCAGATTTTTAAATCGGAGTTAATGAATGAGTTAGTCTTTCTCCTCAAGTATAAGCTAAGCGAGGCACAGAGAGAAGCTCACAACTTGCTTCGGGCCTTCCTCGCTGTCGGGTCTGACTCCTGCCTACTTTCTGTTTCCACGAAGGCAGGACCCGGCAATGAGGAAGGATCGAAGCAAGTTGTAAGCTTCCCTCCATCGCTAACTTATGGAAGATAGGTCAGCGATGGAGGGAAACTTGTGACTCTGCCGATGGGAGGGATGGGAAGAGAAATGATGCTGCTGCACCCAAGGGAGGGGATAGAAAACATGTTGCTGCTGCACCCAAGGGGGGGAAGGGGGGAATAGAAAAGCTGCTGCACCCGAGGGGGGAAGAGAAAAGCTGCTGCTGCTGCACCCAACTGGGAAGAGAGAGGGGAAAAGGAAGACCAGGGAAGGGAGAGGAGAGGAAAGAGATGCCAAGACCATAGGAGGGAGGAAAAGAAAAGGAGCTATCAGACCATGAAGGGGGAGAGATGTCAGGATATATGGGGGAGGGGGATGAGACAGATGCCAGACCAGGAGGAAGGAAGGAGAGAAAGGAAGAAGAGATGCCAGATAATGGAGTGGGAAGGGGAGATGGAAGGAGAGGAAAGAGATTGGAAGGAGATAGAGATGCCAGACCATGGGGTGGAGTGGAAAGGAAGGAAGGAAAGGAGAAGAGAGAGATGCCAGAGCATAGGGTAGGGGGTAGAGACAAAGACTGGAAGGCAGTGATGGGGACATAGGAAGGAGGAACCGAGGACACTAAGGATATAGGAAGGGGCACTAAGGACATAGGAAGGGCACTAAGGACATAGGAAGGGGGCACTAAGGACATAGGAAGGAAGGAAGGAGGGAATAAAAAGGGACAATTGTTGGGTCTGAGTGCAGAAAGAAAGAAATGAAAGAAGATGCACAGTCAGAAGGAAATGAAACAAGAGACTCATAAAATCACCAGACAGCAAAGGTAGGAAAAATGATTTTATTTTCAATTTAGTTATCAAAATGTGTCAGTTTTGAGAATTTATATCTGCTGTCTATATTTTGCACTATATTTATCTATTTTTCTATAGTTACTGATGTGATATTGCATATTTTAAAGTCATTTGCCTTGACATCTCTGAAACCCCCCAAATATAAATGATAATTAACATCTTCTCTGCGTATAGTGTGCTTTGTAGTTTTTTTTTAATTTTAAGGTTACCATTATGAATTAATATGAAGATATTATGTGTACATGAAAAATGAATGGAAGAAATTGGGGGTGGGGCTAGGGTGGGATTGGGGCGGGGCTAGGGTAGGATTGGGGGCGGGACTGAGAATTAATAGATGTCCCCTTTTGATGAAAAAAATAAATGGTCATCTTAGCCATACCACATGCAACACCTCTCTCTGGTGAACAGAGTCATATGGCACAGTGCCTCTCACATACATACAGCCACTCTTAGTAGCCAATGGTCAGAATTCTGGCGCTGTAAGGAACACTGCCAGAAAATACCAATTCTCACTGCTAATAATATGCAAATCATATATGCACTATTAGCTTTGAGAACTGGGAAGTTAAGGGGGAGGAACATGCGTAATGCAGGATGCACTGGGATGGGGAAGGCCTAGCCATTTTGAAGAGGAAGGCTTACTGGCAAGAGGGAGTGGGCATCCCTCTTGCTGGCTTCGCCAATGAGATATGGGGGAGGGGCATCTTCATGTAGGGTGGGGGTGTCAGGGGCATGTCAGAGGAGTGTTGGGGGGAGTGTCAAGGGGGGTCTAGATGGCCCAGATGCACAACTGGGTTACTGAGGCAGTTGGGAGTGGGCATCCCTCTTGTCTCTCTGGGTGCATTGATGTCGCAGGGGTGGCCATCGTCAGTGGGTTCGGGGACTCAGTTGTCTTCAGGAGGGTGTGACGGCACAAGTTCTTTTATTTTTAAATGGGGACAGATATTGTGCATGTGTTACATGCACAACATCTGTATCCATAAAATAAAAAAAAAAGCAAAAAAAAAAAAAGTTTCCTGCCCTGAACAGCTGAGTGGCAGGAGGCTACTTCGGCTGGCTCTGCGCATGTGTGAGTCGCTTTCACGGTAATTCACAGTGGGATCAGATGGGGATTACAATGAACCTCAGCTCAAATCATTTGCACGCAAACTTGTTTGAGCATCAGTCGCTCTTTTGGAATCGGCCAAAATCTGACCACAGCGGACCCATGTGGTCTTACTGACCCTGTTTAGTGAATCTAGGCCCTAGTCCGCCACTAATTGCCTTTAGCGCTGGTGTTAGGTTCTGAGCATTGGCCTGTTAGTGAGATCCATCAGTCCTCACTTGCTTTCACAGATATAAAACTGCTCTCACTCCGAGACATGCTCTCATTTGCTCTGATATAACTACCCACTTTCAGACAGCCACAGCAACTCTCAGGTGCTTTCACATTACAAAAACTGCCCTCAATCACTGAGACATACAGCCTGTCTTGCAGACACACAGTTGCTGTCACTTGCTCTAAATTTTATACAGCTTCCTTGCTTGCCTTTCTGCCATTTACTTGCATTTTTTAAATATATATATCTTTCCAATATAGTGCTGCTGGGTGAGCACTTTACCAGCTGATATATAGAGGCTCTCTCTGGAGTAGAGGAAGCTGCCGCCAGAGATTAAATGTCAGGTTGCCTTCCTATTCCTTAAATGTCATGGCCCTGTGGACTGGGACTATGAATTATCCTGCACATGAGAGCAGAGAGCATTGAGTAGAGCTGAGAAATGTCATCTGAACTGCAGAGGGAACGGGATACACAACTCTTGATTGGGGGGGAGGGCAAAATATTCTATGAGTTGGGATTAGTGGTGCAGGTTGATTTTTATGTCTCCTTGGAGTTTACAAGGTATAAACTCTCCTGACCCTTCCATTGGATACTTTCTCCATCAGGGAGGGAGGGAGGGAAGGGAGAGAAGATGATGATGGTGCTTGTTTTATTTTGCAGAGTGACTGATTCTCCCTCATGCCTTCTCCTTTGGCCCTTTCTTTTTCTTACCCATATTTCCACTCTCTCTTTTTCTCCCCCCCCCCCTTTTCCCACTTCTTGCAGTGTCTTTGTCTCTCTGTCTAGCTATAAATACATGCACACAATGCATTAGACAGGCAGTAGGCAAAGTATGCAGACAGCAACAGAGAAAGTGCTAATTTTCCTCATGCTTTAACTCTTCTTCAGAGCTACTGACTCATCAGTCACAACAAACCCAGACTCCTCTCTTCTCATGGAAAGACCCATCTACCTTTAGTTCATTCTTGATATAAAAGGCTCAGTCTAGACAACAAGAGACACATCATTAATTTTCCTAGGCAGGCTAGGCGATCACCTATGGTGGCACCTTTTTGAAGCTAGCAGAGGCAGTCAAAGCACAACAACAGTCACAAAACTCTAAGAACCTAAGAATTGCCATACTAGGACAGACCAAAGGTCCAAGAAGCCTAGTATTCGGTTTTCAACAGTGGTCAACCCAGGTCCCAAATACTTAGCCAGATCCCAAGTAGTAAAACAGATTTTATGCTACTAATCCTAGGAATAAGCAGTGGATTTCTCCAAGCCATCTCAATAATGGCATGTGAACTTCTCTTTTTAGGAAATTATCCAAGCCTTTTTTAAACCCTGCTAAGCTAACTGATTTCACCACATTTTCTGGCAACAAATGCCAGAGTTCGATTACACGTTGTCTGAAGAAATATTTTCTCTGGTTTGTTTTAAATCTATTACTTCAGTGTCTCGCAAATTTTGTTGAACCGCAGCACACTAAATGTAGTGGCCGAGGATTGAGGCATCCGGAAGTGCGCAAATGTCAACATGATGATGTCATGTGTATGTGTGATGTTATCACATCGATGTCTGCACATGCGCAAAGCCCCTCCAGGTGGGCCCTGAGCCGCCACTAAGAGAAGGAGAAGTGCTGATGCCAACTGATTGCCTATAGGATATGCCTCTCGCCATGAGAGGCACATCCTGTAGGCATTCAGCCTGTGCCATCACCTCTCCTTCCGCCCAGCATCTTGTGGCACACCAAAATCTCAGGAGGCACACTAGTGTGCCACGGCACACAGTTTGCGATACACTGGTCTAGACTGAGCCTTTCAGCCTGTGCCATCACCTCTCCTCCCGCCCAGCATCTTGTGGCACACCAAAATCTCAGGAGGCACACTAGTGTGCCACGGCACACAGTTTGCGATACACTGGTCTAGACTGAGCCTTTCAGCCTGTGCCATCACCTCTCCTCCCGCCCAGCATCTTGTGGCACACCAAAATCTCAGGAGGCACACTAGTGTGCCACGGCACACAGTTTGCGATACACTGGTCTAGACTGAGCCTTTATCATCTAAGTGTAGAGTTACCTTATGGCTCCAGAAAAAGGAGGACAGATTGATACATCTAGGTTTTATTTCCATTGCTTTCAATAGAAGTAAAACCCAGATGTCTCAATCTGTCCTCCTTTTTTTGGAACCATATTATAACCATACCTAAGTGAAAGGAGGTCCAAAGGAGATCTAGACCGTTGGGCCTCCAAAGTAAAGTCTTAAGCCTATTTAAGGATTGTCAGGTCAAGGATCACAAACTAGCTCCAGGTCATCGGGGTCAGTCTGAGGCAGACCTCTTTTACATACTTCCTTCTCTGACCTTGATTAAGGTCATTCTGTACTCTGGGGCCTTTACCTGACCTTTAGAGTCTTAATAAGCTCTGTAGTATGAAGAGAGAGGGAGGAGGGGAAGGCGAAGAGGGCAGGAGCTCTGTGTTGGGTTAATTATGAGATCGTGCATGCTAATCCTCCCAGTGTAAAAAGCCAGTGGGGGAAAAAAACCCCACTGACTTGCATATAGAAGAAAATCTTGTAAGTAGTTAAGCTTCTATAACTGGCCTACATCCACACAGTGTGGATGTGAACTGGGCAGATTGAAATGGTCAATTAATTTTTTTTTTATTTTTAATCATCATTTAATACACTAAAATGTCATGACCTTTTCTTTTTTTGGCCTTGACAGTCTTCTGCTTCTGTGGTCTTCCAGTTCACTTGAAATTGAGCCCAATGGACCCAATATTCAGCCAGCAGCTAGCAGCAACTGGCATTGAATAATTGGGAATTTTTTTTTTTTAAATGCTAAAACGTTAACCAGTTATGCTGATAGCATTAACCGATTAACCTTTCAGTGGTTAAAGATAGGACAGCTATTCTTATGGTCCTATTTGATTGCTAAACTTGCAGTATCCGGTTAGGCACTGAAAATCAGTGCCTAACCGGATAAATCACGTGATATAGACGGCTAGCTGCTAGCCCCGGCTAATATCTATGGTTAGGCTCTAAGGGAGAAATTCTACAAATGGTGCCTTAAGTCAGGTGCTTAAGTTAATAGGGAACACCATTTGAAATGGCAAATAACTAAATTTAAATCACCTACCGATGCGTAAAGTAAAGGTGCCAGAATCGCACCTCCAGATGCGCCTACTGGCGCCTAATGCCACTAGGGGCATGAATAATGCCGGAAGTGACGTTAGGCGCCATAAAGCGCCTCTATAAGCGCAATTCATGACAAAGATAGGTGCCGGAAATGTAGGCCTGGAAAACCCTGGCATACATTTCCGTCACCTATCTTTCCCGGAGGCGTGACTCTCTATATGGCGCCATGGGCAGCTGCTTTATAGGCGGCTGCCGTTATCGGCGCCGTATAGAGAATCTGGGCCTAAAACACTATTTAACTGGCCCGGAGCCGTTTCTGGTTGGTTAAATAGTTTTGAAATCAGCCAGTAGAGACTTATGGCACCATTGTAGGCTCCCTCCCATCTGGCTCAACCATCACAGTGACAGTTCTTAGTTATGAGCCATAGAGCTCAGCTCTCTCTCAAATCTGATACGTGAACACCTCAAGATTAGTCAGGACATAGGCGTCGGAATGAGGGAGGCCACAGGGACCATGGCAACCCTAAAAACTGGCAGTCGACAGTTGGTGTCCGCCCTCCCACCCATTTTCCGATGTTGTACTTTATATCTTCAGGGCAGTCACCGTGTACTTCCGGGGCGCAGGCCTGCTCGTTGATGCTGTGCTTCCAAAAATAAATGGCTTAGATTAAAGCAAAATAATGATGAAAGCCCATATGGGGCGGTACTAGGGAACAGCTCCAACAATTTTTTGATTATCTTAATTCCGTTGAAAATAACATCAAGTTCACCATGACTTGCCATCTTGAGAGTATTGATTTTCTTGACATCGCTATTACTGTAGTTAATAATAGAATTCAAACATCTCTCTATAGGAAGCCTGTCACGCGAAATTCTCTTCTACACTTTGACAGTTTCCACCCTTACAAACTTCGGTTCAACCTTCCTATAGCCCAATTTCTCCGGGTTCGGCGAGTATGTTCCACTTTGATGGAATTTAAAGAACAAGCCAGTGCCCTTTCAAGCAGATTTAAAACCCGGGGTTATCCTGAACGCTCTATACGGTTGGCCTATCTAAGGGCTAAATATGCCCAGCGCGAGCTATTGTTACATGCATCTGACAAGTCCCAGGAATGTGAGGAAGGGGTACTTACTTGTATACTCCCTTTCTCTAGGGCAGCCAATCCACTTTTATCCATTATGAAACGTCATTGGCATATTCTTCAAGCTCATAATGTGTTGAGGCAGTTCCCACGGGTGGCTTTTTCTAGGGGCATGACACTGGGACAAAAATTCAGTTGTTTGTTGTATGGGAAGGGGGGTGAAAATCAGGTGGGAAGTCATACCAACTGTGGCAGGTGCCAATGGTGCTCCTCAGCTATTCAAGGGGGGAGTTGGAAGGTTCCAGGGAGAGATATTACTTTAAAATCAAGATTTGTCACTAATTGCACGTCACAGGACGTGGTATATGTCATCGTGTGCCCCTGTGATCTTCTTTATGTTGGCAGAACAAGTAGGGCGATTCGGGTTCGTCTTACTGAGCACAAGTCCCGCATCGCCAATTCTGTCATCCAAGCCCCCCTTGTTGCCCATTGGTTGAGATACCAACATACAGTGGATCAAATTCGGTGGCGAGTTATTGATCAGGTGGTTGGGAGGGATGGGGTTAAGGATCCTTTCAAACTCAATGAATGCGAACAGAGGCATATTTTTATGCTTGATACAGTGGAACCACGGGGGTTGAATGGTGAAATTGAGTGGGTCTCTTTGATTGGGTAAGAGTTCAGGCCAATGGGACTCTAGGGGCGTGACTTCTTTTACTCTGTTTGAGCGGGTTATTTAAACTCCCGGTCAGGACGCCGCAGCCATCTTTTACTCCTTTAACTAGTGGAGTCGGATGACATGAGCGTTTCTGGTAGGCATGGGTAGAATGGTAAATTTGATGTGAATGTTTTCATAGGTAGGGGGAGGGGGTTATGAAGGTTTTTAATGGCCCTTTTTCCCCTTTTTTGTCCTAGGGAGACCCTTGACACAGCACTAGTCTATGGTGCGAAACATGCATGTCGGGTTCCACTCCTGGATATTGGCTGTAATTGAATGAGCTAAGTACAAGCTTTAAAAACATGATAATCGAAAATATTTACTATATAAGTATTAAAACATATATACATAGGAAAATTGGTTTGATAAAACACGCTATTGGCAGCCGATGATGAGTTCCTGCATAAATCTTCCCGCATTTGAAATTCTTAACTAGCGGTGGAGTGGTGGGGCTGAGGTTTTCCATTAGCAGCAACAAAAAACTGTTTAACGTTGTTCTAGCCCGAGTCTACAGTGGTATATTCTGACGTTGATGCTGTGCAGCAGCTGCCCCGAAGATTTAAAGTACAATCGCCGGGAGGAGGTGGAGTCGGGAGCTGTTGACGGCCATGCCGCAGGATTCCACTGGGGCTAGGGCGCAGCTCCTGTGCCTCCCCAAAGCCAAACAGCATTCTGCTGCCTATGAGTCAAAACACCACAATTCTATAAGTGGGAGTCTCCTTTTAGGTGCTCTGATGCCACTTGGAGAGAGCTTATTCTATAATGACATCTGGACACATCTATTATAGAACATATGTGACATAACATAACTATATTCTTCTGTACTGCCATAATCAGACGACTTCTAGGCGGTTCACACTGAAGAGAGCTGGACAATCAGCGAATTACAATATACAAATGATAAAAGTACAACATATTGCTCAAGAAAAGACATAAAATTATTAGATATAATGCTAGCATAACCCGGTATCGGCACATTTCAAATTTATGCACCCATCATTCTATCAGTCATAGACCTGATATCATCTAAATGAGGCAGGAATACCAGTAACTTACAGTTTTGTGTAAATTGTGCATGTGAGTAGCTGCCCAGAAAGTACCCTTCCTGTACACTCCACAAATAGCAAAATAAAGAGTGAGGAAACTCTGCAAAGGGACAGAACTGCAAAAAATAAAGGAGCAGGGGAGGGCCAGGAGCCTTCCACAACAATGAAAACCCAGCGGGTCTAAGATTGTGGCTAAAAATCTGTTTATTAATGATCCACATAAAAGCCAATTATGAACTAGTGTAAATATCCATCGAAAGTTGAGGAGTCACAAAAGCAAACATACAGACACAAATATCCACCAAAAATCACAGGAAAAAGCAAATGCACTTGACACATATCTGTTTCAGTTGGAAACGCCTGCTATAGGACTCACAAAATCTAGACAGAATCTAGTTTTAAATTCTATTCAGATAGTGGACTCGTTTGTAAAACTGTATACGCAGTTGGTGGAGCAAGAAGAGAACAGATTTTTCTAGCCACAGTCTCAGACCCTCTAGGTTTTTTGTTTTGTTTTGTTTTTATGTTCCACTCATGTGAATGCCCCCTTGTATTTATGTTCATGAGATATTACAGACCTCCTTCACAGGCAGAACAAGTGGACAGAGATTTAATTGAAGACATTCAGAAAATAGCTGTGAAAGGGTTAAGGGGCTGGAGAAGTTGCCATACAGTGAGAGATTGGAGAAACTGGGCCTCTTCTCCCTTGAAAAGAGAAGACTGAGAGGAGACATGATCGAAACATTCAAAATACTGAAGGGAATAGACTTAGTAGATAAAGACAAACTGTTCACACTCTCCAAGGTAGGGAGAATGAGAGGGCACTCTCTAAAGTTGAAAGGGGATAGATTCCGTACAAACGTAAGGAAGTTCTTCTTCACCCAGAGAGTGGTGGCGAGCTGGAACGCTCTTCCGGAGTCTGTTGTAGGGGAAAACACCCTCCAGGGTTTCAAGACTAAGCTGGACAAGTTCCTGCTAAACTGGGATGTACGCAGGTGAGGCTGCACTCATTTAGAGCACTGGTCTTTGACCTGGGGGCTGCCACGTGAGCAGACTGCTGGGCAGGATGGACCACCAGTCTGACCCAGCAGCGGCAACTCTTATGTTCTTAGGGAAATAGGTGAAAAACACAGAAAATAGAAACATTAAAGCAATTAATGTTTGATTCTTTAAACAGTGCCTGGGTTAGGGGCCACTAGGCACGCTAACCATGGATGTCTAGTGACACCTTAGTTCCACATGGAACTAAATTGGTTTAAATTGGTTTAATTTTCAATTTAGATTGCACGCGGATATCCATGTGGCACCTAGCAATGCCTAAGTCGAGGTGCCCTCCGATGTCTAATGAAGCCTACCTGAAAAGTAGGCATAGTTAGGGGCAAAGAATAGGCATGGTTGACTTAGACATTAAGAAAATAAGAATTGCTATACTGGGAAAGACCAAAGGTCCATCAAGCCCATTATTCTGTTTCCAACAGTGGCCAACCCAGGTCCCAAGTACCTGGCAGAAACCCAACGATTAGCAACATTCAAGAGCTGAGATTGTGATGTCATAATTCATCATTCCACCAAAGCGTATGGAAAAATATATAGTCATATACTTGTATATATACATATTATTATATATACAAGTATATGATTATATATTTTTCCATACGCCGTACAGATCACAAGTCCACCCCTGAGGATGGCTTCCTATTGGAAGCCGAAACACGGACCGTGTTGGGTGAAAAGACACAAGTAAAAGGACTCTATATTAGGCTTATATTATCTATACGTTATGTTTTTATTATATGTTTTTTAATGATATGTTTAAATAAACAACTATTGTTCTAGACTCTAGAGGCTGATGTGTAAAGTCCCTTCCCCACTTGTTTTTTGTTCCATCAGTTCCTATGGGCCACACCATAAATATGGGCATGAGAATTACAGAATTACCCTCTCTATGTCACCATTAAATAACGACTAGGACATCCTCTCACCAGGACTCTGAATACTGTTTCCACAGCTTCACCAGGCTCCAGCATTTATCCATCTTCCACATTTATTTATTTACATCAATTAGTTAATCATCTCCAAGAAAGCTCTCTTAGAGATGATTAACAAGTTGTTGTAAATAAATAAATAACTCAAATGCCCTGGCATCAGCTTTGCTTCAGCCTTTAATCCCAAACCAGCTCTCTATCTCCAAAAGCCAGGATCTGTATGTCAGACATAAGGCTGTATTTAGGCTTCACTCATAGTGACAGGCGGAATAATCTTTGTCTATTCAGGCATAGTAATATTTCATCAAATAAGCTCCAGTGGGTTTACAGTGAGGGGACAGGACTATATGGGAAGCGCCAGAAGGGAGGGTTGCTTTTTCTGCTACATGATGGATGCTATACCTGGCTACCTTCTCATTCCTGTATTAAATGATAGGGACAGTACCTGAGTATTACCTCTGTCTCTGCACTGTTATAGCTTTTATTTAAGCCACATATTCACTCTATCGATATACCACCTTTCTGAAATACAGAATAGGATAATTGCAAGAAGAAAGCAGAAACATAAAACACAAAAAAAAAAAACCCAAAAGAAAAAATTACAATACAAAAATTGTGGAACATAAACCTCATGATAGTCAGTACACAGAGAATCTTAACCCCCTCCCCCCCCACACACTTTTTACAAAACCACAATACCGGCTTTTAGCGCAGGCTGGCGTGTTGAATGCTCCAGATGAGCGTCAGGAGCAGCACAGAGCACTCAGTGCGCTGGCCTGCGCTAAAAACTGCTATTGCGATTTTGTAAAAAGGGGGGGGAGGGGTTTATTACTTAAAGGAAAAAACAAAACGACAGAAATATTGTAAGTATAGAGATAAGTGGCAGCAGAATGCCTCTTTAGTTGGTGGGGCCCAAGCTTCACCTTCACCTCTAGAGATGGTGTTAGGTTGATGCAACCATAACAATTACCCTGGCCTGGGTCTCCATGCCATAGATGGCCCCAAGCTTGTCTGAAGCTGATAGAGGCTCCTTCCAATGCCCTGTGCCCTATCACATCTAGTATCAGACCTGCCAAGCCCCATCCTGAACTCCATTCTCTCCACTAATTCTTCATAACATAGTAGATGACGGCAGATAAAGACCCGAATGGTCCATCCAGTCTGCCCAACCTGATTCAATTTAAATTTTTTTTTTCTTCTTTTTAGCTATTTCTGGACAAGAATCCAAAGCTCTGCCCGGTACTGTGCTTAGGTTCCAACTACTGAAGTCTCCGTCAAAGCTCATTCCAGCCCACATACAAAATTAATTTACAAAAATCAGTGTATATAGTGAAGCTCTGGAACGCACTGCCAGAGGTGGTGGTATGAGCGGATAGCGTAGCTGGTTTTAAGAAAGCTTTGGACAATTTCCTGGAGGAAAAGTCCTTAGTCTGTTATTGAGAAAGCCATGGGGGAAGCCACTGCTTGCCCTGGATCGGTAGCATGGAATATTGCTACTCCTTGGATTTTGGCCAGGTACTAGTGACCTGGATTGGCCAAGGCGAGAACGGGCTACTGGGCTTGATGGACTATTGGTCTGACCCAGTAAGGCAGTTCTTAAGTTAAAAAAAAAATGAACAATTATTTATATTCTATTTTTGTCAGGGAGGTCAAGGTGGATGTCTTTAAAACATATAACATACACATTATAATTTACAAAATAAAGTATATCATTCATTTCCCAACATAAATTCTAGAAGTTTAGCCATCCCACCCAGAGCTAAACAAGTCACCTGTTTCTTGACGGAGATGTTTTATATTTACATCCCACAGCAATCTGTACAGTACGAGGGGGTGATGAAAAGTTCTCAGCCCTACCAAGAAGGGAATGACGTGGAGCCATGAAAAACTTACAAGTTATTCCACATATTCAATCCTAAGTTCAACATACCCCCGAATCACTTAAAAAAAATTGTCACCCTTTCAAACTCTTTTTAAGGGTTAGAAACGGGTAATAGTCAGAAGGAGCAAGATCTGGCGAGCTCTTTCTAAGCAGGCATGTAATACCGGAGGAATCAATAAATGCTGTTCATGATCCGAGGAAAGCATGCGATTGTGTGCCTGGGGAATAACCAGAGAAAACAGTGAAGTGTACCATTGTGTATAGATTTATCCAACACTGGCCTTAAATCTCCCTCCAAGACTTGGGTGACCCGACATCTCTGTTCATCTTTTATGCAACTTGACCTTCTTCTCTCCCCATCACATTTTCTTCTCCGAGCTCCCCCAATGCTTCATCCTCAAGCCTCCCCACCACACTGTCTCCTACAGGCTAACTCCTTCTGGACCTAGACCTCCCTACCATGCTCTCTCCTCTAGATCCCAGGATCCTCTCCATGCTCTGGCTCCAGTCCACAGGTAGGGTATGTTGCACAGGCCTTCCCCCCTCCCCCACTTCCATGCTCTCTCCTTCATGCCTTTTCTAGTCTTTCCTTCTACTATTTACCTAAATAGACTGCAATTACACAGAAAGCCAAGGTCAGCAACAGTAGCTGCCAAGTGTTAATTCTCCACAGTAGGGGTTGGTGGAGGTGGCTATAAGGGAAGAGCTCCTAGCTTCCAGCTTCTAACTCATTGGTGAGGGCGTCTATAAGCTGCTGTAGTTGTGGCAGTGTGTGTGAGAAAGAGGGGAGGGGGGGCTGAATGTAGCGGTGACAGTGGCAGTAGGGGAGACTCTATGCCTCAGTTTTGGGAGCAGCAGCGGATCTGAGGAGGAGGGAGGAACTGTAGGTTATAGTGGCAATGGCGGCATCTTCAAATCAATCAGGAGCAGAACGCACATGTCAATCTGGTGGCAAGAGGTTATGCCCTACAACTTCCTGCTGCCTTCTGATAAGGCTTCATGGGGTAAGATGGAGGTGGGGAGGACCAACCTGTGTGGAGTCGCAGGCTGGGCTCAAAATATTGGTGGGGCTGTTGTTCTTGTGGCTCACCCCATTTTGATGCCTATGAGGTCAGAGAAAGTTGGGAGCACACAGGAAATCACACAAATGAAATGGCACAATGCAGATTTATAGGGGACAAGGCAATGGACTAGTGCCTAAAAGGGTATAGAGCTAGGTTTTAACAATGTTCCGAAAAGCCAAATGTAAGAACGTAAGACTAGCCTTACTGGGTTAGACCAATGGCCCATCTAGTCCAGTAGCCTGTCCCCACAGTGGCCAATCCAAGTCACTAGTACCCTGCAAAAACCCAAAGAGTAGCAACATTCCATGCTACCGATCCAGGGCAAGCAGTGGCTTACTCCATGTCTGTCTCAATAACAGACTATGGACTTTTCCTCCAGGAACTTGTCCAAACCTTTCTTAAAACCAGCTAAGCTAGCTGCTCTTACCACAACCTCTGGCAACGTGTTCCAGAGCTTAACTGAATCATGGCCCACCCACAATTGACCCAGCCCCCACTTAACATGACTGAGGGCTGGCTGGCCGGCCGGCTGAGCACTGCCTAAGAGCACCCCTCCCCAGCGGATCACACGTCCCTTGGGGAATTCCTGCCATGGGGTGCTGCATACTGGGATGCCATGGTGGTCCTTAGGGAAGGGTGATGGGGAGGAGCATCCTGAATTTAAAGGGAGCCTGGGAATCCTCTGCCATAGTTGTGTCTCTTATTGGTTTTAAAAGTATTTCCCTATAACTTCATCAATTTCCCATATGATAGGAGACTGAATTCCAAAGTATAGGCCCTAGACTAGCAATGGCATGTTGATTTAGAAGGAGGGAGAACTGCCCCTATGTAATCAGAAAGGAATCTTATAAGGAGATTCGGGAGATATTCTTGCATTGTTGTTGAGGTTCTAACACAAGAACCTTAAAATACAACATCAGAATTAGTTGCTAAAGCTAACAGAAGGGTAACATGACCCAAATTGTGGATGCCACAAACATTTCTAACAGCAGTGGCTTGAACTAATTGTAGAGGCTTTAAAAAGAGTACCAAGAGCCTATGAAAAAGAGTATTACCATAATAAATCCATACAACTCAAGTCAATAGTTTGTAAAATCTAGCAAACATTTTTCTCAAGAAAAAAACAAAGAAGCTGTATTTTATGAAGAAAAAGCCTTCTTGACTAGAATGAAGATATGTGGATTAAATGACAAATGAGGGTGGCTGATTCCTTTATTGGAACTGAGGATGTAAAGAGAAAGAGACGGTGCAGATCTTTTCCTACTGATCTAAGGTGCCTTCAATTTCTGAGGGTTAAGTTTCAGGGTCAGTGAGCCACTGTGTCCAGATGGGAACTGATGCTGGTGAGATCAGAGGAAAGTGGATCCAGGAAAGGCACTTGTACATCATCCACGTAGAAATAGCTACTAGAGTTGCCAGAGGGGCTAAAAGACACTGAAAAGAATGGGAAATAAAATTATTGTAAGCCTGAGGGGCTATCCTAAGTTAACTAGGTAGCACCTCAAATACTGTGTGCAATTCTGGTAGCCATATCTCATAAAAGATATAGCAGAATTAGAAAAGGTACAGAGAAGGGCGATTACAGGGATGAGATGACGTTCATATGAGGAAAGGCTAAAGTGGCAAGAGCTCTTCAGCCTGGAGAACAGACAGCTCAGGGGAGATCTGATAGAGGTCTATAAAATACTCAGTGGAGTGGAAAGGGTAGATGTGAATCGTTTGTTTACTCTTTCCAAAAATACTAGGACTAGGGGTCATGCAATAAAGCTACTAAGTAGTAGATTTAATATAGTGGTCTCAAACTCGTGGCCCACCAGGTAATATTTTGAGGCCCTCGGTATGTTTATCATAATCACAAAAGTAAAATAAAACAGTTTCTTGATCATATGTCTCTTTAGCTATAAATTACGATATTATTATTAAGACTTAGCCAAAAAGAAAGATTTATAAACTATAAAGAGTTTTATCTCATACAAAATTGTCATTTCTTTAATAAGACATTAACTATTTTTTTTTCTGAGGCTCTCCAAGTACTTACAAATCCAAAATGTGGCCCTGCAAAGGGTTTGTGTTTGAAACCACTGATTTAATACAAACAAGAAAAAAAAAATTCATTGGACAATAATGTTTTTGGTTCTTCAACACTTTCGGGTGTATCTTACAGATTTTTGGCTGGTGATCACAAAAATCATGTTCAAAAATTGTGTATCACTAAACTAAACTAAACTTTAGATTTGTATACCGCATCTTCTCCACAATCGTAGAGCTCGGCACAGTTTATAGGAGTTGGGAGAGAAAGGAACTCCAATGAAGGGTTAAAGGATAGAGTAAGAAAAATAATTAGAGGGCTTAGAATGCCAAAGATGGAGTAAGTATTACATTTTTGAGAATAGCCAGGTTTTCTAACAAAAAAGTACATTTTTACAATTTCTTGTTATACTTTCAGTCTAATGCAATTAATGCTCAACCTCATTCTTAATATAGGCCTATTGCTCATGTTGTGTGGGCATGTCTAGGAATATATTCAGGGCAGGTTGCATAACGTCCATGGAAATGATGCAGACTGGGCATGCCTGGGCATGCTTGTACATGGGCTTGATGGATGCTGCCTGAAAAGGCTATATAAAAGCATATGAAAACATGAAACTGTTGTTAAAGCATATCCAGTGCACAAAGTACAACTGGACATCTGCGGTGATCTTAAAGTAGTAGCTCTGCTACTTGGAATGCAGCTTGGATAGACCAAGTACTGTTGTTTTATTTATACTAAGGAGTTGCATTACATTCAAAAGAACTGGCCACTCCATAAGAATGTGGTTCCAGAAAAATGAGGTACAAGAACCATTTGTTGACCCGACAAAGATATTTTTGCCTCCTCTTCACCTAAAACTTGGACTGATGAAAAGCGATGAAGAAGGAAGGCAGATGTTTCCAAGAATCGCCAAGATTAAGGAAGGCATTTTTGTCAGTCCACAGATCAGACACATCATCAATGATGAAAGATTTGAAGATCTGTTAGTCAGGCCAGAGAAAATCACCTGGAAAGCATTCAAAGATGTCGCTGAGAAGTTTCATGGCAGTTACAAAGCACCAAACTATATTCAACTGGTTGACAAACTTTTTGGAGCAAACAAAACCATGAAGTGCAACATGTCACCGAAGATGCACTTTATATATTTTTATTTGGACTTCTTCCCTGAAAATCTTGGTGCAGTCAGCAACGAACATGACGAAAGGTTTCTTCAGGACATTGCCACTATGGAAAAAAAAAAAAGATATCAAGGCAATTGGAATCCATCAATGCTGGCTGACTATTGTTGGACACTGCAATGAGATGCACTGGACACTGAGTATAAATGAAAATCAGCAGGAAAACATTTTTAGCCATGGCGAAGTATCACAGCATATCAGAAACTTTGTGTATTAAAACATATTAGTTAATTAAAGATACCATCATGTTTCTTAAAATTCCTATGTAATACAGTCAGTAGGAAATTATATTTGTGTTTATTTTGAAGGGGGTATATCATAATCACAAGTTTATTTTAAGGAAGCAAAACATTTGGAAAAATTTGTTGTCCAGTCTTCACTCATTGTGTAATTAAACTCCAGAATTCATAGCTGGAGAATGTGGTGAAAGCAGTTAGCTTAGCAGGGATCAAAAAAATGTTTGGATAATTTCCTAAAACAAAAGCCCATTAGCCATTATTGAGATGGCTTGAGGAAATCTATTGCTTATTCATAGAATAAGCAGCATAAAATCTGTTTTATTCCTTGGGATCTTGCCATGTACATGCGACCTGGGTTGGCTACTGTTGGAAACAGGATACTGGGCCTGATGGATCTTCAGTCTGTCCCAGTATGACAACTCTTATGTTCTTATTACTGGGTAACTTTCCAGTGGCTGCCCCAGACCTGTATCTTTAGTGCCAGTACTTGGCAGGGGCTGCCTGGCACTGAATATTTCGGACTAATTCAGCCGATAGTGACTAGATTTTTTAAAAATGCTGTCTGCTGCTGGGTGAATATGCCATCTTTGATTTTGATAAGAAAATGAAAACATGGGGGTAAATATTTAATGTTAGGGTGACCCAATAAATGAGATGGATAAAAAAATGTATTTAAAAGTTATGCAGATATTCCATAGCAGTATACTGTATGTACAAGTGCCACTGTTGAAAATCTGCACACAATTTTATCCATGTGAAGTTACAACTGGTATTCATGCATTCTGAATTATAAGTTACTAGTTTTTTAGCCCGTTACATTAACGGGTGCTAGAATAGATGTGTAGACTTAGGCATTTCTTTCTTTCTTTCTTTCTTTCTGTGTCTCTCCCTGCCCTCTTTCTTTCTGTCTCTTTCCCTGGCCCCCTGTCTGCCTTTCTTTCTGTCTCTCTCCCTGGCCCCCTGTCTGTCTATCTTCTCCCGGACAGCCACAGCGCCCGTCCACCTACCAGTCTCACGCTCCCAGCCGGAGCTTCTGAGCGCCGTCACCCCAGCCAATTGTCGGCCGCCTTGGTCTGAGCCACTCCGTGGCACTAGGCGGGCACAGCCCATGCTGCTGTCATGCCAACTCGCCGCCGAGCTGTCTTTCCGCCTCTGCCAGCAGGGACTGCCGGGGCCTGGGTGCGGCAGGGAAAGGGGGTCTTGCCTGGCCAGGGCCGGCCGAATCCCGGGCCTGCTCTCCTTCCCCTAAGTGCCGGCCCCTCACTCTGCGCCATCAGGGAGTTAAGAGACACCTTGGCGAAACCACTATCAACACTCTTCAATCTCTCCCTCGGCAAAGGAAAAGTCCCGCTAGACTGGAAAATGGCTAATGTCATTCCACTCCACAAAAAAGGAAGCAGGACGGAAGCTACGAACTACAGACCAGTGAGTCTCACATCAATAGTAAGCAAACTAATGGAAACTCTAATCAAGCACCAATTGGATACGGTCCTTAACGAGGGGAATCTGCGAGATCCCCGTCAACATGGGTTTACAAAGGGGAGGTCCTGTCAATCCAACCTGATCAGCTTCTTTGACTGGGTGACGAGGAAGCTGGATATTGGGGAGTCCCTGGACGTCGTGTACTTAGATTTCAGCAAAGCATTCGATAGCGTACCACACCGCAGGTTGTTGAGCAAGATGAGCTCTATAGGTTTGGGAGATACCTTGACTACATGGGTGGGGGACTGGCTGGGGGGTAGACTTCAGAGGGTGGTGGTGAATGGCTCCCCCTCCGAAACGACAGAGGTGATAAGTGGAGTGCCGCAGGGCTCGGTCTTGGGCCCAATCTTGTTCAACATCTTCATAAGGGACTTGGCTGAGGGGCTTCAGGGTAAATTAACGTTATTCGCCGATGATGCCAAATTATGCAATATAGTGGACAAGAACACAACAGGACCTGACAACAAATCCAAGACCGATAGTATGGCACACGACCTCCTCCTACTGGAGAATTGGTCCAGGACCTGGCAACTAAACTTCAATGCCAAAAAATGCAAGGTCATGCACCTTGGCAACAAAAATCCATGTAAGACTTACACTCTTAATGGTGAGATCCTAGAGAGAACTGTAGCGGAACGAGACTTAGGGGTAATCATCAGTGAGGACATGAAGACTGCAACTCAGGTGGAGAAAGCTTCATCTAAAGCCAGACAAATCATGGGTTGCATACGAAGGAGTTTCGTTAGCCGTAAGCCCGAAGTCATAATGCCATTATATAGGTCCATGGTGAGACCCCATCTGGAATACTGTGTACAATTCTGGAGACCACATTACCGCAAAGATGTGCTGAGACTTGAATCGGTCCAGCGAATGGCCACACGGATGGTCACGGGGCTCAGGGATCTCCCGTATGAGGAACGGCTGAATAAATTGCAGCTCTACTCCCTAGAGGAACGCAGGGAGAGGGGGGACATGATCGAGACATTCAAGTACCTCACGCGCCGTATCGAGGTGGGGGAGGATATCTTCTTCTTCAAGGAACCCACGTCAACACGAGGGCATCCATGGAAAATCAGGGGAGGGACATTGCATGGCGACACCAGGAAATACTTCTTCACCGAGAGGGTGGTGGATCGATGGAATGGTCTTCCGATGCAGGTGATTGAGGCCAGCAGTGTGCCTGATTTTAAAGCTAAATGGGATCGAAAGGTGGGATCTCTTCGCAAAGGGAGGTAGGGAGGGTCATTGGTGTGGGCAGACTTGGTGGGCCTTGGCCCTTATCTGCCGTCACTTTCTATGTTTCTATGTTTCTATGTTTCATCTAGCGCATGCGCACTCTTGCCGCCACATCCCGACAGATCAGGGATCAGGGAACACGCGGCGAGAGTGCGCATGCGCGCTTAATGTTTTATTATTATAGATTTGTCCAGTGATCGAATTTCACTGCTGCATCAATACAGAGTCATTCATCCAGTGTTGATTAAAAAAAAAAAAGATGCAATCAGTACTACTGCTGACCACATAACTGCTTCAAGCATCAACCCCATGGCTTTATCATACTTAAGAAATTATGTTTGCACATTCTTAGAGATCAAGTTTCAAGTTTATTAAAATTTGTTATCCCGCCTTTTCTGTAATCAAAGCGGCTTTACATAATAAAAATTGTAGGGTGCAGGGAACAAATAAACATCAGGTACATTACATCATGGAAACATCATGAGACAAGCTTTCAAGACTAACATGACTAAGCCTCACTAAACAAACAGGCACATGAGGAAAGGAACGAACTACAATCGTCGGTAGGAAAGAGCAAAAATAGGGGAATACGAGAGGGTGGGGAAACAGTAAATTAAAATTAAAACCCAGTAAAGGATACTGGGTACTGAAAAGATTTTTTAAAAAAAATTAAAAACATCCTTAAAAAGGACGATTACATTGCAAATGCATCTTTGAATAGCATGGTTTTCAAACTAGACTTAGGGCTCCTTTTATAAAGGTGTGCTAGCGGTTTTAGCGCGCGCTAAAATGCCACACGTGCTAGCCGCTACCACCTCCTTTTAAGCAGATGGTAGTTTTTCAGCCAGCACACGCTATAATGCGCGTTAATCTTGTGCGCGCACTAAAAACGGTAGCGCACCTTCGTAAAAGGAGCCCCTAAAGTTATCTAAGGTAGTAATATCACGTAAATAATTTGGGAATTCCAAAGCGATGGGGCGGTCACTGAGAAGATGTTATTTCTCATCGAGTTGACATGACTTAAAGATGGGACTGCGAGTAAGTTTTGATTGGTGGATCTTAAGAGTGCGGTTAGTGGAGTAGGGTATAAGATATCTATTAATAAATTCTGGGAGCCCCGATTGTCTAGTTTTAAATGTCAACAACATGATTTTGTAAAAAATGGGGTGTTCGATCGGAATCCAGTGAGCTCTAATTAAAAGGGGAGCAACATGATCGAATGTTTTAGCGTTGCAAATAATTTTGACAGCCGTATTTTGGATAATTTGCAGACGTCTAATCTCTTTCTTGGTGATCCCCTTAAAGAGGGCGTTGCCACAGTCTAAAACAAGAAATGACTAAGGAATGAATGAGAGTTGATGTGAATCCTCTGTTTAATAAAGGGTGTGACAGTGGTTCTGGTATAAGCAATGAGAAACCTTTAGGATGTTAGTCTTGAAAGTAATATTGAGTTAACATTGGCAATGATAGGAAACCTTCAGCTGTGCCCCCCCCCCCCTCATTAACTTTGTGACCCTCTAGAATATCAGGGGTCTCAAAGTCCCTCCTCGAGGGCCGCAATCCAGTCGGGTTTTCAGGATTTCCCCAATGAATATGCATGAGATCTATGTGCATGCACTGCTTTCAATGCATATTCATTGGGGAAATCCCGAAAACCCGACTGGATTGCGGCCCTCAAGGAGGGATTTTGAGATCCCTGCTCTAGACTGCCAACCTGAGATTTTCATAAGTTTAATTAATGATGAGTTTTTTGTCCCTCCCCTTCCTATTGTTTTTGACCTTAATTGTCTTTCTTTTTATTAATCAGATTGTATTTCTTTTCCTTTTCTTTCCTTGTGTTTTATTATGTTTGTAAATTTGGTTTTTATTATGTTTTGTAAGATTTAGTCTTTTTGTTAGTTATGTTTGTCTCCCCTAATTTTGTAATTTTATCGATTTCTTCATCGCTTAGAATTTGGAATAAGCAATTAATCAAATTTTATAATAAACTTGAAACTTAAACTTGATCATGATCATCTCAAATCCACCCTTATCAGAACAATGTTGTAGAAAACCATACATGAACATCATACTTTTTAAATATGGCGCTGTATTTTGTTCTTATATATTTAATGAGGGCAGATTCCAGAAGGTATTTATCTGGATAAATAGCCATTTGAAATTTGCTTACCTTCCCTGCGGGTATACAGTAAGTATGCGATGATGGTTCCTTGGCTTTATGCAAGTGTCATAATCTGTTTTGTTTTGATAGCAGCAACTCTTTGCAACCTAGGCAACTGCCTGGCCTGCCTAATGGCCTTGAGTAAATGTGTATTGTGTGTGGTAGTTACTATAATTTTCTATCCATTTATTCTTTGCGTTAGGGATATATTATATTACTAGTATTTTAGCCCGTTACATTAACGGGTGCTAGAATATATGTACGTCTGTCTGTCTGTCTGTCTTTATTTCAGTCTCTCTCTCCCTCCTGCTGTCTTTCTTTTTGTCTGTCTCTGTCCCTGGCCCCTTTTATCTGTCTCTGTTTCTGTGTATCTCCCTGCCCCTGTGTCTTTCTTTTTTTCTTTCTGTCTCCCTCCCTCCCGCTGTCTGTCTGTCTGTCTTTCTATCTATCTGTCTCTCTCCCTGCCTCCTATGCAGCAGCATTTCTCTCCCACCACTTCCCTGTGCAGCAGCCAAAGCAGCATTCCCTCCCCCTCCATTTCCCTCCCCACACACCACTTCCCTGTGCAGCAGCAGTAGCATTTCTTCTACCCCCTTTCCCTTCCCGCGATCTGTCTGGCTCCCTTAGTCCCTTACCACCCCCCCTTCCCTTCCTGCGGTCCCGACTACGAACCTGGCGATTGCAGCAGCGTGTGCAGCAGTCTTCATACACTGCTTCGGGTTCTTCTACTGCCCTGATTTACTCTGGCACATCCCTGATGACATCATCAGAGACGCGGCAGAGCAAATCAGGGCAGTAGAAGGGCACGAAGCAGCGTGTGAAGACTGCTGCACACGCTGCTGCAATTGCCAGGTTCGTAGTCAGGACCATGTGAAGGGAAGGGGGGGGCGGCAAAAGACAAAGTGAGCCGTCAGTCGTCGGGAAGGGATGGGAGGGTCAGACCGGCAAAAAAACCTTACCGAGTGGGGAGCCGGCAAAGGAGTGTTTTCTGATTTTAAAAGCGATTCCAAGGTCGGCTGCGTGGGAGTTTAGGGGCATAGGGCTTCGGGTGAGGAAGATCTAGTCTGCTGGTGCTGGCCTCTTCTCACTGGGTCCCTCTGAGGCCGCTGGTAATGTTGGATGGCTCGGCGTGAGCCCCGTGTAGCAGGAGCTGAAAGCGCTGGGGGCTCGTGAGAGGAGCCGCCGCTGCTGGCGGCCAAGGTAGGTTCTGGGAAGAAGGCTGGGGGTTTGCGCATGCGCACTCCTGCGGCCACAGACCTACTGATTATGGAACACGCAGATAGAAGTGCACATGTGCGGCTAGCATTTTATTATATAGGATACATGTTTTTATATAATTATGCACACCTTTTGCTGACCTCATTACCGAGACTGTGAAAGTGATATGTAACTATGTAAAATAATTAAATAAAGGTTCCAGCCTCCCCCTCTCCCTCCCCCTGAATGTTTTCTCAGGAAGTATGCGACCTGCTTCTAGGATGTTTGGCTCCGAGAGGAAGATTCTCCAATATTGGCGGTAAAATCCGACAGGCCACTATCGCAGCCGTACATGTAATGATTTCAAAAAGAAAGACATTCTCAAAAATTCTCACCAAATTTACATGAAATGAGTCGCTGAGTAACAATGATCGACAAAAGTGCAGAATAGACCACTGTAAGAGGCGCACATGTGCTGGGAAAAGCTATGCCGTAGGCACGCTTATCTATGAATGTGTTTTACCTGTGGGCAGAGTTAAAACTTGTATGTGTGTGTTTTGTTTTTTGTTTCCAATTCTTTATTCGTTTTTTCATCTTACATCAAGTGTACAATATTACATCAATTAAATCATACACATCACTTGAAATTCTTATCAATTTTCATCTTAAATATATAAATTAAACCCTTCCCCCACCCTCCCTTTCCACAAATATTGTAAATCAATCATATCATAAATATATTATAAACAAAAATTTTGATTAAGACCAATAATACAACTACATAACCCCCTTTTCCTTTATTATAAATATACTTCTAGTGTAAAAAGGTGTCTAATCATTACAATATGTTATCAATGGCCCCCAAATCTTTTTAAAATTATTATAATTCCCTTTTTGCATGGCAATTGTTCTTTCCATTTTGTATATATGGTACAACGAATTCCACCAGAAGGTGTAATTAAATCTGGTGTAATTTTTCCAATTTCTGGCGATATGCTGAATGGTGACTCCTTGTCATTATTAACAAAAGTTTATTATTACTTGCTGAAATTTGCCTTTTTATTCTCATAGACGTCCCAAATAGAATTGTGTCATATGATAGAACTACATGGTTTTCTAATAAATTTTAATTTAATTTGCGACCAAATTGATTTCCAAAAGGCCATAATACAGGGACAAAAATAAATTAAATGATTTAGAGTCCCTGCTTCCAGATTACAATGCCAGCATCTATTAGACTTAGAGCTTTTTTAGTTCAAATATTTTATTGATTTTAATATACAATGTACATTAAGTACAGAAAGAGGAACACACTACACTGTTGGAAGGACTTATCCCAGACAAATTATACTACATGGTGGATCACAGTATGCCTCATAGTGAACTATGAAAGTGTTATTAGACTTAGAGCTATCCAACTTTTGTAATCTAACTGGGGTCCAAAATGCTCTATGTAACAAAAAGAGCCAAGTTTGTCTCATAGATGCAGACACTGTACATCTCATTCTCCAAGAGCAAATTCGTGGCCATTGAGATGTGTATCTTCTTAAAGACGCTTTTAACATTTAAATTTTAGACATGACATAACGTCTTCAAGTTTTAACTCTTTCCCCACCCTATTGTTTTTCTCCTTCTTTGTTTATTCCCTCTAAGAAAAAATTTGTAACTTTTCCCTTCTTTCCCCCTTGATCCACGTTTATTTTATTTTTAAGAATTATGTTATTTCGTTAGTCTTTTTTGTAGCCTACTTTTTTTTTTAGAATGTTGTACATCACTTAGTAAATCGAATAAGCGATTCATCAAATAATAATAAAAACTTGAAAACTTGAAACTTAATAGACAAGTGTGTGAAGTAAACTAGGACATTCGTGCAAGCCCAAAAGCAGCATATCGTGTGCGTGTCTTATTGGAGCACAATATATGTTACATCATTGTGTCAATAAAAGGCGTGTCAGCACTATTGGATGAAGGAGGAGAGGAGGTGCGTGGGCTTTCAACAAGCGCGCATAAGACACGCCTTTAATACACGAGCTTGAGAAGTGTGGTTTTGAGATTTTTTTTTTCACCCCAAACCTACTATAATTTATATGAATGGTGTTTTAAAAAATTTTTATGATGAGCCACAACCGGAAACACAAGCCTGAGACTCACTTGGCACTGTACTGGTACTTCCGGACCAGCCAGTAATTTTTGGTCATCAAAAGCTGGAGCCGTGCTTGGATAATCGGCTGGTAAAATACTGCCATACTAAACCGGCTGGAGCCGGTTTAGCAACCATCGTTAAAGACATGGTAAGTTTTGATAATCCTCCCCAGAGTGCATTCTGCAGATCCTACCATGTAAAATGGAGGTTTTGTCATAGGAATAGGGAAATCTTGCTCCATCATCTTCCATGGGACTGGCAGAGGTTTTGCTTTCTATTGTCCGTTTTGGCACTGTGAAAACAGATTGAAAGAAGGTGGCTGTGGGAGAAAGACTGATGGTATTAGGAGGATCACACTAAGGATAATGCTGTAAGAAAATGAGACATACTGAGCCATGAGACTAGTGTAATTGAAGTTTATCTAATGACATGGGGACACATTTTTCCCCATCCCCGCAGGAACTCATTTTCCCGTCCCGGCGAGATCTTTTCCTGTCCCTGCCCCATTCCTGCAAGCTCCGTCCTCACCTGCACAAGCCTCAAACCCTTTAAAATCATAAGTAGCAACATTCTAGAGCTCAGATTGTGATGTCATAATGCCTCATTCCACCAATGCCTAAGCTGCGTCCTCACCTGCACAAGCCTCAAACCCTTTAAAATCATAAGTAGCAACATTCTAGAGCTCAGATTGTGATGTCATAATGCCTCATTCCCCCAATGCCTAAGCTCCGTCCTCACTGGCACAAACCTCAAACCCTTTAAAATCATAAGTAGCAACATTCTAGAGCTCAGATTGTGATGTCATAATGCCTCATTCCACCAATGCCTAAGCTGCGTCCTCACCTGCACAAGCCTCAAACCCTTTAAAATCATAAGTAGCAACATTCTAGAGCTCAGATTGTGATGTCATAATGCCTCATTCCCCCAATGCCTAAGCTCCGTCCTCACCTGCACAAGCCTCAAACCCTTTAAAATCATAAGTAGCAACATTCTAGAGCTCAGATTGTGGTCATAATGCCTCATTCCACCAATGCCTAAGCTCCGTCCTCACCTGCACAAGCCTCAAACACTTTAAAATCATAAGTGTTCAAGGCTTGTGTGGTTAAGGTAGAGCTTACAGGAATGAGGCAGGGATAGCGACAAAATTTGCAGGGATGGGGACAAATTTGTTCCCGTGCCATTCTCTAGTTTGTATGGAAGTGATCAGGTCCAGGTGCTTCCCATCCCTGGAAGGATCAAATCGGCAGCATCAAAGATTTCATTACAACAGAGAGACAAAAGCTGCCATCTAAGGCATCAAGATCCATTCCAGCAATCAAAAGTGATTAGGGAAAAAATATGCGCCACACAGTGCTACATGAGGAGCACTAATGAGAGGGGACAGGGATGGCTGATAGCAAAGGGAGGGAGGCGTGAGGAGAACTAGCAAGGTAGAAGGTGATAGCCTTGTCAGTCCTTTGTGGTGCAGGCTAAATTCTCCCGGGGGGTGGGGGGGGGGGGAGGGGAGGGGAGGCAGGAGGATCTCAGTATTCTGGTCGGCGGGTGCAGATCAGATCTGAGGGCATCAACACTCTAATAGGGTGATGCTGTACAGGTTCTGGGGTGTCTTGTCTGCACAGGAGTAGAGGTGTCTTTTCCAACAGGGGGATGAAAGTAAGGTTGAGGTGTCAACTAGAGAATGACACGGTGACAAAATTCATCACCGTTCCCGTCCCCGCGGATAACCGCGGGAAATAATCCCTTGTCAATTTCTAGTGTCTATTTCAACTTCAGTCCTTCTACACCAGCATTCTTCAAAGCAAAGCTTGCGGGTCAATGGTTGTGGCCATTCATACTCTGATTCTTATGTGAGCCAAGGATAATGAAGCCATTGTGACATCACTGATGTGATTGGCTCTTAGGCACTGGTGGAATGAGGCATTATGACATCACAATATCTGCTCTGGATACCAGAGACTGTCATTCTGTAGTGTCTGTTTCAACTTCAGTCCTTCTACACCAGCATTCTTCAAAGCAAAGCTTGAGGGTCGGTGGCTGGGCCCATTCATACTCTGATTCTTCCCTCTCTCCTTAAAGAATGACATGAAGATGGTTTCCTGCGGTTATCCGCGGGGACGGGAACGGTGATGAATTTTGTCACCGTGTCATTCTCTAGTGTCAACACTTTTTCCGCAGGGTGTAGTTTAGCAATGGCAGGACTCTCCTATCATTAGCATACACCTCAGCACAAGCACTTTGAGTCACTTTATTGGCTGTGGTTGTACTTGGACATCTACTATTAACCTCTCATCATATAAGATAAGTGCACATGCCATATTAATAGAGAAGTATTACTATATGAGAGGTTTGGGACCGTAAAGAGCTGTGATGGTCCCCACTACAACCATAGTTCTGTTGTTATCACAGATGATTTCGGTTATGGGTCTGAGCACTTTACAAATATTTATATAAATTAAGTGACTTATCCACGTGGGAACAAATGATGTGAGCGGGCGGAAGTATGACAGGGAAGAGATGAAGGGTCAGTTCCGCTCACTCGGAAGAAAACTGAAGATCAGGGAGGTGAAGGTGGCCTTCTCTGAAATCCTCCCTGTACCAAGAGCAGATGGAAAGAGACAAGGGGAATTGCAAGCAATCAACGCCTGGATGAGACGATGGTGCGAAGACGAAGGCTTCGACTTCGTGCGAAACTGGACGGCGTTCTGGGGAAAAAGCAAGTACTACAGAAGGGATGGACTACACCTCAACAAGGAAGGAGCAAGAGTTTTGGCAGGCAACATGAAGAAAGCAATAGAGAAGGCTTTAAACTGAAGGACAGGGGAAAGCCGACAGTCGACCACCGGTCGATGGTATGGACAACAGGATGCCCCGACGTAGGAACAAAGGACTACTACTCATACATAAGAGAGGTCGACCTCACAGCCAACAAAGGAGAACAAGCAGGAAGGGACAACTCAGACACAGGAGGGGATGACCACACAGCAAACATGGAAGATAACACAGGAGCAGTAAAGGATACCGTAAATAAAACTGTAAGGACAGCCAAGAGTAGAAGGTCCAAAAAGGTAACACGAAGGGAACTTAGATGCATATATACAAATGCTAGAAGTATAGGAAACAAAATGGGAGAACTAGAGATGATAGCAAGACAGGAGAACATGGATATCATTGGCATAACAGAAACATGGTGGAATGAAGAAAACAAATGGGACACAGTACTACAGGGATACAAACTATATAGAAGGGATCGAGAAGGGCAGAAAGGTGGAGGTATTGCCCTATATGTTAAGGAAGAAATAGATTCTGTTGGAATGATTACAACAGACAGGAAAGAGAAGCTGGAGTCCCTCTGGATCAAAATTCCTGGTCAAAATGGCGCAGATACAAAAATTGGCCTTTACTATCGTCCCCCAGGACAGGCGGTAGACACTGACTCAGAAATGATGGAAGAAATTAAACAAGTATGCAGGACAGGCAATGTAGTTATATTGGGAGACTTCAATCTCCCAGGAATAGACTGGAAACTAGGAGCCTCCAACTGCGGCAAGGAGGCCAAGTTCCTGGAGGTGCTAGGGGATTGCTTCCTGGAGCAAATGGTAAAAGAGCCGACAAGAGGCGACGCCATCTTGGACTTAGTCCTAAATGGTCTCAAGGGACCGATAACAGAAGTAGAAGTCAGGGCTCCATTGGGAACGAGTGATCACAATGTAATCAACTTTAAACTGGACATCGGGAAAAGGAAACATGCCAAAACCTTAACCACCACCTTAAACTTTAAAAAGGGTAAATACGATTGCATGAGAGCCATGGTAACAAAACGACTCGAGAAGATGGTGGACAAACTTGAAACAGTAGATCAGGCATGGTGCCTATTGAAAAATACTATTGCAGAAGCACAAGATCTCTACATTCCGAGGATTTCTAAAAATCGGAGAACTAAAGGCAAAGGAGAACCGGCATGGCTTACCATACAGGTGAAGGAAGCCATAAAAGAAAAGAAGGACTCTTTCAAAATATGGAAATGCACGAAGACAACCGAAGCCTGGAACAAACATAAAGATGAACAGAAGAAATGTCACAAAGCGGTGAGGGATGCAAAACAGGACTATGAGGAAAAAATAGCCCGGGAGGCCAAAAACTTCAAGCCCTTTTTTAGATACGTGAAGGGGAAAAAACCTGCAAAAGAGGCAGTGGGACCCCTGGACGACAAGGGAGTAAAAGGGTACATCAAGGAAGATAAACAAATCGCAGACAAACTAAATTCCTTCTTTGCCTCCGTCTTTACGAAGGAGGACACCTCAACAATACCTGAAGCGGAGAAACTGTTTACAGGAGAAATAGAGGACAGCCTCACCACAGTTGAAGTGAACTTGGATCAGATATACTACCAGATCGACAAACTTAAAAGTGACAAATCCCCTGGACCGGATGAAATTCACCCGAGAGTCTTGAAGGAATTGAAGGTTGAAATCGGAGAGTTATTGCAAAAACTTGCAAACCTGTCAATCAGAACAGGTCAGATACCAGACGACTGGAAGAAAGCAAACGTCACACCAATTTTCAAAAAAGGATCGAGAGGAGAACCGGGCAACTATAGACCTGTGAGTCTTACGTCTGTCCCCGGCAAGATGATTGAATCACTGATCAAGGATAGCATTGTTCAGCACTTGGACACACACGACTTGATGAAACCCAGTCAACATGGATTCAGGAAAGGGAAATCGTGTTTGACGAATTTACTCCAATTCTTTGAGACCGTGAACGAGCAAATTGATAGTGGAAAGCCGGTGGACATAATATACTTGGATTTCCAGAAAGCGTTCGACAAAGTTCCACACGAAAGACTTCTCAGGAAACTACAAAGCCATGGCATAGAGGGAGATATACAAAGATGGATAGGCAAATGGCTGGAAAACCGAAAGCAGAGAGTGGGCATAAATGGGAAGTTCTCTGACTGGGAGAAAGTGACTAGTGGTGTACCCCAGGGCTCGGTACTTGGGCCGATCCTTTTTAATATTTATATCAATGACTTGGAAAACGGAACATCCAGTGAGATCATCAAGTTTGCAGACGACACAAAACTCTGCCGGGCAATCAGATCGCAGGAGGATAGTGAGGAACTCCAGAGCGATTTGTGTCGGTTAGAAAAATGGGCGGAGAAATGGCAAATGAGGTTCAACGTGGAGAAATGCAAGGTAATGCATTTAGGCAGTAAGAATAAGGAATACGAGTACAAAATGACAGGTGCAACTCTGGGAAAAAGTGAACAAGAAAGAGACCTGGGTGTACTGATAGATAGGACCCTGAAGCCGTCGGCACAATGCGCGGCAGCGGCAAAGAAGGCAAATAGAATGTTGGGCATGATAAAGAAAGGAATCTCGAGTAGATCGGAGAAAGTAATAATGCCGCTTTATAGGACAATGGTCAGACCTCACTTGGAATACTGCGTCCAACATTGGTCTCCCTACCTAAAGAAGGATATAAAACTGCTGGAGAGGGTGCAGAGACGAGCAACTAAACTAGTGAAGGGTATGGAGAAACTGGAATATGAGGATCGACTTAAAACACTGGGATTGTTCTCCCTTGAGAAAAGGAGACTGCGTGGGGATATGATCGAGACCTTCAAAATACTGAAAGGAATCGACAAAATAGAGCAGAGAAGATTATTTACATTGTCCAATTTGACACGGACAAGAGGACATGAAATGAAGCTAAGGGGGGACAAGTTCAGGACTAATGTCAGGAAGTTCTGCTTCACACAGAGAGTGGTGGACATCTGGAATACTCTCCCAGGGGAGATTATTGCGGAATCGACAGTCCTAGGCTTCAAAAGCAAACTAGATGCATATCTCCTTGAGAAAGGCATATAAAGATAGGGTGGCTATAAAATAAACCAGGTGTATACCTGGCGGGGCCTCCGCGTGTGCGGATCGCCGGACTTGATGGACCGAAGGTCTGATCCGGAGATGGCGCTTCTTATGTTCTTATGTTCTTATGACTTATTAGAGCTGCGATTAATCAGTGTGAATCTTAATTAATCATCACAGACTATTAGTAATTTTTTTCCCTATACTGAGTATAGGGTCTGTGTCTGTGTATGGCTGTTTGGTGGAGGATGGGCTGGGGAGGGCTTCAATGGTTGGGAGGGTGTAGATGGGCTGGAGTAAGTCTTAACAGAGATTTCGGCAGTTGGAACCCAAGCACAATACCGGGTAAAGCTTTGGATTCTTGGCCAGAAATGGCTAAGAAGAAAAAAAAAATTAAATTGAATCAGGTTGGGCAGACTGGATGGACCATTCGGGTCTTTATCTGCCGTCATCTACTATGTTATGTTACTATGTTATATATCTAGTACTCTCCTATGGACATTGCATTTAAAGACAGCAGATGCAGAAACTGCAATTAATTGGACCTGAGGGGCTTCAAATCACCTTTCTCTGTGACAGAACTCAGCACCTGCTATCCTCACGTCCAGGACTCATCACTATCCCTTATCCTCCACTCGGCCGATCTTACAGCCCCCCTCCCTGTTCAAGAACTGAGGGAGAATGGGTATTGAGTGAATTACTAAGCCTTGTGCCCACTATCCTTCAACATACTTAGAGCACATGATTGACACCTTGCTGGCTCCCAGCCTTTACATTTAGGGCAAATTCTTAGCATTATACATAGAGGAATTTATCTTCTCAAATACAATGAAACAAAGGTAACAGTTATCCTTAAAAATCAATACCTGTTTAGGGAATAAAATGGCTGCTTTGTGTCAAGTGTCTGTCGATTTTTTGTGCGTTTCTTTCAAGAATGTATTCCATCTTAAACTCATTTACTTCCCTCTCTGTCTGGGCTGATGTCAGTCATGGAGAGGGGCTCTCAGACCGTACTAGTATCAGGAGGGGATGGGCCTCCCTTAATCTGTACTAGTGTCAGGCGGGAACTAGATGCGAGTTGAAAGAATGCGTGTGCAGGAAAAATGTGGACTAGAAGAGAGCGGGTATAAAGCGCAGGAGGTGACCGGAGAAGGGGGCGCAAGGAGAAGGCAGAGTGAACTGAAAGAGATGAGGAACAGGGAGCAGAAAATACAGACCTGAGGAGATGGGGCACAGGGAGCAGGAGGTGTGTGCGCGGAGAGCTGAAGCTGGGGGGAAGTGCAGTTACTTTAATATTCATGCTGATGCCTGCGTGGGAACATTTGACCTTGTATGTTTTGCAATTCTCCTTGAATGGAACAGTCATTTACTCACTGACACATGTCACATGCCATCTCCATAAGCTCCCTGGAGCATCAAGGAGAAATTTAATGATGACAAATGATTGCTGACATATCAGACAGGAGATTACAGCCATGTGGAAGTAATGGAGCTGTCCAGCACCGCAGCCTGCCTGTGCCTGGAACACACTGGTGGGATGGAAGGGATGGACACTGCAGGAGGAGTTAGAGGTTCGTTTAGGAAGCACCCAGACCGCCGGGTCAGGGTTCGAGCATATGCGCATGACAGCTATGGTCTAGCGTGAATTCAAGAAAACATAAATTATAGTCTTTTTTGGGGGGTGGGGTGGACAAAAGCACGCTTCTTGAGTGCATGTATTATAGCCATGTCTTATGTGTTTCTGGCTGTGGTTCATGATAAAATTTGACATTAAAAACAAATGACAAGATTTATATGAATTATAGCAGTTGGGGGGGGGGGGGGAGGAAAGGCATGTCTTACGCGCACTTGTTGAAAGCCGATGTTGGATCTCCCCTCCCTTCCCTTCATCCAGTAGTTCTGACACACCTATGATCAGGGCAGGATTAACCAATAGGTTAAGTAGGCACGTGCCTAGGGCCCAAAATGGTTGGGGGGCCCGATGAAAGAGGGTATCAACATTGTTTTTTTCTAAATGGCAATGGGCCCCTCCAACATCGATCGGCAACGTGGGCGCCTCCCCGATCGGCAATGCGGCCCCCCCCATTGATGGAAAGTAAGGCAAGCAAGCAACGTGGGTAAGAAAGGCAACGGGAACTGTAATTGTGCAAGTGGTGCTGCTTGCCCAAAGCTTCCCTCTGACGCAGCTTTCTGTTTCCGCCAGGGCAAAGGGTGGGGCGGGGCAGGGGGCCCAGTGTACTTGGGTGCCTAGGGGCCCTCGATGAATTAATCCTGCCCTGCCTATGATTGACACGCCTCTTACGGCATTGCCTTTCCCTGCACCTGTGCACATTTCATGGTGTATTCTGCGCATGTGCCAATCACTATCACCAGCGGCTCATCTCATGTACATTTGACGAACCTACGCTACTCTCCACCAACCTCATTTGCATGTGCGGTTTTTGAGAATGACTCGCCTTTTTAAAATCGCTATAGTAACACTGCGACAGAGGCCTATTGGTTTTTAGCGCAAAGTTTTGAAAATCTAGCCCTATGTGATGTGGACCACCGGGAAAAGGAGTTTGGTGTGTGTCAAGGGGAGAAAGATGTGTGTTTGGGGGGGAGGAAATGTGGGGGGAGTGTGTGATGGGTGGGATAGCAGAGATGCTAAGTGTGGCTTGTGTTTGTTAGGAAGTGGGAATACATGAGGTCTCTCTGAGTGCAACAGTCTATAGCTGTGAATGCAGGAGTTATGGGGTGTGCCAATGAGTGCAAAAGAGGGAGATGTCTATGAATACTGGGGGTGTGCCTGTAACTGCAAAGGGGTGTCTGAGGAGCACAAAGCAAAAGAAGCAAGTGCTAATCAACTCCTCCTTTTCTTATCTTCATTCAACCACCCTTTTCTTTCTTCCCCTCTCACCATGCTCCTCTCCTTGCTCCTCTCTCATCTTGCTCCTCTCCTTTTCTGCCTCTACCTGCCTCTGTCAATGCCGGTGATCTTTGCTGATCAGAGGTGGGGGCTCCTGTGGGTATTTCACTCTGGGCTGCTTAGATCACTGTGTGCAGCTATGAATCCATCAGCACTTCCGTCTGTGCTGTCACAGCTCCTGACCCATCTTCACCAGCATGGATTGGGGGAATCCCACCAGTAGCTCACTTTAATTTCTTCATCTCGCATTTATTTCTGAATGTGAAAACAGTTATGAACAGATAGATGGACAAATAAACAGATGGACTGACCTTTGACAACAGGCAGTATTGCCTGATATGAAATATGCCTATAAACCAGGGATCTCAAAGTCCCTCCTTGAGGGCCACAATCCAGTCGGGTTTTCAGGATTTCCCCAATGAATATGCATTGAAAGCAGTGCATGCACATAGATCTCATGCATATTCATTGCAGAAATCCTGAAAACCCAAATGGATTGCGGCCCTCAAGGAGGGACTTTGAGACCCCTGCTATAAACTGTTATAACAAGTATTGGTGATTAAAATGAGGTACAGAGAGATAAGATGCCTCACCTATGATTGTATAGGGAGTCAGTGGGAGAGCCATAGATTAGAAATGAAGCATAGGGATTTAATGAGTCTCACCCAAGGTCACAGAGGAAATCAGCAACAGAGCTGTGGATTAGAATCTGGCAGAGGGACTTAAAAATCTTCTCTCATAGTGAAACAGCTGGTCACTGGCAGAACTAGGGATTAGAACTGAGGCGTCCCTAGTTACATAGGCAGAAAAAAGGATTTAAAGTGTCTCAACTGAGATCACACAGAGGGTCAGTGGCCAGGGCTGGCCCAAGGATATCAGACACCCCAGGTACACACAGCAACCCCTCCCACAATAGTTGAGCAGCTCTCCTTCCCTTCTGTACCCTCCTTCCCAATGGCCAGCTTCTTATCTCTCCTTCCTTCTCCTCACACATTGTCCAACAACTCCCCCTTCTCTTCTTACAGCTGGTGCCAACCCCTAACTCTTCCTAGGTCATCCAGAAGATTAAAGAAGCATCGACATTGTAGTAGCCCTGTAAGCACAGGCCCATGCTGAAGTGCCACTTGTTCTGTCCTCTCTAACGGGAAGTTTGCCTTGGAGGAGCACAGGACAAAGTGGCACTTCAGCGCAAATCTTTGTTTACAGGGTCCATATAATACCGATGCTTCTTTAATCTTAGGGACAATCTGGGAGAAGGTAGAGGGGTGGGGGGGGGGGGGGGGAGAGACTGGCAGCAGTAGAACCAGACGTGAGCAGGAAAAGGCTTTTGCATGTTCCAGAGCTGCCCTGCTGCCCCCAAATTCTGCTGCCCCTAGGCATAGCCTGCCTAACGGCTGATATGGCCATAGAAACATGACGGTCCATCCAGTCTGTCCATCTGCAGCAACCACTATCTCCTCCTCTCCCTAAGAGATCTCACGCACCTTTCTTGAATTCAGACACAAGTCTTTGTCTCCACCACCTCTATTGGGAGACTATTCCATGCATCTACCACCAGTATTTCCTTAGATTACTCCTAAGCCTATTATCTCGTAACTTCATTCTATGCCCTCTCACTCTAGAATTTCCTTTCAATTGAAAGAGACTCACCTCATGTGTATTTATGCCACATAGGTATTTAAATGTCTCTTATCATATCTTCCCTCTCCTGTCTTTCTTCCAAAGTATATATATTATGATCTTTAAGTCTGTCCCCATATGTCTTATGATGAAGACCATTACCAATTTTAGTAGCCTTCCTCTGGACCAAATCCATCCGGTTTATATATTTTTGAAGGTGCAGTCTCCAGAATTGTCCCTAAGATTCTAAATGAGGTCTCACCAGATTCTTATACAGGGGCATCAGTACCTTCTTTTTCCTACTGACCATTCCTTTCCCTATGCACCCATGCATCCTTCTCGCTTTCCCCATCACCTTTTCAATCTGTTTGGCTATCTTAAGATCATCACATACTATCACACCCAAGTCCCGCTCCTCTTTCATGCACAAAAGTTCTTCACTTCCTAAACTGTACTGTTCTCTCAGGTTTCTGCAGCCCATATGCACGACCTTGCATTTCTTAACATTAAATCTTAAGCTGCCAAATTTCAGACCATTCCTCAAGCTTCACTAGGTCTTTTCTCATGTCTTCCACACCATCGGGAGTGTCTACTCTACTGCAGATTTTGATATCATCTGTAAAGAAGCAAATCTTACCAGTCAGCCCTTCAGCAATATCGTTTATAAAAATTTTAAAAAGAAAGGCCCAAGAACCAAACCTTGAGGCACACCACTGGTAACATCCCTTTCCTCAGAGCAATCTCCATTGACCACTACCCTCTGCTGTCTTCCACTCAACCAGTCAAAGACTTTGCTAAAATCTAAATACGCCAGATCTAATGAACTCCCTCTATCCAATTCTCTGGTCACACAGTCAAAGAAATTGATCAGATTTGTCCGACAAGATCTGCCTCTAATGAATCCATGTTCCCTCAGGCCCACTGGAATATAGAAACGTTACTATTCTCTGTTTTAAAAGCATTTCCATTAATTTACTTATCACAGAAGTCAGACTTACCAGCTTGTAGTTCTCTACTATTACCTTACTTCCACTTTTGTGGACAGGGACCACATCCGCTCTTCTCCAATCTTGCAATACCACTCCTGACTCTACAGACAGAGTCCTTGTGGCGTGTATCATTGTGCTCCTTCTTGGCAGATTTTTTTTGCTGGGAAGAGAGCTCCTTCTTTCTCTAAAAAGATTGGTAGACTATTTTCTGAAGCCTGCTCAGAACAGATGCTTGTTCCTTGACAGGATTAGATATGAGATCAGAGTATGGACAGAGCAGGATTTCGGTTAATTACATCTCAGCTGTACTGAAATATACCCCAGCTCCTCTGAAACCCATCTGTGTCAGAGCAGCATCCCCGTGTTTCACTCTGTTGGGAACAGTTTCAAAGATCCTCTCACTTCTATGGAAGAGTATCTCCAGTTTACTTCGGATAATGTGTTTATAAACCCTCAAAATCCCAGTGATTCAAATCCTAATCCTCAAACAGCTTCCCACTACATTGGCGATGGAGAAAGCTCCTGCAAAGGAATGCTCTCAACCGGCATTGAGAAACTCTGCCTTTCCTAACCCACCCTCATCTTTAAACAAAGCAGTCCCTCCAAACACACAGCAATGCGAAAAAAACACAGGCACATATTCAAAATGCAGACACACAAAGCAAGCGCATGTGAGAATCTTACAGATATTCACTACAGCAAAGACTCAGATACAGGTGAAAGTATACACACATACACAAGAAACACAAGTATAAAAACAGATTCATCCGAAACACATGATGTCACATGTAGACTCTCACACGCAGTATTACATGTTTAGATAGATAGAACAGAGACCAGAGTCTGCCATTTTGACAAATGTGTGGGCATGTTTCTGAAGGACAGGTTCATTAAAAGATAATTCTATATACTGTACTCATTGTCCCTCAAATTCTGTATAGGTTGCCCAAAGTTAGGCACGCAATTATGAGGGCAGATTGCAGGTATGCGTGTAAAGTAATTGCCTAAATTGGTGATAATCTATAATTGTCCTTAACAAGTGCCAATTGGCACTAATTACTGGCACTAATTAATTACTGTATCTGCTCTGCATCCATACTCTCTAGTCTGCGTGCCTAATTCATCTCATGCATGACGCCAAAGGGGAAGATGGTCAAGGGAGGGTCATGGATGGGTCATGGGCATTCCAAGGATTTAGGTACAGAGTTATAGAATATTTCCATTTCCGCGCCTGGCAATAGTTAGGCATGAGTGTTTATACCAGCTTTTGGCAGGCGCCAATGCTCGCATCTACAGATAAGTGCAAAGCTAGTATTTTCTAAAGACAGTTTCACGTGGAGCTGTTTATATAGAATTTGTGCTTACTGTATAATAATAATAACAACTTTATTCTTTTATACCGCCATAACCAAAGGTTCTAGGCAGTTTACACTAAAAAGAGCTGGACAATCAGCTAGATATAATAATAGAGTAAAAAATACAAATATTTGTAAAATAGAATTTCAATAATAAAACTCACTTAAGTAATAAATTTATCGAACAAAGTGGTCTTAATTAATTTCTGAAAACTGCAATAGGATAACATAGTTTGCTGAATACATTTACCTAACCAAGATTGTTGCCTTCCAGCTTCAAATGCTAGGGTGCTATCTAAGAAGGTCTTATATCTACACCCATTAATTTTTGGATAAGCAAATAAGTAGAAGTTTCTAGTTTCTCTTGATGGTCCATGCAACGCAAAATGAGGAAAAAGGTAAGCTGGAGCCAATCCCGATATCAGCTTAAAGCAGATACAGGAAAATTTGAATAATACTCTTGCCTCCAAAGGCAGCCAATGAAGTAAATGATAATATGGACTAATACGGTCATTCTGTTTTAAACCAAAAATCAATCGAACAGCTGTATTCTGAATTATCCTTAATTTCCTTAGAATTTTTTTGGGTGCTCCTAAATAGATGATGTTTTACAATAGTCTAAAATAGATAAAACTAATGCCTGCACCAATAGTCTGAACGATAAAGGATCAAAATATTTTTTTGTGGTTCTTAATTTCCACAATGTAAAAAAGCATTTTTGTACCACTAAGTTCGTGTGTTCTGCTAGTGTTAAATGTCGGTCTAGTGTGACTACCAGTACTTACCTTTGGGTGCCATTTACTGACGCTACGCCTCTGTATGTAAATATTTAGAATACTAGCACTTAAGTGCATACGTATATTCCCAAGTAGAGTGAAGGGGGATGGAATTTGATGTACAGCATTCCCCCGCAAATTTGTGGTTCGCCGACTCACTAATTCGTGGTATTCTCCAACCACCTCTTCCTGTACTAAAGGTCGGGTTACACCAATCAGGAGCTGCATGTCAAAGCAGCTCCCGATTGGTGTAGCCTTACTTTAGTAACAGGAAGAGGCAGTTGGAGCATACCGCGAGTGATTTTCTTCACTCACCGGCGCTCCAGCTGCCCTCTCCTGCCTTTTGACAGGTGAAAAACCATATTTGCAGTTTTTTGAAATTCGCGGCGGTTCCTGAATAGAACCCCCGTGAATATTGGTGGTTACAATCAAAACAGTTTACATATTATTTACAGGTATTTATTTTGTACCTGGGGTGATGGAGGGTTAAGTGACTTGCCCAGAGTCACAAAGAGCTGCAGCGGGAATTGAACCCAATTCCCACCTGGCAAGTCCACAAAAATCTACACAGAACGCTATTCTATACATGGTACTCTGAGTTGCAGTTATAGAATAGCGCTTAGAGCCGATTTCCACGCCAAACTTTGGGCACGAGGATTTATACCAACTGGAGCCTGGTGTGAATTTTGGCATGTAAGTTAGGCATGGATACCCAGTATTCAATAATACTGAACACGTTTTAGTGAATGCCCCTGACCTGCCCATGCCCCATTATGAGTTGCGTACTTAAAAATTTGCTTGCAAATCTTTAAATTTATTTTAAAAATTTCGAACCCGCTTTTAGAATCTCTCTGAGGCGTAGGTTCTATTTCCTGTCGCTTAGAATTCTTCTTCTTTTCATTTTTTTTCCTCATCCCAATTCCTTTTGTTTTCTCCTTTAATTGTCTCTCTTTCCTATCTAAAATTGTATTTCTACCCAATTAGCCATGCGTATCATGTTTGCCTGTTTGTTTTAAAGTTTTGTCTTTATTTTTCTTAATTATTTTTTTAAATGGAAAAATCTTTTTATGTTTGTCTGTTCTCTCCCCCGATTTTAACTGTACCTCGCTTAGTAGTTTTGATAAGCGAATGTATCAAATTTTTAATAAAAACTTGAACCTAAACAGCTTACAAAATATAAACATAATTATTATATAACACACAAAGCATAGAAATAAACAAAACAAACTCATTTACAAATGCACACAATTAGTATCCCAGCCTACTCAATTAAAAGCCTCCATAAACAAAGGTTTAAGTATTTATAGACCACTTCTAGCCTAATTAATTTACATTCCGGTGCTCAAGCATTTCCCCCTATCTGTCCTGGTGAGCTCGCACTCTTCCTAATGTACCTGAGGCAAAGGGGGATTAAGCAATTTGTCCAGAGTCACAAGGAGCAGCCCAAATGCATGACCTTGCATTTCTTTAGCAAGATGCACGTGTAAATCCAAATTGTTGCTAATCAAAGCCAAGAATTGATTGATACTACCCAATTATTGGTGCTAAGTAGATCATTAACCCATTTATTTGGACACGCATCTCAGAACAGCATGCAATTCTGTGCATGCAAATTTGCATGCCATTTATAGAATCTGGACGTAAAGGACGGTAGATAAAGATCTGATCAGCCCATCCATTCTGCCCAACATGGCGGCCACAGCCTGCATCTGCCACTCTGTGCGGGCTATCGTCCTTTCTGATTAATCACTGGTGCAGACAACAGGACAACTGGCAATCTGCCACCATACCATATATAGGTAAGTTATATATGCTGTAATCTAAAGAGTGGTGTTATTAACATGGCTGTGACATTGCCTCATTATAAATATATCTTTAAACCAACAATATTGCTAACAATTTTTTACTCGCTAATTTAAAAAAAATAGTGGAACACTACTCTAAACCAAAAAAATGGTAGAAACCTCTAGTGAGCAATACACCAATCAACAAGACATCTCAAGTGCTTAATTTGTAAGAGGAAAAGGTCTCCGAAGCTTGCGCTTTTTTCGAATAGTCAATCAATTGGCTAGTGCGGGTCAGGTTTTCTTTCATCGACCAAAAAACCTCTTCTATGCTGAACTTTATTCATAAATATACTTTATATCAGCTTAAGAATAAATATCAATTTATAAGTGCACTTAACTTAGTGCCAGGTGCTTTTATGAGCGTCAGTGAATTCAGCTTCATACGCTTATCATCGGTGCAATAATGCCTGACGGGTCTCATTTTGTCACCAATAGTAGCTTCCTCGGCGCCATTTTTTTTAAAAAAATACAGTAGCACACATTTTCAAAAGGACCCCCTGAGGAAACCACTATTGGTGGCGAAACGGGACCCGTCGGGCATTATCATGCTGATGATTTGCATATGAAGCTGAACAGCACTGATGCACATAAAGGCACCTAGCTCCAAGTTAAGTGCACTTTTACACTGATATTTATTCTTAAGCTGATATATCGTATATTTATGAATAAAGTTTAGCATAGAAGAGGTTTTTTTGGTCGATGAAAGAAAACCTGACCTGCACTAGCCAATTGACTGACTATTCGAAAAAAGCGCAGGCTTCCGAGACCTTTTCCTCTTACAAATGAAGCACTTGAGTTGTGTTTTTGAAACCTATTGTTGATTGTGTGACTCACTAATTTCAGCCTTAAGGTGTTTGCCCCGCCCCCACTGAGATATACAACACCTGCACTCAGGGCATATGATATTAATCTAATATAAAATGCACAGACTTAAGCCTAATCTGTCTTGCCATTTTTAGGACACAGACTGTAGAAGTCTGCTCAGACTAGTCTTACTTCCCAGCTGCTGGAGTTGCTGTCTAAGCACCACTCCTGCCCATTAACCAATTTTGATGCCATCCTCTTTCTATTTAGAGAATCTCTATGTTTACCTCTTGCATTTTTTACTTCCATCACTGTTTATGACTCCACTGTCTCCATTGGGAGGGTAATTCCAGGCATTCACCACCCTCTCCAGAGATCTCGCAGCCCATAGGATACTTTATTAGACTTGGTATGGGGTCCAAAGCTGTGTGGATCATTAACCCATTGATTTACACATACGTCTCAGAACAGCATGCAATTTTGTGCATGTAAATTTGCATGCCATTTATAGAATCTGGAGGTGAGATTTTGAGCCAGTGCTGGGTTTCTGGCGAAAACTCCACTCTGCTGCATTAAAAACATAAGAATAGCCTTACTGGGTCAGACCAATGGTCCATCTAGGCCAGTATCTCATCTTCGCCGAAGCCAATCCAAGTCACAAGTACCTGGCAAAAACCCAAATAGTAGCAGCATTCCATGCTACTGTCCCATGTCTGTCTCAACAGCAGACTATGGACTTTTCCTCCAGGAATTTGTCCAAACCTTTTCAAGATATTGAAGGGAATTGACTTAGTAGAGAAAGAGAGATTGTTCACCCTCTTCCAAGATGGAGAGAATGAGGGGCACTCACTAAAGTTAAAAGGGGATAGATTCCGTACAAACATAAGGAAGTTCTTCTTCACCCAGAGAGTGGTAGACATCTGGAACACTCTTCCATAGGCTGTTATAGGAGAAAGCACCCTTCAGGGATTCAAGAAAAGGTTAGATAAGTTCCTGTTGGACCAGAACATATGCAAGTAAGGCTAGACTCACTGGTCTTTGGCCTAAGGGCTGTCACGTGAGTGGACTGCTGGCAATAATGGACCACTGGTCTGACCCAGCAGCAGCAAATCTTATGTTCTTAAAACCAGCTACATTAACTGCTCTTACATCATCTGGCAACGTGTTCCAGAGCTTAACTATTCTCTGAGTGAAAAAAATATTTCCTTCTATTGCTTTTTAAAGTATTACTCTGTAACTTCATCAAGTGTCCCCTTAGTCTTTGTAAATCTTGATGTAGTAAACTCCCCCCCCCCCCAAAAAAACAAACAAAAACAAAACCCCAACAAAAAACGATTCACTTGTACCCGTTCTACACCACTCAGGATTTTGTAGACTTCGATCATATCTGCAACATTGATTTCAATGGGCAAAATCGGGGACAACAAATACCACACTGCTTTGGCATATAAGTTCAAAAGCAGCTTTGGCCAAAAAGTCTCATTCACAGAACTGCGTAATGTAGCACCTCTGAAACCCTCAACATCATATATGTCCTCAGGTCTCAGCTGTATTTGGGCTTTCGGCACCTACAGAGCAATTCTATAACTAGGCACTCATGGGCACATGTTTTACATGTGTAAATGCCCCAAGTGCATGAAAGTGGCACACACAACTGCAAGGGGGCATTCCCAAGGGCAGAACATAGAAGGGGCTGCCACTTACACACAACTTAAGAACATAAGAATATTGGGTCAGACCAATGGTCCATCTAGCCCAGTATTCTGTTTCCACAGTGACCAATCAAGGCCACAAGTACCTGTCAAAACCCCAAATAACAGCAACATTCCAGAACTGCAAAGAGTAGCAAGATTCCGGAATTCCAAATTGTAGCAACATTCCATGCTACTGACCCCAGGGCAAGCAGTGGCTTCCTCCATGTTGTCTCAGTAGTAAACTATGGACTTTTACTGCAGGAACTTGTCCAAACCGCTGTTACCATATTTTATGTTATGCGTCCATACTCCGCCCAGAGACTCTGCCTATGTTCATGCCAACCTGTAAAAACCCCAGAAAAGCAGTTTTTGGCTTTTATGCATATATGTACCATTTCTTTTGCATAGTATAAATCTTGCCATTGATGCATCAAATGTGATCCTCCACCTCCAACACTGTCCACTGATGGCAGCTACACACATGCACTATTATTCTAATGAATTATGTGCATTGTGGCGGTGTGGCTTGCAGCTGGCTGCAGGACCTCACTCAAATGTGACAGATTTATACAAAGGTTGCAGGTAAAAGTCAAAAGTACTTTATTTATGGACAGCCAAAAAGGCTCTGTTACTTCACAAGCTTAGTCTTTTAAGTAGAGTCTCTCTTTCACTTACAATATTCCCAGTCAATACTCTTCATGGGGCTGGCTTCTAGCCAGGCCCAGTTAGGGCCTGGCACTAATGCCATCTCGGGTTCCTTTGGGGCACATCCCAAATTTATAGATTTTAGGAATATTCTGCAAGTTTCTCTCCTACCTTGACAGTCATTGTCCCACAGGCTGACTGGACAGCTTGCAGTTTTCCATCCCAAGGAATCACTAGCTACTTCTCTTCCCTAGCACCTCCCTCAGGTGAGTTTCAGTGGCCACTCCCCTAAAGACCTCTTGACTCAGGGCCTCTTCCTGGAAACCTCTTCACTCCGGGCCTCCCTGAAGTGTTCTGCTTTAGGGCATTTAATTCCCTCCCTGCCTGAGCCCTGCCCTTCTGACTCAGCACATTAGCACCCCTGTGGTTAGGCGGTGAAAGAGATCTTATGGAAACCCAACCATGTACCAACCATTCCTTCAGATGCATAATTGGCCTATAACTGTTAATGCTTCCTATACTGCTTATTCATAAAAATAGAATAGGTACCCAATAGTCAGTGACAGTGTTACAATACAGAGAGTAACAGCCACACACTCCAAGGCTGGTGAGAGCTGGGCTTGCTAACAGGACAGCAATCCCACATCTACACATGCTTGTTTTTGGTCCTTTCATTGAACAGGCACTTGTACCATCTACTTCTGCAGAGCTGACATTTAACCCCGCCACAGAAACATGATGGCAGATAAAGGCCAAATGGCCCATCCAGTCTGCCCATCCGCAGTAATCATCATCTCTTTCAGAGATCCCACATGCCTATCCCCACGCTTTCTTGAATTCAGATACAGACTCTGTCTCCACCACCTCTTCTGGGAGACTGTTCCATGCATCTACCACCTTTTCTGTAATAAAAATATTTCCTTAGATGAGGAAACTAACTGCCTTCACCTCTATTCAATCAGGTGAAGAAACTGATTGAAATTTTTGATATGTGTAACACTGGTTTAAAAAAAAAAAAAAATTTATCCAAGCTATTGGAGAGCTTATCCGCAAATGAGAGCTGATGGGACATCACCCATATGTGGCTGACTATCCTGCTGTCCACGGAGAACCTACGTTACAGGTAAGTAACTACACTTTTACAAGTTACACCAAAGAGTGCAGAGGTATTAGCAGCATCCATACCAGACTGGACTTTCTGCAGACTGTGATTGGCATAAGAGTTTCTCCAAGCTAATGGAACTTGTGCAGTTAGGAGCACACAGGTTCCGCCCTTGGGTATCTCTGAGGTAGTTCTTTATTATGTCGGTCCAACAAAACCTATGAACGTCTGTGGGGAATTTATTGTTATTAGTAAAGAAGAAGGCAGGGACTTCCTGTCAACACTCCTGCAGTACCATGCACATTAGTTACCTAAGTGCAGCCTGTGTTACTGCGCACTCGTTACCCCGTGCCTTTTCTGCCTCCCCTAGCTCCCCCCCCTCCCAAGCTGGTGAGGGAGGAGGGCTGCAGTTAGGGGCTGCAGCACCACACATCAATATTGGTTTCCTTCAGCGAGTGCCTGCAGGAGCCCACTTGTGCTGCCACTAATTCATTTGGCTTCACTCGACTGAGAATGTGTTGACAAGGCTCTCTGGGGTAATGGTATTTCAAAACACTCCGAAAGGGGAGGAGGCAGGAGAGGAAATCTATTAATTTGCTGGCAGGAGTTTAGTTACTGATCACAAAGCGAAGCTGCAAACACAGACCCCGTGAATGGGCAGCACAGGAGGGGGCGCAACTCTAGAGTCCCTCTTACACCTCCAGCACTTTTTAACAAGCACTAAAAAGCACCTCCTGCTTGGAGCCCCCCTGTAGCATCACGGCGCACAAGGGTCAGGGAAATTCTTCCTAGACGTGTTTAAAAAAAATAATAATAATTGTTATCTATTATCAAGAACTTACCTATGTAAAATTCAGAGCTGCAGTTGGCAGTGTGTTTTATTTATTGCAAGAGTGTTTGCCTAGCTAGAACTACTCACATTGGGGGGTTTTTTTAAATGTGGAACTTGACAGTCTTACACACATACCAAGAACCATCATTTATAAAGCAATCTGCTGGGAGCTTAGTAGGTGACTTCTGGATTTGAACAACAAAAAAAAGCTAAGCCTGTCCTCCCAGGGCATTCTGGGAGCTGTAGCCCTGCTGTCTTATTAGGTCGGACAGAAGCTCTCTCACCTCCTTTTCATGTCACAAGACCTTCTATCCAGCGACTTCATCTATCCCCCAACCACACACTTTATACATGTAACTGAGGTCTACTCATCCAGCGCTTCCCTTTGCATATCTTCCATCTAATAATCCCTTCCCAATTTGCATATCACAGAGGACCTTCCATCCAGTGCTCCCATCACATTACATTTCACTGAAGCCCTCCCATTCAGTGACTTCCTTTTTCATGTTGCTGACTCAGGGTTATGATTGCAGGACATGCATTCTTTAGGCCATGTGATGATAGATGGGTGTGTGTGGAGATACATAGTGGCTGCTGTTTTGGGGGTCTGACACATGCTTGAGGAGCTGAAACAGCCATCTTTCTTTCTCCTGAGGAATACACATTTTCATAAAACAAAACCCAAATCTCCTGCAGCCAGTCTCAGAGAAACTTAGGCACATTTACAAGACCAGCTGAGAACTGTCAGAATTTTCATTCCGACTCAAAAGAATCCAGAGGATGGAGAATCACCTGCCCCTCCAGGAACCACAACCACCAAGTCTTATATCGTTTCCTGCACAGAAGTGCATCATTTTCTGCTCTTTATTTTCCCAAGCTCATGGTTTCATTTTGTACTCTGAAGTATTTTCCAGGAAGTCTCAGTTTTCTTTGGACTATTGCAGCCTCTCTCCAACAAGGCTTTATAAAAAACATGATTTTTTTTAAAACACTGCTGTCTGGGACATCCTACTTCTCCAAGCTTGCAATACAGGCAGATAGAGAGATCCAAAGTTCCCCCTGAATAATAATACAACCTCTCACTATGTCATACAATGTAAATATATGTTCTTAACCATTTAATTCATAACCCTCTTAGGGAAAATAATTAAGACTTGTTGGGTAGCTCACCTTTAAAAGAGGAAAAAGCCTCAGATCCCCATCTGCCACTAAAATTGGTCTTGCCTGCAAACCAGAAAGGGAACAAACCTCATCGGCTTAAAAAAACCTCCTCCTGATACCACCTTTTTAATTTCAATTACTCAAAACTACTTTAATGTTAAGTTGAGAAGCTCACCCAAAAAAGTTCTATTTCTAGTTAAATTAGTTAGATATGCACAACATCTTTTATTAGTCCTAAAGTTCAACTGTTTAAAAAAAATCTCTTACTTATCCTAAACAAGTCCTCTTAAAGTGTGCTCCTTCCTTATTGTGCTGTACTCTGGATGTCCTCCGCCAATGGCCTGCCAGCATTTCGTTTAAAGCTGTGTCAGGGATTCGGACCAAATGCCACATCCTACCCCCTTTCTCTTAACCATAATTCAATGGAGAAACAAGGAAAAGAGTACAAATACATTTTCAAGCAAGCAGGAGCTCAAGTAACAGCATCCTACCCTGCTGATGCCATCTTGAATTTCATAATAGTATTCTTAGAAACATAGAAACATAGAAATAGACGGCAGATAAGGGCCACGGCCCACCAAGGCTGCCCACCCCAATAACCCTCCCCTACCTTTCTCTGTGAAGAGATCCCGCTGGCGATCCCATTTTGACTTAAAATCAGGCTGGCCTCGACCACCTGCAGTGGAAGATCATTCCAGTGATCAACCACCCTCTCGGTGAAGAAGTACTTCCTGGTGTCACCGTGTAGTTTCCTGCCCCTAATTTTCCACGGATGCCCTCTTGTTGCCATGGGGCCTTTGAAAAAGAAGATGTCCTCTTCCACCTGGATACGGCCCGTGAGATATTTGAACGTCTCAATCATGTCTCCCCTCTCTCTGCGTTCCTCGAGTGAGTATAGCTGCAATTTTTTCAGCCTTTCCTCATACGAGAGATCCTTGAGTCCCGAGACCGTCCGGGTGGCCATACGCTGGACCGACTCAAGTCTCAGCACATCTTTGCGGTAATGTGGCCTCCAAAATTGTACACAGTACTCCAGATGGGGTCTCACCATGGATCTATACAATGGCATAATGACTCTGCATCCTTCAGTTCATATGAGAGTGGCTTCCAGGGATTCCATATTGATGGCACATTTCAGAGAAATAACTCTGGCCACAGCAAGTTTTCACTGAACTTGCCAGCGAGTGTAGGAATTGTGCTGCAGAGAGGAGATCCTTGAGAGCTGTTGCCAGTGGCACAAAACCAAACAACCTAGACATCTCAACTCTGCTCATTGTGACAGTGACATGTTCATGAGAAGAGAGATTCCCTACTGCACAAAACAGACCTCCAGATTTCAACAATATAGTCCTCCCCTCTCCCAGAAAATATCAATGGCCAATGGCATTACCATCCAACCACATTATTGACCATCAGAGATTTTGCTTATATTTTGTAATTTTGTTAGCCTGCCTTTCCTAGATGCTATAAGCTGCCCTGAGCATCGTTGTTAGAATTCAGGTATAATAAGTCCCTTCCTCAGAGAGCTTGCAATCTAAGTAGGTGCCTTAAGCACCAGGAATGCAAGCCTTGGCTCTCCTAGTTCTCAGCCCATTGCTTTAACTGCTGGATCTTTTTGGCATCACCCTCTTAACCATGTCATTCACCTCCAGAAGCTTAAAGAACAGCATTACCAAATTCTAACCATTGAAATAGACCCGTCACTATGTTTCTCGCAGATGGTATTAAATAATTTATTTTTGCTGAGGAGGCAAATGCCATGAAAAGCCTTCTCCAATATTACAATGTCTAACTATAGCTTTAAGAAGACAGAATGCTAATAAGTTCTAAGGGGACAATTTTCAAAGGGGGATTTTCAATGGATAAAGACTTACTGGAAATGCCTTTGAAAGTTGCCCTCTCCCCTGTGAGAAAAAGGGGGAAAAGGGACAGAGCTACGAGTGGACACAGATCAGTCTGGCTGTAGTACCTATTCAAAGTATGAAGGTTAAAAAAAAATCACCTTAACACTGACCCCTGTCCATTTAAAAAGCAAACAGAGCAGTTGCCTTTTGAAAATCCACTAGCAGGCCCATAGGTACTACTGGATTGCTGAAAATTATGCCACACCCCCCCAGCTGTAAAATAAGCATGTGGAGGGTGATTTTCACACCTAGTAAACATGCATTTTCATTTGCCTATTTTTTAGAGCCTAAAAAACTAATGTCAGCATAAACAATCTGCATACTTTACATGTAGGGGCTAGCACTGATCCCAGCTCAAGGGGCTGCAGTAATCAGTGCAGTACTTTCATACGTCCGCATGTAAATGAAAGCATTTTATAATCTACGCACGAGTGCGGACTGAGCCCATGCTCCATCTCTGTGCATGCACACAACGAAAGCCCACACCATGAAACTCATGCATGTACTGTTAGGATGTTTTATGAGTTCATTTATACACAGAAGTGACCACTTAATTTATTTATTTTAAAAAATTATTTTCCACCTACAACCTAGACGGATTACAATAAAACAAACACAGAATATTTCACATAATCTTCACAACAAAATTAACTGCAACAAGTAATCCTGCAACATCATTCCCTCTTCTAAATTTCTAATATAAAATCCCACAACCCCCACCCCCTTTACAAAACCGTGAAAGCAGTTTTTAGCACAGGCTGGCGGGCTGAATGCTCTGCACTGCTTCCGATGCTCATAGGAACTCCATGAGCGTTGGGAACAGCGCAGAGCATCAGCGCGCCAGACGGTGCTAAAAACTGCTTCTGCAGTTTTGTAAAGGGGGGGGGGGAGAAGACATTGCAATAAAAAAGAGGAATATTTCACAACATTTTGTTCTAGAGAACAGCTCATACAAACCAGTTTTCAACTCCTTTTTAACAGATTTTAACTAAAACACTGGCACTGGTGCAAATGCTGAAGTAGCTCTTTATAACATTACTCCCCGAGTGAAATACCCGACTGGGCTACCAGAGGAGTGACATGTTGTTTGCTGGTCTTCCACAGGTATTCCCTTGGCTGGGCTGTTGAAAGTGTGATGTAGAGAATGACACAGTGACAAAATACATCACGGTTCCTGTCCCTGTGGATAACTGTGGGAAGCCATCTCCATGTCATTCTTTAAGGAGAGAGGGAAGAATCAGAGTATGAAAGGGCAGAACCACTGACCCCCAAGCCTTGCATTGAAGAATGCTGGTGTAGAAGGGCTGAGGCTGAGACAGACACTAAAGAATGACACAGGATGGTTAGAACATAAGACCATAAGCATTGCCATACTGGGACAGACTGAAGGTCCATCAAGCCCAGTATCCTGCTTCCAGCAGTGGCCAATCCAGGTCACAAGTACCTGGCAGAAACCCAAAGAGTAGCAACATTCCAGAGCTGAGATTGTGATGTCATAATGCCTCATTCCACCAATGCCTAAGAGCCAACCTCATCAGTGATGCCACAATGGCTTGATGGTTTCCAACAGTGGCTAACCCAGGTCCCAAGTACCTGGCAGAAACCCAAAGACTAGCAACATTCCAGAGCTGAGATTGTGATGTCATAATGCCTCATTCCACCAATGCCTAAAAGCCAACCTCATCAGTGATCTCACAATGGGTTCATTATCCTCTACTTGGCTCACATAAGAATCATAGTTTGAATGGGCACAACCACTGACCCTCAAGCCTTGCATTGAAGAATGATGGTGTAGAAGGACTGAGGTTGAGATAGACAATAAAGAATGACACGGAATTGTTTCCCGCAGTTATCTGAGGGGACGGGAACGGTGATGAATTTTGTCACTGTGCCATTCTCTAGTTTGGTGCATAACTGGCTGCCTTGTCAGAAGTATGATGCACAGCTAGATAGCCTGTATATCAAAAAAATCTCTGCACATCACTCTAAACTGCGCTATTGGAAAAATATATTTATAAGAATGGAAATTATTTCCCTAGGAATTTACTTTATGAAATTGTTAAATTCCTGGATACATTGTTTTCAAGAGCACATA